>NC_140696.1:0-443184 GCF_054131305.1 Coturnix japonica
TCTAAGAACCAGCTACACTCTGAAATGCTATACAGCTTGGTTGGTCCTTCTGATCCTTCTCATTTATGGCTCTGTATTATCTTATCCTCAGTGATCCTGCCGTCCTTCAAGAAAGGTGCTTTAGATATACTTCTGTTATACTTCAGCTTGATTGCTTTAAGTGTATCTCTCAATACCACAGTCCAAGGAAATGTGTGTGTACATTCTTCCGGCTAGATAAATAAATAAAAACACAAAGCATCTCTGAAGCTCGGACTCACTGTGTTTATTAAATGTTTTATTAACTTCATAATGACTCACAAAGAAACATTTTAATTTTGATTGTGTGTTTCTGTCTATGCTCTGATTTCTGTTAAAATCAGCTTTTGGATATGTAGAGGGAGAATTTTTTCGGTGAATAAGTGTGTGTTTAGGGCAGGAATGGATGATCCTTGATTTCACATGGTAGATGTTCTTTACCTGCTCTGTACTCATTTTACAAATCATTTCATGCTGTAACAGTAAACAAATGGTGAATTCTTCATCAGATACGTCTGCTATTGTAAGGTCTTTGTCTGATTTCAAAGTTAAAGTCAGGAGTCAAACTAAAAGAAGAAAAAACTAGTTTGATAAGGACGTATAGAAATTCTGCCTTTCTGTAACACAGCTTTGTTGGAAGTAACCGCGGGAGACAAGTCTCATGCTATCATGGTCAACAAGTCTCGTTTATTAGGTGTTACAGCATCTCATTTATACAATCAGTAATAAGTTCATGCATATTGCAAAAGTAAAGCTCACGATTGGTGGGTTACACATTACTTCATCTGACCTTTGTGGTTAGTCTTACGGATACATTTTCTTTGCAGCTCTGTCTACACCTTGCTACACATCTTGCTTTTCCCTCAGGCCGTCCTTGCCTCTAGATACATATTTCGTCTTTAGCTACATACCCTGTCTTTTCACATCCTGATTTCTTCTCAGCTGCCTAGCCCGTGATCGGCCCTAGGATAGACCGTCGTTGTCTTCAGTCACGTTCATTCTTTTACAATTTAACTAGTGGAATCTCTTCATGTCCTTTCTCATGAAGCCATTCTGCATAAACATTCTCCACACATAGAGACCCATAGGGAGACACGGGGACCCATTGGGGGACATTGGGACACATAGGGACCCCATGGATTACAGTGAAGGACAGTGAGACCCATAAAGACACATAGGGACCCTGCTGAGACGCATAAGAGACCCCATAGAGGCACATAGGGACCACATTGAAACCCATAGATAACCATAGGAAGAAATTTGGGCCCAGAGATACCCATAAGAGACCCAATTGAGACCCCATAGAGGCACATAGCAACCCACAGGGGGGACATTGGGACACTTAAGGACACAGAGTGACCCATCAGGGAGACACAGGGAATAATAAGGGGACATTGGGACACATAGGGTCCACATCGATTACAGTTGGGGACATTGAGACCCATAGAGACACATAGGGACCCCACTGAGACCCATAAGAGACCCCATAGTGGCACATAGGGACCACATTGTAACCCATAGATTCCCATAGGAAGACATTTGGGCCCAGAGATACCCATAAGAGACCACATAGAGACCCCATAGAGGTACATAGCAACCCATAGTGTGGACATTGGGACACATAGAAAAAAATAGTGACCCATAGGGAGATACTGGGACCAAAAGGGGGACATTGGGACACATAGGGACTGCATGGATTAGAGTGGGGGACAGTGAGACTTATGGAGACACATAGGGACCTCGATGAGCCCCATAAGAGAACCCATAGAAACACATGGGGACCACATTGGAACCCATAGATACCCATAGGAAGACATTTGGGCCCATAGATACCAATAAGAGACCCCATAGAAACCCCACAGAGGCACATAGCAACCCGTAGGAAAGACTTTGTGACACATAGGGACACATAGTGACCCATAGGGAGATACTGGGACCCATAGGGGGACATTGGGACACTTAAGGACCCCATGGATTAAAGTGGGGGACAGTGAGACCCATAGAGACACATACGGACGGACCCCACTGAGACCCATAAGTGACCCCATAGAAGGACATAGCAACCCACAGGGTGGACATATATGGACACATAGTGACCCATAGGGAGACACTGGGACACATAGGGGGACATTGGGACACATAGGGACACAAAGTGACCAATAGGGAGACACTGGGACCCATAGGGGGACATAGAGGTCCATAGGAGGACAGTGGGACATGTTGAGACCCCATAGAGAGACATAGAGACACATAGGGACCCATTTAGAGGCATAATAACCCCACTGAGTCCTATAGGGACACCCAGAGACCCATAGGTAAACATTGGAACCCATAGGGGCTGTGTGGGAGATTGGTAATCACAGCCTGAACCTCTGATTAATCAGCTGAGGCAAGTGTGGGGTCAGCTGCGGGAGCACAGGTGAGAGTAATGGAGCTGTGCTCCCAGGAGGGCTGGAGCTCGACTCCACCTCCTCTGAGACCTCATTTAAGGGCTGACCCTCACTCGAGCCACTTTCCATTATCTTTCCGAGCTCCCTGTTACCGGGTGAGGTCCCAGAAGACTGGAGGCTTGCCAACGTGACTCCCATTTCCAAGCAAGGTTGTCAGGAGGATCCGGGCAACTCCAGGCCTGTTAGCCTGACCTCGGTGCCAGGGAAGGGAATGGAACGAATTGTCTTGAGGGAGATGACAGATGCGGCAGGTGTGGGATGAGCAGGAGATCAGACCTAGCCAGCATGGGTTCGTGAAGGGCAGCTCCTGCTTGACCAATCTGATCTCCTTCTACGATCCTGTGACCCATCTGATGGATGAAGGAAAGAAAGGCTGTTGATGTGCTCTACTTGGACTTCAGCAAAGCCTTCACAACTGTCTCCCATGCTATTCTCCTACAAAAGCTGGCAGCCCTTTTCCAACCTTGAGAATTCTGTGATTCTGTGAGGCAGCATCTCTTGGACATCGCTCCGCAGTGAAGACCGCCCCAGCTTCCTCAGCGAAGGCATCACCACTGGTGAGTTTCTCTCTCGCTTAGAACCTCTGTCCATTTGTTACCATCTTTGTTACCATCTGTATAGTTACCACCTAGACAGGGGGACATAGAAAGACACTGGGACCCATAGGGACCCATAGAGACCCATAGACAGTCATTGGGAGCCATAAGGATAAATTGAGACCCATAGTGCCCCATATTGCCCCAAAGAAACCCATAGCGACCCCATAGTCACCCATAACGCTCCATAGGAACACAAAGATACCCCATAAAGCCCCATTGAGACCCCATAGACACCCCATAGTGACCCATAGGGGCCCAAAGAGACCCCATAGCACCCCATAGCTACTCCATAGTGCCCCATAGCAGCCCATGGAGCCTCATAGACACTCCATTGTGCCCCACGGCACCCCATTGCACCCCATAGGGACCCATAGACACAACATACTGCTCCATAGAGCCCCATAGACACCCCATAGTTCCCCACAGTACCCCATAGCACCACATAGTGCCCCATAGACACTACATAAGGCCCTACAGCCACACCATAGAGCCCAATTGATCCACGTAGACACCCCATATTGCCCCATAGTGCCTGTAGACACCCCATAGAGCCCCATAGAGACCCACTGAACCCCATACAGACTTTATGCAGACCCCACAGAGCCCGACAGACAACCCATAGATCCCAATAGACACCCCATAGTGCCCAATAGAGCCTCATAGGGACCCAATAGCGCTCCATAGACACCCCATAGATCCCCATGGAGAACCCATAGCCACCCACAGAACACCATAGAGCCCAATAGGCACCACATAACACACAATAGACAACCCCTAGCACACCATAGACACCCCATAGTGCTTCATAGAGACCCCATTCTTCCGCATAGAGCCCCAAAGCGCCGCATAGGAACCCAAGGATACCTCAAAGCACCGCATAGCCACCCCATAGAGCCCCATAGACACCACATAGTGACCCATAGCTCCCCATAGGGGCACAAAGAGACCCCAAATCATCCCATAGCTACTCCACAGTGCCCCATAGCAGCCCATGGAGCCTCATAGACACACCCTTGTGCCCCACAGCGCCCCATTACACCCCATAGGGTCCCACAGACACCCTATACTGCTCCATAGAGCCCCATAGCACCCCATAGTGCCTCACAGCACCCCATAGCACACCATAGTGCCACATAGACACCACATAAGGACCTATAGCCGCCCCATAGAGACCCCATAGAATGCCATAGAGCCCCATAGACACCCCATAGAACCCCATAGACATCCCATAGAGCCCCATAGGCAACCCTACAGTGCCCCTTAGAGATCCCATAGCCACCCACAGAAACACATTTTGCCCCATAGACACACAATAGCCATGCATAGTGCCCCTTAGAGCCCCATAGACACACCATAGCGCCCCATAGACATTCCATAGAAACCTCAGAATGCCCCATAGAACCCCATAGAACTCAATAGGCACCCCATAGAGCCCAATAGCTACCCACAGAACACCACAGAGCCCAATAGGCACCCAATAGCCACCCCATAGTGCCACACAGACATCACATAGACCCCCATAGTGCCCCACATCGACACACAGTGCCCAATTGAACCCCATACAGACCTCATAGAGCCCCATAGACACCCCATACTACTCCATAGAGCCCCATAGGCACCCTACAGTGCCCCATAGCCAGTCCACAGCACACCATACTACCCCATAGAGCACCATAGACACCCACAGCATCCCATAGAAACCCATAGGGACCCATAAAGACCCATAGCACCTCATAGACACCCCATAGAGACCCCTTAGACATAGACACCTATAGGGAGACATTGGGACACTTAGGGGGACACTGGGACCCAAAGAGACCCATAGACAGACATATGGACCTCATAGAGACCAATAGAGACCCCATAGGGGAACACTGGGACCCATAGAAATTCCATAGAGACCCACTGAAACCTCATAGTGACACACTGAGTACCATAGAGACCCATAGAAAGACACTGGGACCCATATGGGGACAAAGGGAGACATCATAGAGACTCATAGGGACCCATTGGGACCAATAGGGACCCAAAGAGAGACAGAGAGACCCCATAGAAACCCATGGAGACCCCATAGAGGCACAAAGTGACACATAGAGGGACACCAAGACCCATAGAAACCAGATAGAGACTCCATATAGACACATAGGAACACATAGAGACCCACTGGGACAGTGAGACCACATATAGACTCATAGGGACACATTAGGAGCCATTAAGACCCATAGGGACACATAGGATGACTTTGAAACTTATAGATACCCAAAGGAAGACATTTGGGCCCAGAGATAACCATAAGAGACCCCATAGAGACCCCATAGGGGCACATAGCAACCCATAGGGGGGACATTGGGACACATAGGTACACATTGTGACGCGTAGGAAGACACTGGGATCCATAGGGGTACATTGGGACACATAGGGACCCAATGAATTACAGTGGGGGACAGTGAGACCCATAGAGATACATAAGGACCCCGCTGAGACCCGTAAGAGACCCCATAGAGGCACCTAGGGACCAAATTGAAACCCATAGCTACTTGTAGGAAGACATTTGGGCCCAGAGATATCCATAAGAGACCCCACAGAGACCCCATAGAGGCACATAGCAACCCATAGGGGGGACATTGGGACATGTAGGGAAACATAGTGACCCATAGGGAGACACTGGTACCCATATGGGGACATTGGGACACATAGGGACCCCTTGGATTACAGTGGGGGACAGCCAGACCCATAGAGACACATAGAAACCCCGCTGAGACCCATAAGAGACCCCATAGAGGCACATAGGGACCACATTGAAACCCATAGATAGCTATAGGAAGATATTTGGACCCAGAGATACCCATAAGAAACCACATACAAGCACATAGCAACTCATAGGGGGGACATTGGGACACATAGTGACCCATAGGGAGACACTGGGACCCATAGGGGGACATTGGGACACATAGGTACACATAGGGAGACACTGGGACCCATAGGGGGACATTGGGAAACATAGTGACCCCATGGATTAAAGTGGGGGACAGTCAGATCCATCGAGACACATAGGGACCCTGCTGAGACCCATAAGAGACCCCATAGAGGCACATAGCAACCCATAGGGGGGACATAGGGACACATAGGGACACACCGTGACCCATGAGGAGACACTGGAACCCATAGGGGGACAATGGGACACATAGGGACCCCATGGATTACAGTGGGGGACAGTGAGACCCATAGAGACACATAAGGAACCCGCTGAGACCCATAAGAGACCCCATAGAGGCACATAGGGACCTAATGTAACCCATAGATACCCACAGGGAGATATTTGGGCCCAGAGCTATCCATAAGAGAGCCCATTGAGGCACATAGCAACCCATAGGGGGGACATTGGGACACATAGTGACCACATGGATTACAGTGGGGGACAGTGAGACCCATAGAGACACATAGGGACCTTGCTGAGACCCATAAGAGACCCCATAGAGGCACATAGGGACCACATTGAAACCCATAGATACCCTTAGGAATACATTTGGGACGATAGTTACCCATAAAAGACCCCATAGAGACCCCATAGAGGCACATAGCAAACCATAGTGGGGACATTGGGACATAGAGGGACCCCATAGAGAGACATAGAGACATATAGGGACCCATTTAGAGGCATAATAACCCCATAGAGACCAATAGGGACAGCTAGAGACCCATAGGGAAACATTGGGACCCACAGGGGCTGTATGGGAGATTGGTAATCACAGCCTGAACCTCTGATTAATCAGCTGAGGCAAGTGTGGGGTCAGCTGCGGGAGCACAGGTGAGAGTAGAGGAGCTGTGCTCCCGGGAGGGCTGGAGCTCGACTCCACCTCCTCTGAGACCTCATTTAAGGGCTGACCCTCACTCGAGCCGCTTTCCATTATCTTTCCGAGCTCCCTGTTACCGGGTGAGGTCCCAGAAGACTGGAGGCTTGCCAACGTGACTCCCATTTCCAAGCAAGGTTGTCAGGAGGATCCGGGCAACTCCAGGCCTGTTAGCCTGACCTCGGTGCCAGGGAAGGGAATGGAACGAATTGTCTTGAGGGAGATGACAGATGCGGCAGGTGTGGGATGAGCAGGAGATCAGACCTAGCCAGCATGGGTTCGTGAAGGGCAGCTCCTGCTTGACCAATCTGATCTCCTTCTACGATCCTGTGACCCATCTGATGGATGAAGGAAAGAAAGGCTGTTGATGTGCTCTACTTGGACTTCAGCAAAGCCTTCACAACTGTCTCCCATGCTATTCTCCTACAAAAGCTGGCAGCCCTTTTCCAACCTTGAGAATTCTGTGATTCTGTGAGGCAGCATCTCTTGGACATCGCTCTGCAGTGAAGACCGCCCCAGCTTCCTCAGCGAAGGCATCACCACTGGTGAGTTTCTCTCTCGCTTAGAACCTCTGTACATTTGTTACCATCTTTGTTACCATCTGTATAGTTACCACCTAGACAGGGGGACATAGAGAGACACTGGGACCCATAGAGACCCATAGAGATCCAGAGGAAGACATTGGGACCCATAGAGAGACACTGGGACCCATAGGGACACATAGAGAGACACTGGGACCCATAGGGACACATAGAGACCCATAGACAGTCATTGGGAGCCATAAGGATAAATTGAGACCCATAGAGACCCCATTGAGACCCATAGTGCCCCAAAGAAACCCATAGCGACCCCATAGTCACCCATAGCGCCCCATAGGAACACAAAGATACCCCATAGAGCCCATAGACACACCATAGTGACCCATAGGGGCCCAAGGAGACCCCATAGCACCCCATAGCTAATCCATAGTGCCCCATAGCGGCCCATGGTGCCTCATAGACACTCCATTGTGCCCCACAGCACCCCATTGCACCCCTTAGGGACCCATAGACAAAACATACTGCTCCATAGAGCCCCATAGACACCCCATAGTTCCCCACAGCACCCCATAGTTCCACATAGACACCACATAAGGCCCTACAGCCACACCATAGAGCCCAATTGATCCACATAGACACCCCATATTGCCCCATAGTGCCTGTAGACACCCCATAGAGCCCCATAGAGACCCACTGAACCCCATACAGACCCCATGCAGACCCCATAGAGCCCCACAGACAACCCATAGATCCCCATAGACACCCCATAATGCCCCAGAGAGCCCAATAGGGACCCCATAGCGCTCCATAGACACCCCATAGATCCCCATACAGAACCCATAGCCACCCACTGAACACCATAGAGCCCAATAGGCACCACATAGCACACCATAGACACCTCATAGTGCCCCATAGCCACTCCATAGTGCCCAATTCTGCCCCATAGACATCACATAGAGCCACTTCATAGTGCCACACAGTGCCCCATTGAACCCCATACAGACCTCATAGAGACCCCATAGAGACCCCATATCGCTCCATAGAGCGATTCCATAGAGACCCATTGAAACCTCATAGTGACACACTGAGTACCAGAGAGACCCATAGAAAAACACTGGGACCCATATGTGGACAAAGGGAGACATCATAGAGACTCATAGGGACCCATTGGGACCAATAGGGACCCATAGAGAGACCACATAGAAACCCATGGAGACCCCATAGAGGCACATAGTGACACATTGAGACAAGTTGGGACCCATAGAAACCACATAGAGACTCCATAGAGACACATTGGGACCAATAGAGACCCCATATAGACTCATAGGGACACATTAGGAGCCATTAAAAACTATAGGGACACATAGGACCACTTTAAAACACATAGAGTCCAATAGGAAGATATTCGGGCCCAGAGATACCCATAAGAGACCCCATAGAGACCCCATAGAGGCACATAGCAACCCATAGGGGGACATTGGGACACATAGGGACCCCATGGATTACCGTGGGGGACAGTGAGACACATAGAGATATATAGGGACCCCGCTGAGACCCATAAGAGACCCCATAGAGGCACATAGGGACCACACTGAAACCCATAGATCCCCATTGGAAGACATTTGGTCCATAGAGCCTCACAGCACCCCATAGTGCCTCACAGCACCGAATAGCACACCATAGTGCCACATAGACACCACATAAGGACCTATAGCCGCGCCATAGAGACCCCATAGAACGTCATAGAGCCCCATAGACACCCCATAGTGCCCATAGACATCCCATAGAGCCCCATAGGCACCCTACAGTGCCCCATAGCCAGTCCACAGCACACCATACTACCCCATAGAGCACCATAGACACCCATAGCATCCCATAGAAACCCATAGGGACCCATAAATCACAGAATCACAGAATTACCCGGGTTGGAAGGGACCTCAAGGATCATGTAGTTCCAACCCCCCTGCCTAGCAGGGCCACCAAACATACACATTTACTAGATCAGGTTGCCCAGGGCCCCGTCCAACCTGGTCTTGAACACCTCCAAGGACGGGGCATCCACAACCTCACTGGGCAGCCTGTTCCAGGACCTAACCACCCTTCTAGTAAAGAACTTACCCCTAACATCCAACCTAAATCTTCCCTCTTTTAACTTAAAACCATTTCCCCTAGTCCTGCTATTATCAGCCCTTTCGAAGAGTTTACTCCCCTCCTGGGAGTAAGTTCCCTTCAGGTACTGAAAGGCTGCAATGAGGTCACCCCGCAACCTTCCCTTCTCCAGGCTGAACAAACCCAACTCCCTCAGCCTGTCCTCATAGGGGAGGTGCTCCAGCCCCCTGATCATCTTTGTGGCCCTCCTCTGGACCCTTTCCAAAATCTCCATATCTTTTTTGTACTGAGGGCTCCACACCTGGACACAGTACTCCAGATGGGGCCTCACAAGAGCAGAGTAGAGAGGGACGATCACCTCCCTATCCCTGCTGACCACCCCTCTCCTGATGGAGCCCAGGATCCCATTTGCTTTCTGGGCTGCCAGAGCGCACTGCTGGCTCATGTTAAGTTTCTCATCTATCAGGACCCCTAGGTCTTTTTCAGCCGAGCTGCTCTCAAGGACCACTCCTCCCAGCCTGTACAGGTGCCTGGGGTTCTTCCGGCCCAAGTGCAAAACCTTGCACTTTGCCGTGTTGAACCTCATTAGGTTCACCCGAGCCCAGCTTTCCAGCCTGTCAAGGTCCCTCTGAATGGCATCTGTTCCCTCCACTGTATCAACTGCACCACTCAGCTTGGTGTCATCAGCAAACTTGCTGAGGGTGCACTCCATTCCCTCATCGATGTCATTAATAAAGATGTTAAAGAGCACCGGTCCCAAGACAGACCCTTGAGGGACGCCGCTCGTTACCGGCCTCCACCTGGACATAGAGCCATTGACCACCACCCTCTGTCTCCGGCCTTTCAACCAATTGCTTATCCATCTAGTTGTCCACCCATCAAATCCACCTCCCTCCAATTTGGAGATGAGGATGTGATGGGGGACCATGTCAAAGGCCTTGCTCAGGTCCAGGTAAATGACATCGGTCGCCTTCCCTTCATCCACCAACGCCGTCACTCCATCATAGAAGGCCACAAGATTAGTTAAGCATGACCTTCCCCTGGTGAAGCCGTGCTGGCTGTCTCGGATCACATGCTTGTTCTTTATGTGATCAAGCATGTTGTCCAGGAGGATCTGTTCCATAATCTTCCCAGGCACAGAGGTGAGACTCACCGGCCTGTAGTTACCCGGGTCGTCCCTGCTCCCCTTCTTGTAAATGGGATTGACGTGACCCTTCCTCCAATCATCCGGGACCTCACCTGACAGCCACGACTTCTCAAATATGATGGAGAGCGGCTCAGCAACCACCTCAGCCAGCTCCTTCAGGACCCTGGGATGCACGCCATCTGGCCCCATAGACTTATACTCATTCAGTCTAAGGAGGCACTCTCGGACTTGCTCTACCCTTACAGTGGGGAGGGATTTACCTCCTTGGTTCCCACATGGAGGGATGGGGGTGCAAGACTTAGGGACGTGAAAAAGACTAGAATCCTGGCCACCAGTGAAGACCGAGGTGAAGAACTCATTCAGCACCTCAGCTTTCTCTTCATCTGTTGAAGCCATTTCTCCTTTTGAATTTACCAGAGTAGGTACGCCCATTTTGGCCTGTCTCTTCTGGCCAATGTACCTGTAGAAGGTTTTCTTATTGTTTTTCACATCCCTCGCCAAGTTCAGTTCTGCCTGTGCCTTGGCTTTCCTGATCCCACATCTGCAAGTTCGGACGGCATCCCTGTATTCTTCCCGGGTGACACAGCCTTGTTTCCAGAGCTTGTACACCCCTTTCTTCACCCTCAGTTCTCTTAGCAGGTCCTTGCTGAGCCATGCCGGTTTTCTACCTCTCCTGCCCACTTTCTTAATCAGGGGAATGGAGACCTCTTGTGCTGCCAGGAGGGCATCCTTGAACAGTAGCCAGCTCTCCTCAACGTCCTTATCTTTGAGGGCAGCGCGCCAGGGGATCTTGGCCAGCATTCCATTGAGTAGCTTGAAGTCTGCTCTTCTAAAGTTGAGCATCCTGGTCCTGCTCTTTGCCAGGCCCACATCGCTTGAGATCACAAACTCAACCAGGGCATGATCGCTGGAGCCCAGGCAGCCTCCAACCTTGACGCCTTTGATGATCTCCTCAGCGTTGGTGAGCAGCAGGTCCAGCAACGCTTGACCTCTGGTCGGTCTGTCCAATACCTGAACCAGAAAGCTATCATCAATGGATTCCAAGAGCCTTCTGGAGCTCTTGCAGCTCGCCGTGTGGTTTTCCCAACAGATGTCAGGATGGTTGAAGTCCCCCACCAGGACAAGAGCCCGTGAGCCAGATGCCTCACGCATCTGGAGCAAGAAAGCCTCATCAGCAGCCTCCCCTTGATCAGGTGGCCTGTAGTATACCCCTAATACCAGCTGACCTTTATTAGTCCCATCTCTAATCCTAACCCACAGGCTCTCAACCTGTTCTTGACTGTTTCTCATGGGGAGCTCCTCACAGTTTATCCAATCTCTGACATAAAGGGCGACTCCCCCACCCTTCCTACCTCGCCTATCTCTCCTAAAGAGCCTATAGCCATCGATGGTAGTATCCCAATTGTGGGAGTCATCCCACCATGTTTCTGTGATAGCAACAATGTCATAATTTTCAGAGTGCATCACAGTTTCCAGTTCCTCCTGCTTGTTACTCAGGCTCCGTGCATTAGTATAAAGGCACTTCAGCCGGGCTGTCCGTCTCACCACCTTCATAAGCGATCCAGGATCCGCTAGAACAGCGGCATCCCCAGCATCCCCCTGCCCTACTCCCTCCTTTTGCACTCTGCAATCTTTGCCCACAGAGTTTGGTACAATCCCTCGAATGCACCGTTCAACCCCAGTAGCCCTTATTTTGACCCCTTCCCCCTTCGTTCCTAGTTTAAAGACCTATCAATGAGTCCCGCTAATTCTTCAGCTAATACCCTCTTACCCCTCAGGGACAGGCTGCTTGCATCAGCAGCCATCATTCCAGGTGCAGTGTAGATTGCCCCATGGTCAAAATAGCCGAAATTCTTGTGTCTGCACCAGCTCTTAAGCCATCTGTTTAAGAGATGGGTTTTTTGGATCCTCCCTGTATCTTTTCCTGACACCACGGGCATAGAAGAAAAGATCACCTGCACCCCAGCTCCTTCAAGTATTCGCCCCATTCCCCTGAAGTCTTTCTTGATGGACCTCAGGCTTTGCTTGCCAACTTCCTCACTGCCAGCCTGAATTATTAAAAGTGGGTAGTAGTCTGAAGGATGAATCAATCTAGAATTTTTCTTTGAAATGTCCCTGACCCGTGCCCCAGGAAGGCAGCACACTTCTCTGCGGGTAGGGTCAGGCCGGCATATGGGGCCTTCTGTTCCTTGCAGAAGGGAGTCACCTACAACAATCACCCTTCTGTCCTTACGTGTAGAAGCAGTCTTGAGGCTTCGGGGTGACCGCTTCACCTGAGGCAACCTCATGGGTGCACCTGTTTCCACACTCTCACTAGTCCCCCCCTCAAGTTCCAGGGCCTCAAACCAGTTTCGCAGAGGCATCTGGGGAGCCGGGGATGGTCGTGATGGAGGATGCCCCTTCCGTTGAGCAGGTACCCGTAAAGACCCATAGCACCTCATAGACACCCCATAGAGACCCCAAAGAAGCACAGACACACATTAGGAGATACTGGGGAACATAGGGGGTCACTGGGACCCATAGAGACCCAGAGACAGACATATGGACCCAATAGACACCACATAGGGGAACACTGGGACCCATAGTAATTCCATAGAGACCCATTGAAACCTCATAGTGACACACTGAGTACCAGAGAGACCCATAGAAAAACACTGGGACCCATATGTGGACAAAGGGAGACATCATAGAGACTCATAGGGACCCATTGGGACCAATAGGGACCCATAGAGAGACCCCATAGAAACCCATGGAGACCCCATAGAGGCACATAGTGACACATTGAGACAAGTTGGGACCCATAGAAACCACATAGAGACTCCATAGAGACACAGTGGGACCAATAGAGACCCCATATAGACTCATAGGGACACATTAGGAGCCATTAAAAACTATAGGGACACATAGGACCACTTTAAAACACATAGAGTCCAATAGGAAGATATTCGGGCCCAGAGATACCCATAAGAGACCCCATAGAGACCCCATAGAGGCACATAGCAACACATAGGGGGGACATTGGGACACATAGGAACACATAGTGACCCATAGGGAGACACTGGGACCAATAGGGGGACATTGGGACACATAGGGATCCCATGGATTACCGTGGGGGACAGTGAGACCCATAGAGATACATAGGGACCCCGCTGAGACCCATAAGAGACCCCATAGAGGCACATAGGGACCACACTGAAACCCATAGATCCCCATTGGAAGACATTTGGGCCCAGAGATACCCATAAGAGACCCCATAGAGACCCCATAGACGCACAGAGGTACCCACAGGGGGGACATTGCGACACATGGGGACACATAGTGACCTATAGGGAGACACTGGGACCCATAGGGACACATAGAGACCCATAGACAGTCATTGGGAGCCATAAGGATAAATTGAGACCCATAGAGACCCCATAGTGCCCCATAGTGCCTCAAAGAAACCCATAGCGACCCCATAGTCACCCATAGCGCCCCATAGGAACACAAAGATACCCCATAGAGCCCCATAGACACCACATAGTGACCCATAGGGGCCCAAAGAGACCCCATAGCACCCTATAGCTACTCCATAGTGCCCCATAGCAGCCCAAGGAGCCTCATAGACACTCCATTGTGCCCCACAGCACCCCATTGCACCCCATAGGGACCCATAGACACAGCATACTGCTCCATAGAGCCCCATAGACACCCCATAGTTCCCCACAGCACCCCATAGCAGCCCACAATGCCCCATAGACACCACATAAGGCCCTACAGCCACACCATAGAGCCCAATTGATCCACATAGACACCCCATATTGCCCCATAGTGCCTGTAGACACCCCATAGAGCCCCATAGAGACCCACTGAACCCCATACAGACCCCATGCAGACCCCATAGAGCCCCACAGACAATCCATAGATCCCCAAAGACACCCCATAGACTCCCCATAGAGCCCCATAGGGACTTCATAGCGCCCCATAGAAACACCATTCTTCCGCATAGAGCCCCATAGCAAACCATAGCACCCCATAGTCACCCATAGCGCCCCATAGGAACCCAAGGATACCCCAAAGCACCACATAGCCACCCTACAGCACCACATAGCCACCCCATAGAGCCCCATTGACACCACATAGTGACCCATAGCTCCCCATAGGGGCACAAAGAGACCCCAAATCATCCCATAGCTACTCCACAGTGCCCCATAGCAGCCCATGGAGCCTCATAGACACTCCCTTGTGCCCCACAGCGCCCCATTGCACCCCATAGGGACCCATAGACACCCTATAATGCTCCATAGAGCCCCATAGCACCCCATAGTGCCTCACAGCACCCCATAGCACAACATAGTGCCACATAGACACCACATAAGGACATATAGCCGCGCCATAGAGCCCCATAGACATCCCATAGAGCCCCGTAGGAAACCCATTGTGCCCCATATAGCTCCCATAGCCACCCATAGAAACTCATTTTGCCACATAGACACACCATAGCGTTCCGTAGACACCTCATAGAAACCTCAGAACGCCCCATAGAACCCCATAGAGCTCCATAGGCACCCCATAGAGCCCGATAGAGAACCCATAGAGGCACATAGCAACCCATAGGGGGGACATTGGGACACATAGGGACACATAGTGACCCATATGGAGACACTGGGACCCATAGGGTGACATTGGGACACACAGGGACACCATGGATTACAGTGGGGGACAGTGTTACCTGTAGAGACACATAGAGACTCTGCTGAGACCCATAAGAGACCCCATAGAGGCACCTAGGGACCACACTGAAACCCATAGATACCCATAGGAGGACATTTAAGCCCATAGATACAAATAAGAGACACCATAGAGGCACATAGGGACCTAATGTAACCTATGGATACCAATAGGTAGATATTTTGGCCCAGAGATACTCATAAGAGACCCCATGGAGACACTTAGCAACACATAGGAGGGACATTGGGACACATAGGGACACATTGTGACCCATAGGCTGACACTGGGACCAATAGGGGGACATTGGGACACATAGGGACCCCATGGATTTCAGTGGGGGACAGTGAGACCCATAGAGACACATAGGGACCTCGCTGAGACCCATAAGAGACCCCATAGAGGCACATAGGGACTGCATTGAAACCCATAGATACCCATAGGAAGACATTTGGGCCCAGAGATATCCATGAGACACCATAGAGACCCCATAGAGACCCCATAGTGGCACATAGCAACCCATAGGGGGGACATTGGGACACATAGTGACCCATAGGGGGACATTGGGACACATAGGGATCCCATGGATTACAGTGGGGGACAGTGAGGCCCATAGAGACACATAGGGACCTTGCTGAGACCCATAAGAGACCCCATAGAGGCACATAGGGACCACATTGAAACCCATTGGTACCGTTAGGAATACATTTGGGTCCAGAGATACCCATAAGAGACCCCACAGAGGCACATAGCAACCCATAGGGGAGACGTTGGGACACATAGTGACTCATTAGTGACCCAAAGGGAGTCACTGGACCCATATGGATACATAGAGATCCATAGGTGGACAGTGGGACACATTGGGACCCCATAGAGAGACATAGAGACACATAGGGACCAACTGGGAGGCATAATAACCCCATAGAGACCTATAGGGACAGCTAGAGACCCATAGGGAAACATTGGGACCCATAGGGCCTGTATGGGAGATTGGTAATCACAGCCTGAACCTCTGATTAATCAGCTGAGGCTACCATCTGTGGGATTATGACTGAACGCCTCTAAGTCAGAATCCCGCCTAAACGGAGCGATACCGCAGCGCCGAGGCGCCTCGGTGGGCTTGCGATAACCGGCCAGCTCGCTGGCCGGCCGGTGCGGAGCGCCGTCCGTGGTCGGGAGCGGAGCGCGGCTGGAAGCGGCGCCCCCTCTCACCCGCAGCGTACCGCACGTTCGTGGGGAACCCGGTGCTAAATCATTCGCGAGACCCGGCGCTCGCTGCGTTGCTTCCGTCTTCCGTTCCGGGGGTTCCGTGCACCGGCGCGTGGAAAGGGGGTGTGCGGCTGGTCGCGCGCGGGCGCGTGCCAGGCCCCCTTTCGCCCGGTTTTTCCCCATCCATCCATCCACCTTCCCGCTTCGTGGCGGCGCGGGGTAGACCTGGGCGTCCATCCACCCGCTCGATCGGCGGGTGCAGTTTACCGTCCGTGCCGCGGGTAGACGTGTGGGCCGTAGCGGGGTTGACCTGTCGGCCGGTACTGTTTCCCGTCCGTGCCGCGGGTAGACGTGTCGGCCGTAGCCGCGCGTCACGCAGCTGTGTCAAGCAGTAAGGGTACGACGAACGGCCAGCCGCCCCCCGACCCGACCCGAACCGACCCGACCCGACCGCTTCCGCCGTTGACCCTCCCTCGCGCCCGCCCGCATCCTCCCCTCCCCTCCCTTGTGGTGTTATTTAAATTTATTAAAATTCATTTAAATTTATTAAAAATAGGTAGGGTAGACCTGGGGTCCGGCATTCGAGCTTGGGCGTCCTCGCGCACGACCGTCTCCGCCGTTCGTCCTCCCTCGGGCACGCTTGCTTCCTCCATTATTGTGGTGTTTTTTTTTTGTTTTTTGTTTTTTTTTAAATATTTTTGTTTCTTTTAAATTTTTTTTCCTTTTTTTCTCCTTTTTTCCCCATTTTTTCTTTTTTTCCCTTTTTTCCCCTTTTTAAATATTTTTTTCTTTCTTTTTTTCTTTCTTTTTTTTTTTTAAATTTTCTTTTCCCCATATTTCCTTATTATTTATTTAGTTATTCATGCAATTATTAATATCGCTCTTCCGCTCCCCCATCTTTTTATTACTTTTATTTTATTTTATTTTATTTTATTATTTTATTTTACCGCGACATTTTACGATCTATCTGTACTTTTTCACGCCTTCTTCTCTTCTACTTTTCTTTGACTTCTGGCTTCCCTTCCCTTCCCTTCCCTTCCCTTCCCTTCCCTTCCCTTCCCTTCCCTTCCCTTCCCTTCCCTTCCCTTCCCTTCCCTTCCCTTCCCTTCCCTTCCCTTCCCTTCCCTTCCCTTCCCTTCCCTTCCCTTCCCTTCCCTTCCCTTCCCTTCCCTTCCCTTCCCTTCCCTCCCCTTCCCTCCCCTCCCCTTCCCTCCCCTCCCCTCCCCTCTCCTCCCCTCCCCTCCCCTCCCCTCCCCTCCCCTCCCCTCCCCTCCCCTCCCCTCCCCTCCCCTCCCCTCCCCTCCCCTCCTCTCCTCTCCCCTCCTCTCCCCTCCCCTCCCCTCCTCTCCTCTCCTCTCCTCTCCTCTCCTCTCCTCTCCTCTCCTCTCCTCTCCTCTCCTCTCCTCTCCTCTCCTCTCCTCTCCTCTCCTCTCCTCTCCTCTCCTCTCCTCTCCTCTCCTCTCCTCTCCTCTCCTCTCCTCTCCTCTCCTCTCCTCTCCTCTCCTCTCCTCTCCTCTCCTCTCCTCTCCTCTCCTCTCCTCTCCTCTCCTCTCCTCTCCTCTCCTCTCCTCTCCTCTCCTCTCCTCTCCTCTCCTCTCCTCTCCTCTCCTCTCCTCTCCTCTCCTCTCCTCTCCTCTCCTCTCCTCTTCTCTTCTCTTTCTCCACGTCACCCGCACGTGAGTAGGCCCGGCACGGCCTCTGTCACGAAGAAGGGGGTCGCTTGCGTGGCTGGGGAGGGATGGGGGGGTCCGCGACGGGGTTGCGGGTATGCGGGTAGACCTGGCTGCCGGCCGGCGCCTGATCTTCCCGGCCCCGCGTCCGTCTTCCACCTTCCCCCCCACCCCCAGTCCACACCGCACGAGCGGGAACCCGACCCGTACCCAACGGCGGCCCGCCTCCGCCTGCCCCCACCCCGGCCCTCGCCCACAACCAGCCCTCTCCCGGACGCATCTCGCCCAACCGGCCCGCGACCGTGTTTTTTTATTTGTTTTGTTTGTTTTTGTTTTTGTTTTTTTTTTGTTTGGTCGGTCACTCGCTCGGTTATTTGTTTGGACCCGATTGGCCTGTTTGGTTTTTTTCTTTTCTTTCCTTTTTCCGCCGGGGTGCTCCTGACGGCTTGGCCCAATGGTGGCTCGACTCGGCGACCGGAGCCCGCCAAAACGCCTCGCCACCCCCCAGCCCCGCCGCCACCACCACCACCGTCACCACCGCCACTACTGCCACCAACGCCACCACCTCCTCCTCCTGCCGAAAATCCCACGTACCGTTCCACCTCATCTGCCGGATGGGAGAGAGGCTAGGCGCGAACCCTGCGGGGGACGCGGCCGCCTCACGCCGGCCCACCTCTCGCCGCTGCCATCTTCCCGCCGCTCTTTCGCCATCCCTCGCCACGCGGCCTGCCCGCAGTCCGGATATCCGGCCCGAACGGACCACGGTGGGCGGGGCCGCGCACACGCCCACGCTCTTCCTGCAGAGCCGGGGAGGCGGGGGGGGGGGGCGGGGTGGCATTTTCAAAAACTAAAAAAGGGGAAAGTAAAGAAGAACCCACGGGAAAAACAAACAAACAAACAAACAAACGGAAAATAATAAAACCAAGAGGGCGCGTGGGGGCACGGACAAACAATCGAACGGACCAAAGTACGAACGAGCGGACGAACAAACAAACACGCAGACAAAAGGGCAAAACCGCGGTGGCGGTGGCGGGACGGCCAGCTTCAAGCAAGGCCGAACCGAGAAGCCCGGGTGCGCCCCGACCCGGCGAACAGCGTCCGGCTCATACGTGCATCCTGGTCGTTCCGCGGCTGCGGCCGAGTAGCGTCTCCGTGGCGCCTCCGGTGCTCCGGCACGGTCAACACGGCTCGACCCCTGGCCATCGCGGCTCGAGTGCGCCGGCACGGTCCAACATCTCCCAGCGGGCTCCGTTCGGTTTGGACGTTCCGCGGCGGCGTCCGGCGGTCTCAGCCGCGGCGGCTCGAGTGCGCCGGCACGGTCCAGCCTCTCCCGGCGGGCTCTGCTCGGCTCGGACGTTCCGCGGAAGTGGCCAAGTGTCGCTCTCGTGGCAGCTACTCTGCGCCGGCACTGTCTACCCGGCTCCGAGCGTCTCTGGAGGGTGGAGGGAAGGGAGGGGGGGGGGGGCACGGCGTCGGCGGCTAGGCGTCGCTTCCCATGCGTCTCGACTAGGTCGGCACGGTCTACCCGGCTCAGGGCAGGCCGTGGTGCTCGGCGGCGGCGGCTAGGGGTCGCTGCCTATGCGGCTCGGCTAGGTCGGCACGGTCTACCCGGCTCGGAGCGGGCCGTGGTGCTCGGCGGCAGGGGCTAGGGTCGCTGCCTAAGCGTCTCGACTAGGTCGGCACGGTCTACCCGGCTCCGAGCGGGCCGTGGTGCTCGGCGGCAGGGGCTAGGGTCGCTGCCTAAGCGTCTCGACTAGGTCGGCACGGTCTACCCGGCTCCGAGCGGGCCGTGGTGCTCGGCGGCGGCGGCTAGAGGTCGCTGCCCGTGCGGCTTGCGTGTAGATGCCAGGTCTACCCGCTTTCGGCTAGGCTTTGCCGCCTTGTGAGATGGGGGGGCGCTAAAGCTCCGGAGCTTCCTGGGGGGTTGCTGTAGTTTCTTACGTACCGCTACGTCGATGTAGAGCGCCGCTTACCCTCGGCGCCGCTGCCGGTAGTCGGCGCCGTTCTTTTCCGAAGCAGTTTTTTCTTACGCCTTCCGTTTTCGTCTGCAGGAGCGAGCGCGTGCTCGTCTCCAGAGGCGGCAACGAGCGGGCGCAGGCGAGCGCGGTTGAGCGCCGGGCTGTGGAGTTTTTCGGTTGCGGCTTCCCGCCGCTCTTTCGCCATCCCTCGCTACGCGGCCTGCCCGCAGTCCGGATTTCCGGCTCGAACGGACCCCGCTCAAGTGCGCCGGCACGGTCCAACCGCTCCCGGCGGGCACCGCTCGGCTCAGACGTTCCTCGGAATCAGCCAAATGTCGCTCCCGTGGCGTCTCCGCAGGCAAAAACGCGAAGCCCGCGCCGCAAAGCTCGCGAGCCGCACCGATGCGGGGAAACCGTGCCGTGGAGCAGCTCTGGGGCTGATGTGGGTGAGATCTATGGGGTAGGAGCTGCTGTGCGGCTGATGTGGGTCACATCTATGGGCAGGAGCTGATGTAGGGAAGATTTGGGTCTGATCTATGGGTTAGGAACCGCTGTGGTTCAGATCTATGGGGCAGGAGCAGCTGTGGGGCACATGTGGGTCAGATTTATGGGTTAGGTGCTGCTTTGGGGAAAATGTGGGTCAGATCTATGGGGCAGGAGCTGCTGTGGGTCAGATTTGGGTCAGATCTATGGGGCAGGAGCTGCTGTGGGGCACATGTGGGTCAGATTTATGAGTCAGGAGCTGCTGTGTGGCTGATGTGGGTCAGATCTATGGGGCAGGAGCTGCTGTGCGACATATGTGGGTCATATCTATAAGGCAGGAGCTGCTGTGGGGCTGACGTGGGTCAGATCTATGAGGCAGGAGCTGCTGTGTGGCTGATGTGGGTCAGATCTATGGGGCAGGAGCTGCTGTGCGACATATGTGGGTCATATCTATAAGGCAGGAGCTGCTGTGGGGCTGACGTGGGTCAGATCTATGAGGCAGGAGCTGCTGTGGGGCTGATGTGGGTCAGATCCTTGGGGCTGAAGCTGCTGTGGGCCATATGTCGGTCATATCTATGGGGCAGGAGCTGCTGTGGGGCTGACGTGGGTCAGATCTATGAGGCAGGAGCTGCTTTGGGGCTGATGTGGGTCAGATCCTTGGGGCTGAAGCTGCTGTGGGTCATATCTATTGGGCAGCAGCTGCTTTACATATGATGTGTGTCAGATCTATGGGGCAGGAGCTGCTGTGGGGCTGATGTGGGTTAGATCTATGGGGCAGGAGCTGTTGTGGGGCTGATGGGGGTCAGATCTATGGGGCAGGAGCTACTGTGGGGCTGATGACGGTCTGATCTATGGGGCAGGAGCTGCTGTGCGACAGATGTGGGTCAGATCTATGGGGCAGGAGCTGCTGTGCGACATATGTGGGTCAGATCTATGGGGCAGGATCTGCTGTGGGGCTGATGTGGGTCAGATCTATGGGCAGGAGCTGATGTAGGGAAGATTTGGGCCTGATCTATGGGTTAGGAACTGCTGTGGTTCAGATCTATGGGGCAGGAGCAGCTGTGGGGCACATGTGGGTCAGTTCTATGGGTTACGTGCTGCTTTGGGGAAAATGTGGGTCAGATCTATGGGGCAGGAGCTGCTGTGGGTCAGATTTGGGTCAGATCTATGGGGCAGGAACTGCTGTGGGGCTGCTGTGGGTCAGATTTATGAGTCAGGAGCTGCTGTGTGGCTGATGTTGGTCAGATCTATGGGGCAGGAGCTGCTGTGCGACATATGTGGGTCATATCTATAAGGCAGGAGCTGCTGTGGGGCTGACGTGGGTCAGATCTATGAGGCAGGAGCTGCTGTGGGGCTGATTTGGGTCAGATCTATGGGGCAGGAGTTGCTGTGGGGCTGATGAGGGACAGATTTATGGGGCAGGAACTTCTGTGGGGCATATGTGGGTCAGATCTATGAGGCAGGAGCTGCTGTGCGACAGATGTGGGTCAGATCTATGGGGCAGGAGCTGCTGTGGGGAACATGTGGGTAAGGTCTATGGGGCAGGAGCTGCTGTGGGGCTGATGTGGGTCAGATCCTTGGGGCTGAAGCTGCTGTGGGCCATATGTCGGTCCGATCTATTGGGCAGGAGCTGCTGTGGGGCGCATGTGAATCAGGTCTATGGGGCAGGAGCTGCTGTGGGGCAGATGTGGGTCAGATCTATGGGGCAGGGGCTGCTGTGGGGCAGATCTGGGTCAGATCTATGGGGCAGGAGCTGCTGTGGGTCAGATGTGGGTCAGATTTATAGGTCAGGAGCTTCTGTGGCTGCTGTGGGTCAGTTCTATGGGGCAGGAGATGCTGTGGGGCTGATGTGGGTCAAATCAATGGGGCAGAGCTGCTCTGGGGCACATGTGGGTCAGATCTATGGAACAGGAGCTGCTGTGGGGCAGATTTGAATCAGATCTATAGGGCAGGAGCTGCTGTGGGTCAGATATATGGAGCAGGAGATGGTGTGGGGCACATGTGAGTTAGATCTATGGGGCAGGAGATGGTGTGGGGCAGATGTGGGTCACATCTATGGGGCAGGATCTCCTGGGGGCTGATGTGGGTCAGATCTGTGGGGTAAAATCTGCTGTGGGGCAGATGTGGTTCAGATCTATGGGGCAGGAGCTTCTGTGGGGTTGATGTGGGTCAGATCTATGGGTCAGGAGCTGCTGTGGGGCAGATGTGGGTCAGTTCTATGGGGCAAGAGCTGCTGTGGTGCAGATGTGGGTCAGATCTATGAGGCAGGGGCTGCTGTGGGGCAGATGTGGGTCAGATCTATGGGGCAGGAGCTGCTGTGGGTCAGATGTGGGTCAGATCTATGGGGCAGGAGCTGCTGTGGCTGCTGTGGGTCAGTTCTATGGGGCAGGAAATGCTGTGGGGCTGATGTGGGTCAAATCAATGGGGCAGAGCTGCTCTGGGGCACATGTGGGTCTGATCTATGGAGCAGGAGCTGCTGTGGGGCAGATTTGAATCAGATCTATAGGGCAGGAGCTGCTGTGGGTCAGATCTACGGGCAGGAGCTGCTGTGGGCCATATGTCGGTCCGATTTATTGGGCAGGAGCTGCTGTGGGGTGCATGTGAATCAGGTCCATGGGGCAGGAGCTGCTGTGGGTCAGATTGTCATGGTTTAATAATGTTGTAATTTTGCTATCAGTATTCCACATCATAACATCATATAAAGCATGAATAATTTTACTGAATCTGCAACTTACAGAAGAAGACTACATCTCCCAGAGAGCAACACGATGGGTCACGGGACCTGGACTCTATATTAACTCTGTCGCAGAACAGACTGACGTCTTTCGAGTTCTGGCGTTCAGGGCAGTGTGTGGGAGCCTTCAGCCGTTCGCCCAGATTCACAGTAGGCCTCTCGGTTACGGGACTCATTCTCTCTCCTATTTTGCTTGATTCATTAGCTCAATTTTCAATTATATTGTATTCTATTGTGTTATCCTGTATTTCGATATAGTATTTAGTAAATAAGTGTGCCTCCTTACATCGTTGCCGCTGTTTTCTTTTCTTAATTAACTTTTTCTTTTCGGCTGAGGGCCCTTCAGGGGCCCACAGCCCTTTTCACGGACGCAGGTGGATTTTTCGTTCAAACCGTGACAGATTTGGTAGCAGAGGATGGTTCCACTGTTGCAGCCACCCCCATAAGGCATTTGCCACCATCCATGAATCAGTATAAAGATGAAGCATTGGCCACCTCTCCCGTTCAGCCACATCTAAAGCCAGCTGAACAGCCTTTACCTCTGCAAATTGACTTGATTCTCCTTTACCTTCAGTGGCCTCTGCAACTTGTCGTGTGGGGCTCCATACAGCAGCTTTCCATCTGCGATGCTTCCCTACAATACGACATGATCTGTCTGTGAATAGGGCAAATTACTTTTCGTTTTCTGGTAGCTCATTTTATGGTGGTGCCTCTTTAGCACGTGATACCTCTTCTGTAGGTGGTGTTTCAATTTTTTTACTCTCAGGCCAGTCCATGATCACTTCTAGAATTCCAGGACGGCTGAGTTTTCCCATTCAAGCTCATTGAGTAATTAATGAAACCCACTTACTCCAAGTGGCATCAGTAGCATGATGGGTGGAGGGAACCTGTCCTTTAAACATCCAATTTATTACTGGCAAGCGAGGTGCTAGAAGAAGCTGAACCTCTGTCCCAACTACTTCAGAAGCAGCCCGAACCCCCTCATACACGGCTAAGATCTCCTTCTTAGTCGGAGTGTAGCGCTCCTCAGACCCTTTATATGCTTGACTCCAAAATCCTAGGGGTCGGCCTCGGATCCTCACATCCTGCCCCGTCCATACTGGCCCCAAGGCCACGGCACGGGCTATTTCTTGTTTTCTCTGCTCAAAAGCCTGCTGCTGCTCAGGACCCCATGAGAAATTATTCTTCTTCTGTGTTACCTGATAGAGGGGGCTCACTATGTGGCTGTAGTTTGGGACATGCATTCTCCAAAAGCCCACTACTCCCAGAAAAGATTGGGTCTCTGTCTTGTCGGTGGGCGGAGACATAGCAGTGATTTTGTCAATCACATCTGCTGGGATGTGACGACGTCCATCTTGCCATTTTATACCTAAGAACTGTATTTCCTGGGCAGGCCCCTTCACCTTGCTGCGCTTAATGGCAAAACCAGCTTTCAAAAGAATTTGGATTATCTGTTTCCCTTTCTTGAAAACCTCTGCTGCTGTATGGCCCCACACTACAATATCATCAATATACTGCAAGTGCTCAGGAGCATCACCCTGTTCCAAAACAGCTTGGATCAATCCATGGCAAATTGTTGGGCTGTGCTTCCACCCCTGAGGTAAACGGTTCCAGGTGTACTGAATACCTCTCCAGGTAAAAGCAAACTGTGGCCTACATTTTGCAGCCAATGGGATGGAAAAGAAGGCATTAGCAATGTCAATGGTGGCATACCACCTAGCTTCTTTTGACTCCAGTTCATACTGGAGTTCTAGCATGTCTGGTACAGCAGCACTTAATGGAGGTGTGACTTCATTCAGGCCATGGTAATCCACCGTCAGCCTCCATTCCCCACTGGTTTTACACACTGGCCATATGGGGCTGTTAAAAGGCGAGTAAGTTTTGCTAATCACTCCCTGATTCTCTAATTGGCGAATTAGCTTGTGAATGGGGAGCAATGAGTCCCTATTGGTGCGGTACTGCCGTCTGTGAACCACTCTGGTGACAATTGGTACCTCTTGGTCTTTTACCTGGTGCAACCTCCCAGCACCCGCTGGGAGACCCGGCGCTCGCTGCGTTGCTTCCGTCCTCCGTTCGGGGGGTTCTGTGCGCCGGCGGCGGCGCGTGGAAAGGGAGGGGGTGTGCGGCTGGTCGCGCGCGGGTGCGTGCCAGGCCCCCTTTCGCCCGGTTTTTCCCCATCCATCCATCCATCCATCCATCCATCCACCTTTCCGCTTCGTGGCGGCGCGGGGTAGACCTGGGCGACCATCCACCCGCTCGATCGGCGGGTGCAGTTTCCCGTCCGTGCCGCGGGTAGACGTGTCGTCCGTAGCGGGGTTGACCTGTCGGCCGGTGCAGTTTCCCGTCCGTGCCGCGGGTAGACGTGTCGGCCGTAGCCGCGCGTCACGCAGCTGTGTCAAGCGGTAAGGGTACGACGAACGGCCAGCCGCCCCCCGACCCGACCCGACCCGACCCGACCCGACCCGACCGCTTCCGCCCTTGACCCACCCCCATCTTTTTATTACTTTTATTTTATTTTATTTTATTTTACCGCGACATTTTACGATCTATCTGTACTTTTTCACACCTTCTCCTCTTCTACTTTTCTTTGACTTCTGCCTTCCCTTCCCTTCCCTTCCCTTCCCTTCCCTTCCCTTCCCTTCCCTTCCCTTCCCTTCCCTTCCCTTCCCTTCCCTTCCCTTCCCTTCCCTTCCCTTCCCTTCCCTTCCCTTCCCTTCCCTTCCCTTCCCTTCCCTTCCCTTCCCTTCCCTTCCCTTCCCTTCCCTTCCCTTCCCTTCCCTTCCCTTCCCTTCCCTTCCCTTCCCTTCCCTTCCCTTCCCTTCCCTTCCCTTCCCTTCCCTTCCCTTCCCTTCCCTTCCCTTCCCTTCCCTTCCCTTCCCTTCCCTTCCCTTCCCTTCCCTTCCCTTCCCTTCCCTTCCCTTCCCTTCCCTTCCCTTCCCTTCCCTTCCCTTCCCTTCCCTTCCCTTCCCTTCCCTTCCCTTCCCTTCCCTTCCCTTCCCTTTCCTTTTTCTCTTTCTCCTCGTCGCCCGCGCGTGAGTAGGCCCGGCCCGGCCTGGACCGGCACGGCCTCTGTCACGAAGAAGGGGGTCGCTTGCGTGGCCGGGGGTCCGCGGCGGGGTTGCGGGTATGCGGGTAGACCTGGCTGCCGGCCGGCGCCTGATCTTCCCGGCCCCGCGTCCGTCTTCCACCTTCCCCCCCCCCCAGTCCACACCGCACGAGCGAGAACCCGACCTGTACCCGATGGCGGCCCGCCTCCGCCTGCCCCCACCCCGGCCCTCGCCCACAACCCGCCCTCTCCCGGACGCATCTCGCCCGACCAGCCCGCGACCGTGTTTTTTTATTTGTTTGTTTGTCTTTGTTTTTGTTTTTTTTTTTTTGTTTGGTCGGTCGGTCACTCGCTCGGTTATTTGTTTGGACCTGATTGGCCCGTTTGGTTTTTTTCTTTTCTTTCCTTTTTCCGCCGGGGTGCTCCTGACGGCTCGGCCCAATGGCGGCTCGACTCGGCGACTGGAGCCCGCCAAAACGCCTCGCCACCCCCCAGCCCCACCGCCACCACCGCCACCACCGCCACCACCTCCTCCTCCCGCCGAAAATCCCACGTACCGTTCCACCTCATCTGCCGGCTGGGAGAGAGGCTAGGCGCGAACCCCGCGGGGGACGCGGCCCCCTCCCGCCGGCCCACCTCTCGCCGCTGCCGTCTTCCCGCCACTCTTTCGCCATCCCTCGCCACGCGGCCTGCCCGCAGTCCGGATATCCGGCCCGAACGGACCTTGCTGGGCGGGGCCCGCGCACGCGCCCACGCTCTTCCTGCAGAGCAGGGGAGGCGGGGGGGGCGGGGCGGCTTTTTCAAAATCTAAAAAAGGGGAAAGTAAATAAGAACCCACGAGAAAAACAAACAAACAAACAAACAAACAAACAAACGGAAAATAATAAAACCGAGAGGGCGCGTGGGGGCACGGACAAACAATCGAACGGACCAAAGTACGAACGAACGGACGAACAAACAAACACGCAGACAAAAGGGCAAAACCGCGGTGGCGGTGGCGGGACGGCCAGCTTCAAGCAAGGCCGAACCGAGAAGCCCGGGTGCGCCCCGACCCGGCGAACAGCGGCCGGCTCATACGTGCATCCTGGTCGTTCCGCGGCTGCGGCCGAGTGGCGTCTCCGTGGCGCCTCCGGTGCTCCGGCACGGTCAACATGGCTCGACCCCTGGCCATCGCGGCTCGAGTGCGCCGGCACGGTCCAGCCTCTCCCGGCGGGCTCCGCTCGGCTCGGACGTTCCGCGGAAGTGGCCAAGTGTCGCTCTCGTGGCGGCTCCTCTGCGCTGGCACTGTCTACCCGGCTCCGAGCGTCTCCAGAGGGTGGGGGCAGGGTGGGGGGGGCACGGCGTCGGCGGCTAGGCGTCGCTTCCCATGCGTCTCGACTAGGTCGGCACGGTCTACCCGGCTCCGAGCGGACCGTGGTGCTCGGCGGCGGCTGCTAGAGGTCGCTGCCTATGCGGCTCGACTAGGTCGGCACGGTCTACCCGGCTCCGAGCGGGCCGTGGTGCTCGGCGGCGGATGCTAGAGGTCGCTGCCTATGCGGCTCGACTAGGTCGGCTCGGTCTACCCGGCTCCAAGCGGTACGTGGTGCTCGGCGTCGTATGCTAGAGGTCGCTGCCCATGCGGCTCGACTATGTCAGCACGGTCTACCCGGCTCCGAGCGCCCGTGGTGCTCGGCGGCGGCTACTAGAGGTCGCTGCCTATGCGGCTCGACTAGGTTGGCACGGTCTACCCGGCTCCGAGCGCCTGTGGTGCTCGGCGGCGGGTGCTGGAGGTCGCTGCCTATGCGTCTCGACTAGGTCGGCACAGTCTACCCGGCTCCGAGCGGGCCGTGGTGCTCGGCGGCGGCGGCTAGGGGTCGCTGCCCGTGCGGCTTGCGTGCAGTTGCCAGGTCTACCCGCTTTCGGCTAGGCTTTGCCGCCCTGTGAGATGCGGGGGCGCTAAAGCTCCGGAGCATGCTGGGGGGTCGCTGTAGTTTCTTACCTACCGCTACGTCGACGTAGAGCGCCGCTTACCCTCGGCGCCGCTGCCGGTAGTCAGCGCCGTTCTTTTCCGAAGCCGTTTTTTCTTATGCCTTCCGATTTCGTCTGCAGGAGCGGGTCAGATCTATGGGGCAGGAGCTGCTGTGGTTAAGATCTATTTGGCAGGATCTGCTGTGGGGCAGATTTGGGTCAGATCTATGGGGCAGGAGCTGCAGTGGAGATGATGTACGTCAGATCTATGGGGCAGGAGCTGCTGTGGGGATGATGTGGGTTATATCTATGGGGCAGGAGCTGTTGTGGGGCTGATGGGGGTTAGATCTATGGGGCAGGAGCTGCTGTGGTGCAGATGTGGGTCAGAGCTATGGGGCAGGAGCTGCTGTGGGGCAGAAGTGGGTAAGATCTATGGGGTAGGAGATGGTGTGTGGCAGATGTGGGTCAGATCTATGGTGTAGGAGCTGCTGTGGGGCTGATGTGGGTCAGATTTATGGGGCAGGAGCTGCTGTGGTTAAGATCTATTTGGCAGGATATGCTGTGGGGCAGATTTGGGTCAGATCTATGGGGCAGGAGCTGCTGTGTGGCAAATGTTGGTCAGATTTATGGAGCAGGAGCTGCTGTGTTGCAGATGTGGGTCAGATCTACGGGGAGGAGCAGCTGTGGTGCAGATGTGGGTCAGAGCTATGGGGCAGGAGATGCTGTGTGGCAGATGTGGGTCAGATCTATGGTGTAGGAGCTGCTGTGGGGCTGATGTGGGTCAGATCTATGGGGCAGGAGCTGCTGTGGTTAAGATCTATTTGGCAGGATCTGCTGTGGGGCAGATTTGGGTCAGATCTATGGGGCAGGAGCTGCAGTGGAGATGATGTACGTCAGATCTATGGGGCAGGAGCTGCTGTGGGGCTGCTGTGGCTTAGATCTATGGGGCAGGAGCTGTTGTGTGTCATATCTATTGGGCAGCAGCTGCTTTAAATATGATGTGTGTCAGATCTATGGGGCCGGAGCTGCAGTGGGGCTGATGGGGGTCAGATCTATGGGGCAGGAGCAACTGTGGGGCTGATGTGGGTCAAATCAATGGGGCAGAGCTGCTCTTGGGAGCATGTGGGTCAGATCTATGGGGCAGGAGCAGCTGTGGGGCTGATGTGGGTCAGATCTATAGGGCAGGAGCTGCTGTGCGACAGATGTGGGTCAGATCTATGGGGCAGGAGCTGCTGTGGGGCTGATGTGGGTCAGATCCTTGGGGCTGAAGCTGCTGTGGGTCATATCTATTGGGCAGCAGCTGCTTTACATATGATGTGTGTCAGATCTATGGGGCAGGAGCTGCTGTGGGACTGATGTGGGTTAGATCTATGGGGCAGGAGCTGTTGTGGGGCTGATGGGGGTCAGATCTATGGGGCAGGAGCTACTGTGGGGCTTATGGGGGTCAGATCTATGGGGCAGGAGCTACTGCGGGGCTGATGTTGGTCTGATCTATGGGGCCGGAGCTGCTGTGCGACAGATGTGGGTCAGATCTATGGGGCAGGTGCTGCTGTGCGACATATGTGGGTCAGATCTATGGGGCAGGACCTGCTGTGGGGCTGATGTGGGAAAGATCTATGGGGCAGGAGCTGCTGTGGGGCAGATGTGGGTCAGATCTATGGGTCAGCAGCTGCTGTGGGTCTGATGTGGGTCAGATCTATGGGGCAGGAGCTGCTGTGGGGCTGATGTGGGTCAGATTTATGGAGCAGGAGCTGCTGTGTTGCAGATGTGGGTCAGATCTATGGTGCAGGAGCTGCTGTGGGGCAGATGTAGGGCTTATCTATGGGGCAGGAACTGCTGTGAGGCTGATGGGTGTTAGATCTATGGGGAGGAGCTGCTGTGGTGCAGATGTGGGTCAGAGCTATGGTGTAGGAGCTGCTGTGGGGCTGATGTGGGTCAGATCTATGGGGCAGGAGCTGCTGTGGTTAAGATCTATTTGGCAGGATCTGCTGTGGGGCAGATTTGGGTCAGATCTATGGGGCAGGAGCTGCAGTGGAGATGATGTACGTCAGATCTATGGGGCAGGAGCTGCTGTGGGGCTGCTGTGGGTTAGATCTATGGGGCAGGAGCTGTTGTGGGTCATATCTATTGGGCAGCAGCTGCTTTACATATGATGTGTGTCAGATCTATGGGGCCGGAGCTGCAGTGGGGCTGATGGGGGTCAGATCTATGGGGCAGGAGCTACTGTGGGGCTGATGTGGGTCAAATCAATGGGGCAGAGCTGCTCTTGGGAACATGTGGGTCAGATCTATGGGGCAGGAGCTGCTGTGGGGCTGATGTGGGTCAGATCTATAGGGCAGGAGCTGCTGTGCGACAGATGTGGGTCAGATCTATGGGTCAGCAGCTGCTGTGGGGCTGATGTGGGTCAGATCTATAGGGCAGGAGCTGCTGTGCGACAAATGTGGGTCAGATCTATGGGGCAGGAGCTGCTGTGGGGCTGATGTGGGTCACATCCTTGGGGCTGAAGCTGCTGTGGGTCATATCTATTGGGCAGTAGCTGGTTTACATATGATGTGTGTCAGATCAATGGGGCAGGAGCTGTTGTGAGGCTGATGGGGGTCAGATCTATGGGGCAGGAGCTACTGTGGGGCTGATGGGGGTCAGATCTATGGGGCAGGATCTGCTGCGGGGCTGATTTGGGTCAGATCTATGGGGCAGGAGCTGCTGTGGGGCTGATGTGGGTTAGATCTATGGGGCAGGAGCTGTTGTGGGGCTGATGGGGGTCAGATCTATGGGGCAGGAGATGCTGTGGGTCAGATCTATGGGGCAGGAGCTGCTGTGGTTAAGATCTATTTGGCAGGATCTGCTGTGGGGCAGATTTGGGTCAGATCTATGGGGCAGGAGCTGCTGTGGGGCAGATGTGGGTCAGATCTATGGGTCAGCAGCTGCTGTGGGTCTGATGTGGGTCAGATCTATGGGGCAGGAGCTGCTGTGGGGCTGATGTGGGTCAGATCTATGGGGCAGGAGCTGCTGTGGGTCAGATCTATGGGGCAGGAGCTACTGTGGGGCTGATGTGGGTTAGATCAATGGGGCAGGAGCTGTTGTGGGGCTGATGGGGTTCAGATCTATGGGGCAGGAGATGCTGTGGGTCAGATCTATGGGGCAGGAGATGCTGTGGGTCAGGTCTATGGGGCAGGAGCTGCTGTGGGGCAGATGTGGGTCAGATCTATGGGTCAGCAGCTGCTGTGGGTCTGATGTGGGTCAGATCTATGGGGCAGGAGCTGCTGTGGGGCTGATGTGGGTCAGATCTATGGGGCAGGAGCTGCTGTGGGTCAGATCTATGGGGCAGGAACAGATGTGGGCCTGATGTTGGTCAGATTTATGGAGCAGGAGCTGCTGTGTTGCAGATGTGGGTCAGATCTTTGGTGCAGGAGCTGCTGTGGGGCAGATGTAGGGCTTATCTATGGGGCAGGAACTGCTGTGAGGCTGATGGGTGTTAGATCTATGGGGAGGAGCTGCTGTGGTGCAGATGTGGGTCAGAGCTATGGGGCAGGAGCTGCTGTGGGGCTGATGGGGGTCAGATCTATGGTGTAGGAGCTGCTGTGGGGCTGATGTGGGTCAGATCTATGGGGCAGGAGCTGCTGTGGTTAAGATCTATTTGGCAGGATCTGCTGTGGGGCAGATTTGGGTCAGATCTATGGGGCAGGAGCTGCAGTGGAGATGATGTACGTCAGATCTATGGGGCAGGAGCTGCTGTGGGGCTGCTGTGGGTTAGATCTATGGGGCAGGAGCTGTTGTGGGTCATATCTATTGGGCAGCAGCTGCTTTACATATGATGTGTGTCAGATCTATGGGGCCGGAGCTGCAGTAGGGCTGATGGGGGTCAGATCTATGGGGCAGGAGCTACTGTGGGGCTGATGTGGGTCAAATCAATGGGGCAGAGCTGCTCTTGGGAACATGTGGGTCAGATCTATGGGGCAGGAGCTGCTGTGGGGCTGATGTGGGTCAGATCTATAGGGCAGGAGCTGCTGTGCGACAGATGTGGGTCAGATCTATGAGGCAGGAGCTGCTGTGGGGCTGATGTGGGTCAGATCTATAGGGCAGGAGCTGCTGTGCGACAAATGTGGGTCAGATCTATGGGGCAGGAGCTGCTGTGGGGCTGATGTGGGTCACATCCTTGGGGCTGAAGCTGCTGTGGGTCATATCTATTGGGCAGCAGCTGGTTTACATATGATGTGTGTCAGATCAATGGGGCAGGAGCTGTTGTGAGGCTGATGGGGGTCAGATCTATGGGGCAGGAGCTACTGTGGGGCTGATGGGGGTCAGATCTATGGGGCAGGATCTGCTGCGGGGCTGATTTGGGTCAGATCTATGGGGCAGGAGCTGCTGTGGGGCTGATGTGGGTTAGATCTATGGGACAGGAGCTGTTGTGGGGCTGATGGGGGTCAGATCTATGGGGCAGGAGATGCTGTGGGTCAGATCTATGAGGCAGGAGCTGCTGTGGGGAACATGTGTGTCAGGTCTATGAGGCAGGAGCTGCTGTGGGGCAGATGTGGGTCAGATCTATGGGTCAGCAGCTGCTGTGGGTCTGATGTGGGTCAGATCTATGGGTCAGCAGCTGTAGTGGGTCTGATGTGGGTCAGATCTATGGGGCAGGAGCTGCTGTGGGTCAGATCTATGGGGCAGGAACAGATGTGGGCCTGATGTTGGTCAGATTTATGGTGCAGGAGCTGCTGTGTTGCAGATGTGGGTCTGATCTATGGTGTAGGAGCTGCTGTGGGGCTGATGTGGGTCAGATCTATGGGGCAGGAGCTGCTGTGGGGCTGATGTGGGTCAGATCTATAGGGCAGGAGATGCTTTGGGGCACATGTAGGTCAGATCTATGGGGCAGGAGATGCTGTGGGGCTGATGTGGGTGAGATCAATAGGGCAGGAGCTGCTGTGCGACAGATGTGAGTCAGATCTATGGGGCAGGAGCTGCTGTGAGGCTGATGTGGGTCAGATCTATAGGGCAAGAGCTGCTGTGCGACAGATGTGTGTCAGATCTATGGGGCAGGAGCTGCTGTGGGGCTGATGTGGGTTAGATCTATGGGGCAGGAGCTGTTGTGGGGCTGATGGGGGTCAGATCCTTAGGGCAGGAGCTACTGTGGGACTGATGATGGTCTGATCTATGGGGCAGGAGCTGCTGCGGGGCTGATTTGGGTCAGATCTATGGGGCAGGAGCTGCTGTGGGGCTGATGTGGGTTAGATCTATGGGGCAGGAGCTGTTGTGGGGCTGATGGGGGTCAGATCTATGGGGCAGGAGATGCTGTGGATCAGATCTATGGGGCAGGAGCTGCTGTGGTTAAGATCTATTTGGCAGGATCTGCTGTGGGGCAGATTTGGGTCAGATCTATGGGGCAGGAGCTGCTGTGGTTAAGATCTATTTGGCAGGATCTGCTGCGGGGCAGATTTGGGTCAGATCTATGGGGCAGGAGCTGCAGTGGAGATGATGTACGTCAGATCTATGTGGCAGGAGCTGCTGTGGGGCTGCTGTGGGTTAGATCTATGGGGCAGGAGCTGTTGTGGGTCATATCTATTGGGCAGCAGCTGCTTTACATATGATGTGTGTCAGATCTATGGGGCCGGAGCTGCAGTGGGGCTGATGGGGGTCAGATCTATGGGGCAGGAGCTACTGTGGGGCTGATGTGGGTCAAATCAATGGGGCAGAGCTGCTCTTGGGAACATGTGGGTCAGATCTATGGGGCAGGAGCTGCTGTGGGGCTGATGTGGGTCACATCCTTGGGGCTGAAGCTGCTGTGGGTCATATCTATTCGGCAGCAGCTGCTTTACATATGATGTGTGTCAGATCAAAGGGGCAGGAGCTGTTGTGAGGCTGATGGGGGTCAGATCTATGGGGCAGGAGCTGCAGTGGAGATGATGTAGGTCAGATCTATGGGGCAGGAGCTGCTATGGGGCTGCTGTGGGTTAGATCTATGGGGCAGGAGCTGTTGTGGGTCATATCTATTGGGCAGCAGCTGCTTTACATATGATGTGTGTCAGATCTATGGGGCAGGAGCTACTGTGGGGCTGATGTGGGTCAAATCAATGGGGCAGAGCTGCTCTTGGGAACATGTGGGTCAGATCTATGGGGCAGGAGCTGCTGTGGGGCTGATGTGGGTCAGATCTATAGGGCAGGAGCTGCTGTGCGACAGATGTGAGTCAGATCTATGGGGCAGGAGCTGCTGTGGGGCTGATGTGGGTCAGATCTATAGGGCAAGAGCTGCTGTGCGACAGATGTGTGTCAGATCTATGGGGCAGGAGCTGCTGTGTGGCTGATGTGGGTTAGATCCATGGGGCAGGAGCTGTTGTGGGGCTGATGGGGGTCAGATCTATGGGGCAGGAGATGCTGTGGGTCAGATCTATGGGGCAGGAGCTGCTGTGGTTAAGATCTATTTGGCAGGATCTGCTGTGGGGCAGATTTGGGTCAGATCTATGGGGCAGGAGCTGCTGTGGTTAAGATCTATTTGGCAGGATCTGCTGTGGGGCAGATTTGGGTCAGATCTATGGGGCAGGAGCTGCTGTGGTTAAGATCTATTTGGCAGGATCTGCTGTGGGGCAGATTTGGGTCAGATCTATGGGGCAGGAGCTGCTGTGGTTAAGATCTATTTGGCAGGATCTGCTGTGGGGCAGATTTGGGTCAGATCTATGGGGCAGGAGCTGCAGTGGAGATGATGTACGTCAGATCTATGGGGCAGGAGCTGCTGTGGGGCTGCTGTGGGTTAGATCTATGGGGCAGGAGCTGTTGTGGGTCATATCTATTGGGCAGCAGCTGCTTTACATATGATGTGTGTCAGATCTATGGGGCCGGAGCTGCAGTGGGGCTGATGGGGGTCAGATCTATGGGGCAGGAGCTACTGTGGGGCTGATGTGGGTCAAATCAATGGGGCAGAGCTGCTCTTGGGAACATGTGGGTCAGATCTATGGGGCAGGAGCTGCTGTGGGGCTGATGTGGGTCAGATCTATAGGGCAGGAGCTGCTGTGCGACAGATGTGGGTCAGATCTATGGGGCAGGAGCTGCTGTGGGGCTGATGTTGGTCAGATCTATAGGGCAGGAGCTGCTGTGCGACAAATGTGGGTCAGATCTATGGGGCAGGAGCTGCTGTGGGGCTGATGTGGGTCACATCCTTGGGGCTGAAGCTGCTGTGGGTCATATCTATTGGGCAGCAGCTGCTTTACATATGATGTGTGTCAGATCAATGGGGCAGGAGCTAGTGTGGGGCTGATGTTGGTCTGATCTATGGGGCAGGAGCTGCTGTTGGTCAGATCTATGGGGCAGGAACAGATGTGGGCCTGATGTTGGTCAGATTTATGGAGCAGGAGCTGCTGTGTTGCAGATGTGGGTCAGATCTATGGTGCAGGAGCTGCTGTGGGGCAGATGTAGGGCACATCTATGGGGCAGGAGCTGCTGTGAGGCTGATGGGTGTTAGATCTATGGGGAGGAGCTGCTGTGGTGCAGATGTGGGTCAGAGCTATGGGGCAGGAGCTGCTGTGGGGATGAAGTGGGTAAGATCTATGGGGTAGGAGATGGTGTGTGGCAGATGTGGGTCAGATCTATTGTGTAGGAGCTGCTGTGGGGCTGATGTGGGTCAGATCGATGGGGCAGGTGCTGCTGTGCGACATATGTGGGTCAGATCTGTGGGTCAGGATCTGCTGTGGGGCTGATGTGGGACAGATCTATGGGGCAGGAGATGCTGTGGGGCAGATGTGGATCAGATCCTTGGGGCTGAAGCTGCTGTGGGTTTTATCTATTGGGCAGCAGCTGCTTTACATATGATGTGTGTCAAATCTATGGGGCAGGAGCTGCTGTGGGGCTGATGTGGGTCAGATCTATGGGGCAGGAGCTGCAGTGGAGATGATGTACGTCAGATCTATGGGGCAGGAGCTGCTTTGGGGCTGCTGTGGGTTAGATCTATGGGGCAGGAGCTGTTGTGGGTCATATCTATTGGGCAGCAGCTGCTTTAAATATGATGTGTGTCAGATCTATGGGGCAGGAGCTGCTGTGGGGCTGATGTTGGTCAGATCTATAGGGCAGGAGCTGCTGTGGGTCATATCTATTGGGCAGCAGCTGCTTTACATATGATGTGTGTCAGATCTATGGGGATGGAGCTGCTGTGGGGCTGATGTGGGTTGGATCTATGGAGCAGGAGCTGTTGTGGGGCTGATGGGGGTCAGATCTATGGGGCAGGAGCTGCTGTGGTTAAGATCTATTTGGCAGGATCTGCTGTGGGGCAGATTTGGGTCAGATCTATGGGGCAGGAGCTGCTGTGGTTAAGATCTATTTGGCAGGATCTGCTGCGGGGCAGATTTGGGTCAGATCTATGGGGCAGGAGCTGCAGTGGAGATGATGTACGTCAGATCTATGGGGCAGGAGCTGCTGTGGGGCTGCTGTGGGTTAGATCTATGGGGCAGGAGCTGTTGTGGGTCATATCTATTGGGCAGCAGCTGCTTTACATATGATGTGTGTCAGATCTATGGGGCCGGAGCTGCAGTGGGGCTGATGGGGGTCAGATCTATGGGGCAGGAGCTACTGTGGGGCTGATGTGGGTCAAATCAATGGGGCAGAGCTGCTCTTGGGAACATGTGGGTCAGATCTATGGGGCAGGAGCTGCTGTGGGGCTGATGTGGGTCACATCCTTGGGGCTGAAGCTGCTGTGGGTCATATCTATTCGGCAGCAGCTGCTTTACATATGATGTGTGTCAGATCAAAGGGGCAGGAGCTGTTGTGAGGCTGATGGGGGTCAGATCTATGGGGCAGGAGCTGCAGTGGAGATGATGTAGGTCAGATCTATGGGGCAGGAGCTGCTATGGGGCTGCTGTGGGTTAGATCTATGGGGCAGGAGCTGTTGTGGGTCATATCTATTGGGCAGCAGCTGCTTTACATATGATGTGTGTCAGATCTATGGGGCCGGAGCTGCAGTGGGGCTGATGGGGGTCAGATCTATGGGGCAGGAGCTACTGTGGGGCTGATGTGGGTCAAATCAATGGGGCAGAGCTGCTCTTGGGAACATGTGGGTCAGATCTATGGGGCAGGAGCTGCTGTGGGGCTGATGTGGGTCAGATCTATAGGGCAGGAGCTGCTGTGCGACAGATGTGAGTCAGATCTATGGGGCAGGAGCTGCTGTGGGGCTGATGTGGGTCAGATCTATAGGGCAAGAGCTGCTGTGCGACAGATGTGTGTCAGATCTATGGGGCAGGAGCTGCTGTGTGGCTGATGTGGGTTAGATCCATGGGGCAGGAGCTGTTGTGGGGCTGATGGGGGTCAGATCTATGGGGCAGGAGATGCTGTGGGTCAGATCTATGGGGCAGGAGCTGCTGTGGTTAAGATCTATTTGGCAGGATCTGCTGTGGGGCAGATTTGGGTCAGATCTATGGGGCAGGAGCTGCTGTGGTTAAGATCTATTTGGCAGGATCTGCTGTGGGGCAGATTTGGGTCAGATCTATGGGGCAGGAGCTGCTGTGGTTAAGATCTATTTGGCAGGATCTGCTGTGGGGCAGATTTGGGTCAGATCTATGGGGCAGGAGCTGCTGTGGTTAAGATCTATTTGGCAGGATCTGCTGTGGGGCAGATTTGGGTCAGATCTATGGGGCAGGAGCTGCAGTGGAGATGATGTACGTCAGATCTATGGGGCAGGAGCTGCTGTGGGGCTGCTGTGGGTTAGATCTATGGGGCAGGAGCTGTTGTGGGTCATATCTATTGGGCAGCAGCTGCTTTACATATGATGTGTGTCAGATCTATGGGGCCGGAGCTGCAGTGGGGCTGATGGGGGTCAGATCTATGGGGCAGGAGCTACTGTGGGGCTGATGTGGGTCAAATCAATGGGGCAGAGCTGCTCTTGGGAACATGTGGGTCAGATCTATGGGGCAGGAGCTGCTGTGGGGCTGATGTGGGTCAGATCTATAGGGCAGGAGCTGCTGTGCGACAGATGTGGGTCAGATCTATGGGGCAGGAGCTGCTGTGGGGCTGATGTTGGTCAGATCTATAGGGCAGGAGCTGCTGTGCGACAAATGTGGGTCAGATCTATGGGGCAGGAGCTGCTGTGGGGCTGATGTGGGTCACATCCTTGGGGCTGAAGCTGCTGTGGGTCATATCTATTGGGCAGCAGCTGCTTTACATATGATGTGTGTCAGATCAATGGGGCAGGAGCTAGTGTGGGGCTGATGTTGGTCTGATCTATGGGGCAGGAGCTGCTGTTGGTCAGATCTATGGGGCAGGAACAGATGTGGGCCTGATGTTGGTCAGATTTATGGAGCAGGAGCTGCTGTGTTGCAGATGTGGGTCAGATCTATGGTGCAGGAGCTGCTGTGGGGCAGATGTAGGGCACATCTATGGGGCAGGAGCTGCTGTGAGGCTGATGGGTGTTAGATCTATGGGGAGGAGCTGCTGTGGTGCAGATGTGGGTCAGAGCTATGGGGCAGGAGCTGCTGTGGGGATGAAGTGGGTAAGATCTATGGGGTAGGAGATGGTGTGTGGCAGATGTGGGTCAGATCTATGGTGTAGGAGCTGCTGTGGGGCTGATGTGGGTCAGATCGATGGGGCAGGTGCTGCTGTGCGACATATGTGGGTCAGATCTGTGGGTCAGGATCTGCTGTGGGGCTGATGTGGGACAGATCTATGGGGCAGGAGATGCTGTGGGGCAGATGTGGATCAGATCCTTGGGGCTGAAGCTGCTGTGGGTCATATCTATTGGGCAGCAGCTGCTTTACATATGATGTGTGTCAAATCTATGGGGCAGGAGCTGCTGTGGGGCTGATGTGGGTCAGATCTATGGGGCAGGAGCTGCAGTGGAGATGATGTACGTCAGATCTATGGGGCAGGAGCTGCTTTGGGGCTGCTGTGGGTTAGATCTATGGGGCAGGAGCTGTTGTGGGTCATATCTATTGGGCAGCAGCTGCTTTAAATATGATGTGTGTCAGATCTATGGGGCAAGAGCTGCTGTGGGGCTGATGTTGGTCAGATCTATAGGGCAGGAGCTGCTGTGGGTCATATCTATTGGGCAGCAGCTGCTTTACATATGATGTGTGTCAGATCTATGGGGATGGAGCTGCTGTGGGGCTGATGTGGGTTGGATCTATGGAGCAGGAGCTGTTGTGGGGCTGATGGGGGTCAGATCTATGGGGCAGGAGCTGCTGCGGGGCTGATTTGTGTCAGATCTATGGGTCAGCAGCTGCTGTGGGTCTGATGTGGGTCAGATCTATGGGGCAGGAGCTGCTGTGGGGCTGATGTTGGTCAGATCTATGGGGCAGGATATGCTGTGGGTCAGATCTATGGGGCAGGAGCTGCTGTGGGGAACATGTGGGTCAGGTCTATGGGGCAGGATCTGCTGAGGGGAACATGTGGGTCAGATCTATGGGTCAGCAGCTGCTGTGGGTCTGATGTGGGTCAGATCTATGGGGCAGGAGCTGCTGTGGGGCTGATCTATGGGGCGGGAACAGATGTGGGCCTGATGTTGGTCGGACTTATGGAGCAGGAGCTGCTGTGTTTCAGATGTGGGTCAGATCTATGGGGCAGGTGCTGCTGTGCGACATATGTGGGTCAGATCTATGGGGCAGGAGCTGCTGTGGGGCTGATGTGGGACAGATCTATGGGGCAGGAGATGCTGTGGGGCAGATGTGGGTCAGATCCTTGGGGCTGAAGCTGCTGTGGCTCATATCTACATGGGCAGCAGCTGCTTTACATATGATGTGTGTCAGATCTATGGGGCAGGAGCTGCTGTGGGGCTGATGTGGGTTAGATCTATGGGGCAGGAGCTGTTGTGGGGCTGATGGGGGTCAGATCTATGGGGCAGGAGCTGTTGTGGGGCTGATGGGGGTCAGATCTATGGGGCAGGAGCTGCTGTGGGGCTGATGTGGGTTAGATCTATGGGACAGGAGCTGTTGTGGGGCTGATGGGGGTCAGATCTATGGGGCAGGAGCTGCTGTGGGTCAGATCTATGGGGCAGGAACAGATGTGGGCCTGATGTTGGTCAGACTTATGGAGCAGGAGCTGCTGTGTTGCAGATGTGGGTCAGATCTATGGGGCAGGTGCTGCTGTGCGACATATGTGGGTCAGATCTATGGGGCAGGAGCTGCTGTGGGGCTGATGTGGGACAGATCTATGGGGCAGGAGATGCTGTGGGGCAGATGTGGGTCAGATCCTTGGGGCTGAAGCTGCTGTGGCTCATATCTACATGGGCAGCAGCTGCTTTACATATGATGTGTGTCAGATCTATGGGGCAGGAGCTGCTGTGGGGCTGATGTGGGTTAGATCTATGGGGCAGGAGCTGTTGTGGGGCTGATGGGGGTCAGATCTATGGGGCAGGATCTGCTGCGGGGCTGATTTGGGTCAGATCTTTGGGGCAGGAGCTGCTGTGGGGCTGATGTGGGTTAGATCTATGGGACAGGAGCTGTTGTGGGGCTGATGGGGGTCAGATCTATGGGGCAGGAGATGCTGTGGGTCAGATCTATGGGGCAGGAGCTGCTGTGGGGAACATGTGTGTCAGGTCTATGGGCCAGGAGCTGCTGTGGGGCAGATGTGGGTCAGATCTATGGGTCAGCAGCTGCTGTGGGTCTGATGTGGGTCAGATCTATGGGGCAGGAGATGCTGTGGGTCAGATCTATGGGGCAGGAGCTGCTGTGGGGAACATGTGTGTCAGGTCTATGGGGCAGGAGCTGCTGTGGGGCAGATGTGGGTCAGATCTATGGGGCAGGAGCTGCTGTGGTTAAGATCTATTTGGCAGGATCTGCTGTGGGGCAGATTTGGGTCAGATCTATGGGGCAGGAGCTGCAGTGGAGATGATGTACGTCAGATCTATGGGGCAGGAGCTGCTGTGGGGCTGATGGGGGTCAGATCTATGGGGCAGGAGCTACTGTGGGGCTGATGTGGGTCAAGTCAATGGGGCAGAGCTGCTCTTGGGAACATGTGGGTCAGATCTATGGGGCAGGAGCTGCTGTGGGGCTGATGTGGGTCAGATCTATAGGGCAGGAGCTGCTGTGCGACAGATGTGAGTCAGATCTATGGGGCAGGAGCTGCTGTGGGGCTGATGTGGGTCAGATCTATAGGGCAAGAGCTGCTGTGCGACAGATGTGTGTCAGATCTATGGGGCAGGAGCTGCTGTGTGGCTGATGTGGTTTAGATCCATGGGGCAGGAGCTGTTGTGGGGCTGATGGGGGTCAGATCTATGGGGCAGGAGATGCTGTGGGTCAGATCTATGGGGCAGGAGCTGCTGTGGTTAAGATCTATTTGGCAGGATCTGCTGTGGGGCAGATTTGGGTCAGATCTATGGGGCAGGAGCTGCTGTGGTTAAGATCTATTTGGCAGGATCTGCTGTGGGGCAGATTTGGGTCAGATCTATGGGGCAGGAGCTGCTGTGGTTAAGATCTATTTGGCAGGATCTGCTGTGGGGCAGATTTGGGTCAGATCTATGGGGCAGGAGCTGCTGTGGTTAAGATCTATTTGGCAGGATCTGCTGTGGGGCAGATTTGGGTCAGATCTATGGGGCAGGAGCTGCAGTGGAGATGATGTACGTCAGATCTATGGGGCAGGAGCTGCTGTGGGGCTGCTGTGGGTTAGATCTATGGGGCAGGAGCTGTTGTGGGTCATATCTATTGGGCAGCAGCTGCTTTACATATGATGTGTGTCAGATCTATGGGGCCGGAGCTGCAGTGGGGCTGATGGGGGTCAGATCTATGGGGCAGGAGCTACTGTGGGGCTGATGTGGGTCAAATCAATGGGGCAGAGCTGCTCTTGGGAACATGTGGGTCAGATCTATGGGGCAGGAGCTGCTGTGGGGCTGATGTGGGTCAGATCTATAGGGCAGGAGCTGCTGTGCGACAGATGTGGGTCAGATCTATGGGGCAGGAGCTGCTGTGGGGCTGATGTTGGTCAGATCTATAGGGCAGGAGCTGCTGTGCGACAAATGTGGGTCAGATCTATGGGGCAGGAGCTGCTGTGGGGCTGATGTGGGTCACATCCTTGGGGCTGAAGCTGCTGTGGGTCATATCTATTGGGCAGCAGCTGCTTTACATATGATGTGTGTCAGATCAATGGGGCAGGAGCTAGTGTGGGGCTGATGTTGGTCTGATCTATGGGGCAGGAGCTGCTGTTGGTCAGATCTATGGGGCAGGAACAGATGTGGGCCTGATGTTGGTCAGATTTATGGAGCAGGAGCTGCTGTGTTGCAGATGTGGGTCAGATCTATGGTGCAGGAGCTGCTGTGGGGCAGATGTAGGGCACATCTATGGGGCAGGAGCTGCTGTGAGGCTGATGGGTGTTAGATCTATGGGGAGGAGCTGCTGTGGTGCAGATGTGGGTCAGAGCTATGGGGCAGGAGCTGCTGTGGGGATGAAGTGGGTAAGATCTATGGGGTAGGAGATGGTGTGTGGCAGATGTGGGTCAGATCTATGGTGTAGGAGCTGCTGTGGGGCTGATGTGGGTCAGATCGATGGGGCAGGTGCTGCTGTGCGACATATGTGGGTCAGATCTGTGGGTCAGGATCTGCTGTGGGGCTGATGTGGGACAGATCTATGGGGCAGGAGATGCTGTGGGGCAGATGTGGATCAGATCCTTGGGGCTGAAGCTGCTGTGGGTCATATCTATTGGGCAGCAGCTGCTTTACATATGATGTGTGTCAAATCTATGGGGCAGGAGCTGCTGTGGGGCTGATGTGGGTCAGATCTATGGGGCAGGAGCTGCAGTGGAGATGATGTACGTCAGATCTATGGGGCAGGAGCTGCTTTGGGGCTGCTGTGGGTTAGATCTATGGGGCAGGAGCTGTTGTGGGTCATATCTATTGGGCAGCAGCTGCTTTAAATATGATGTGTGTCAGATCTATGGGGCAGGAGCTGCTGTGGGGCTGATGTTGGTCAGATCTATAGGGCAGGAGCTGCTGTGGGTCATATCTATTGGGCAGCAGCTGCTTTACATATGATGTGTGTCAGATCTATGGGGATGGAGCTGCTGTGGGGCTGATGTGGGTTGGATCTATGGAGCAGGAGCTGTTGTGGGACTGATGGGGGTCAGATCTATGGGGCAGGAGCTGCTGCGGGGCTGATTTGTGTCAGATCTATGGGTCAGCAGCTGCTGTGGGTCTGATGTGGGTCAGATCTATGGGGCAGGAGCTGCTGTGGGGCTGATGTTGGTCAGATCTATGGGGCAGGATATGCTGTGGGTCAGATCTATGGGGCAGGAGCTGCTGTGGGGAACATGTGGGTCAGGTCTATGGGGCAGGATCTGCTGAGGGGAACATGTGGGTCAGATCTATGGGTCAGCAGCTGCTGTGGGTCTGATGTGGGTCAGATCTATGGGGCAGGAGCTGCTGTGGGGCTGATCTATGGGGCGGGAACAGATGTGGGCCTGATGTTGGTCGGACTTATGGAGCAGGAGCTGCTGTGTTTCAGATGTGGGTCAGATCTATGGGGCAGGTGCTGCTGTGCGACATATGTGGGTCAGATCTATGGGGCAGGAGCTGCTGTGGGGCTGATGTGGGACAGATCTATGGGGCAGGAGATGCTGTGGGGCAGATGTGGGTCAGATCCTTGGGGCTGAAGCTGCTGTGGCTCATATCTACATGGGCAGCAGCTGCTTTACATATGATGTGTGTCAGATCTATGGGGCAGGAGCTGCTGTGGGGCTGATGTGGGTTAGATCTATGGGGCAGGAGCTGTTGTGGGGCTGATGGGGGTCAGATCTATGGGGCAGGAGCTGTTGTGGGGCTGATGGGGGTCAGATCTATGGGGCAGGAGCTAGTGTGGGGCTGATGTTGGTCTGATCTATGGGGCAGGAGCTGCTGTGCGACATATGTGGGTCAGATCTATGGGGCAGGATCTGCTGTGGGGCTGATGTGGGAAAGATCTATGGGGCAGGATCTGCTGTGGGGCAGATTTGGGTCAGATCTATTGGTCAGGAGCTGCTGTGTGGCAAATGTGTGTCAGATCTATGGGGCAGGAGCTGCTGTGGGTCAGATCTATGGGGCAGGAACAGATGTGGGCCTGATGTTGGTCAGATTTATGGAGCAAGAGCTGCTGTGTTGCAGATGTGGGTCAGATCTATGGTGCAGGAGCTGCTGTGGGGCAGATGTAGGGCATATCTATGGGGCAGGAGTTGCTGTGAGGCTGATGGGTGTTAGATCTATGAGGAGGACCTGCTGTGGTGCAGATGTGGGTCAGAGCTATGGGGCAGGAGCTGCTGTGGGGCAGAAGTGGGTAAGATCTATGGGGCAGGAGATGCTGTGGGTCAGATCTATGGGGCAGGAAAAGATGTGGGCCTGATGTTGGTCAGACTTATGGAGCAGGAGCTGCTGTGTTGCAGATGTGGGTCAGATCTATGGGGCAGGTGCTGCTGTGCGACATATGTGGGTCAGATCTATGGGGCAGGAGCTGCTGTGGGGCTGATGTGGGACAGATCTATGGGGCAGGAGATGCTGTGGGGCAGATGTGGGTCAGATCCTTGGGGCTGAAGCTGCTGTGGCTCATATCTACATGGGCAGTAGCTGCTTTACATATGATGTGTGTCAGATCTATGGGGCAGGAGCTGCTGTGGGGCTGATGTGGGTTAGATCTATGGGGAGGACCTGCTGTGGTGCAGATGTGGGTCAGAGCTATGGGGCAGGAGCTGCTGTGGGGCAGAAGTGGGTAAGATTTATGTTGTAGGAGATGGTGTGTGGCAGATGTGGGTCAGATCTATGGTGTAGGAGCTGCTGTGGGGCTGATGTGGGTCAGATCTATGGGGCAGGATCTGCTGTGGGGCTGCTGTGGGTTAGATCTATGGGGCAGGACCTGTTGTGGGTCATATGTATTGGGCAGCAGCTGCTTTACATATGATGTGTGTCAGATCTATGGGGCAGGAGCTGCTGTGGGGTTGATGTGGGTCAGATCTATGGGGCAGGAGCTGCAGTGGAGATGATGTACGTCAGATCCATGGGGCAGGAGCTGCTGTGGGGCTGCTGTGGGTTAGATCTATGGGGCAGGAGCTGTTGTGGGTCATATCTATTGGGCAGCAGCTGCTTTACATATGATGTGTGTCAGATTTATGGGGATGGAGCTGCTGTGGGGCTGATGTGGGTTGGATCTATGGAGCAGGAGCTGTTGTGGGGATGATTGGCTCAGATCTATGGGGCAGGAGCTGCTGCGGGGCTGATTTGGGTCAGATCTATGGGTCAGCAGCTGCTGTGGGTCTGATGTGGGGCAGATCTATGGGGCAGGAGCTGCTGTGGGGCTGATGTGGGTCAGATCTATGGGGCAGGAGATGCTGTGGGTCAGATCTATGGGGCAGGAGCTGCTGTGGGGAACATGTGGGTCAGGTCTATGGGGCAGGAGCTGCTGTGGGGAACATGTGGGTCAGATCTATGGGTCAGCAGCTGCTGTGGGTCTGCGGTTGGTCAGATCTATGGGGCAGGAACAGATGTGGGCCTGATGTTGGTCAGACTTATGGAGCAGGAGCTGCTGTGTTGCAGATGTGGGTCAGATCTATGGGGCAGGTGCTGCTGTGCGACATATGTGGGTCAGATCTATGGGGCAGGAGCTGCTGTGGAGCTGATGTGGGACAGATCTATGGGGCAGGAGATGCTGTGGGGCAGATGTGGGTCAGATCCTTGGGGCTGAAGCTGCTGTGGCTCATATCTACATGGGCAGCAGCTGCTTTACATATGATGTGTGTCAGATCTATGGGGCAGGAGCTGCTGTGGGGCTGATGGGTGTTAGATCTATGGGGAGGAGCTGCTGTGGTGCAGATGTGGGTCAGAGCTATGGGGCAGGAGCTGCTGTGGGGCAGAAGTGGGTAAGATTTATGTTGTAGGAGATGGTGTGTGGCAGATGTGGGTCAGATCTATGGTGTAGGAGCTGCTGTGGGGCTGATGTGGGTCAGATCTATGGGGCAGGAGCTGCTGTGGTTAAGATCTATTTGGCAGGATCTGCTGTGGGGCAGATTTGGGTCAGATCTATGGGGCAGGAGCTGCAGTGGAGATGATGTACGTCAGATCTATGGGGCAGGAGCTGCTGTGGGGCTGCTGTGGGTTAGATCTATGGGGCAGGAGCTGTTGTGGGTCATATCTATTGGGCAGCAGCTGCTTTACATATGATGTGTGTCAGATCTATGGGGCAGGATCTGCTGTGGGGCTGATGTGGGAAAGATCTATGGGGCAGGAGCTGTTGTGGGGCTGATGGGGGTCAGATCTATGGGGCAGGTGCTGCTGTGCGACATATGTGGGTCAGATCTATGGGGCAGGATCTGCTGTGGGGCTGATGTGGGAAAGATCTATGGGGCAGGAGATGCTGTGGGGCAGATGTGGGTCAGATCCTTGGGGCTGAAGCTGCTGTGGGTCATATCTATTGGGCAGCAGCTGCTTTACATATGATGTGGGTCAGATCTATGGTGTAGGATCTGCTGTGGGGCAGATTTGGGTCAGATCTATGGGGCAGGAACTGCTGTGTGGCTAATGTGGGTCAGATCTATGGGGCAGGAGCTGCTGTGGGTCAGATCTATGGGGCAGGAACAGATGTGGGCCTGATGTTGGTCAGATTTATGGAGCAGGAGCTGCTGTGTTGCAGATGTGGGTCAGATCTATGGTGCAGGAGCTGCTGTGGGGCAGATGTAGGGCTTATCTATGGGGCAGGAGCTGCTGTGAGGCTGATGGGTGTTAGATCTATGGGGAGGAGCTGCTGTGGTGCAGATGTGGGTCAGAGCTATGGGGCAGGAGCTGCTGTGGAGCAGAAGTGGATAAGATCTATGGGGTAGGAGATGGTGTGTGGCAGATGTGCGTCAGATCTATGGTGTAGGAGCTGCTGTGGGGCTGATGTGGGTCAGATCTATGGGGCAGGAGCTGCTATGGGTCAGATCTATGGGGCAGGAACAGATGTGGGCCTGATGTTGGTCAGATTTATGGAGCAGGAGCTGCTGTGGGGTAGATGTGGGTCAGATCTATGGGGCAGGTGCTGCTGTGCGACATATGTGGGTCAGATCTATGGGGCAGGATCTGCTGTGGGGATGATGTGGGAAAGATCTATGGGGCAGGAGATGCTGTGGGGCAGATGTGGGTCAGATCCTTGGGGCTGAAGCTGCTGTGGGTCATATCTATTGGGCAGCAGCTGCTTTACATATGATGTGTGTCAGATCTATGGGGCAGGAGCTGCTGTGGGGCTGATGGGGGTCAGATCTATGGGGCAGGAGCTACTGTGGGGCTGATATTGGTCTGATCTATGGGGCAGGAGCTGCTGTGCGACAGATGAGGGTCAGATCTATGGGGCAGGTGCTGCTGTGCGACATATGTGGGTCAGATCTACGGGGCAGGATCTGCTGTGGGGCTGATGTGGGAAACATCTATGGGGCAGGAGCTGCTGTGGGGTAGACTTGGGTCAGATCTATGGGGCAGGAACTGCTGTGGGGTAGACTTGGGTCAGATCTATGGGGCAGGAGCTGCTGTGGGTCAGATCTATGGGGCAGGAACAGATGTGGGCCTGATGTTGGTCAGATTTATGGAGCAGGAGCTGCTGTGTTGCAGATGTGGGTCAGATCTTTGGGCAGGTGCTGCTGTACGACATATGTGGGTCAGATCTATAGAGCAGGATCTGCTGTGGGGCTGATGTGGGAAAGATCTATGGGGCAGGAGATGCTGTGGGGCAGATGTGGGTCAGATCCTTGGGGCTGAAGCTGCTGTGGCTCATATCTATTGGGCAGCAGCTGCTTTACATATGATGTGTGTCAGATCTATGGGGCAGGAGCTGCTGTGGGGCTGATGTGGGTTAGATCTATGGGGTAGGAGCTGTTGTGGGGCTGATGGGGGTCAGATCTATGGGGCAGGAGCTGCTGCGGGGTTGATTTGGGTCAGATCTATGGGTCAGGAGATGCTGTGGGTCAGATCTATGTGGCAGGAGCTGCTGTGGGGAACATTTGGGTCCGGTCTATGGGGCAGGAGCTGCCATGGGGCATATGTGGGTCAGATCTATTGGTCAGCAGCTGCTGTGGGTCTGATGTGGGTCAGATCTATGGGGCAGGAGCTGCTGTGGGGTAGACTTGGGTCAGATCTATGGGGCAGGAACTGCTGTGGGTCAGATCTATGGAGCAGGAACAGATGTGGGCCTGATGTTGGTCAGATTTATGGAGCAGGAGCTGCTGTGTTGCAGATGTTGGTCACATCTATGGGGCAGGTGCTGCTGTGCGACATATGTGGGTCAGATCTATGGTGCAGGATCTGCTGTCGGGCTGATGTGGGAAAGATCTATGGGGCAGGAGCTGTTGTGGGGCTGATGGGGGTCAGATCTATGGGGCAGGAGCTACTGTGCGACAGCTGTGGGTCAGATCTATGGGGCAAGATCTGCTGTGGGGCTGATGTGGGAAAGATCTATGGGGCAGGATCAGCTGTGGGGCAGATTTGGGTCAGATCTATGGGGCAGGAGCTGCTGTGGGTCAGATCTATGGGGCAGGAACAGATGTGGGCCTGATGTTGGTCAGATTTATGGAGCAGGAGCTGCTGTGTTGCAGATGTTGGTCAGATCTTTGGGGCAGGTGCTGCTGTTCGACATATGTGGGTCAGATCTATGGGGCAGGTGCTGCTGTGCGACATATGTGGGTCAGATCTATGGGGCAGGATCTGCTGTGGGGCTGATGTGGGAAAGATCTATGGTGCAGGAGCTGCTGTGGGGCAGATGTAGGGCTTATCTATGGGGCAGGAGCTGCTGTGAGGCTGTTGGTGTTAGATCTATGGGGAGGAGCTGCTGTGGTGCAGATGTGGGTCAGAGCTATGGGGCAGGAGCTGCTGTGGGGCAGAAGTGGGTAAGATCTATGTTGTAGGAGATGGTGTGTGGCAGATGTGGGTCATATCTACGGTGTAGGAGCTGCTGTGGGGCAGATTTGGGTCAGATCTATGGGGCAGGAGCTGCAGTGGAGATGATGTACGTCAGATCTATGGGGCAGGAGCTGCTGTGGGGCTGATGTGGGTCAAATCAATGGGGCAGAGCTGCTCTTGGGAACATGTGGGTCAGATCTATGGGGCAGGAGCTGCTGTGGGGCTGCTGTGGGTTAGATCTATGGGGCAGGAGCTGTTGTGGGTCATATCTATTGGGCAGCAGCTGCTTTACATATGATGTGTGTCAGATCTATGGGGCAGGAGCTGCAGTGGGGCTGATGGGGGTCAGATCTATGGGGCAGAGCTGCTCTTGGGAACATGTGGGTCAGATCTATGGGGCAGGAGCTGCTGTGGGGCTGCTGTGGGTTAGATCTATAGGGCAGGAGCTGTTGTTGGTCATATCTATTGGGCAGCAGTTGCTTTACATATGATGTGTGTCAGATCTATGGGGCAGGAGCTGCTGTGGGGCTGATGTGGGTTAGATCTATGGGGCAGGAGCTGTTGTGGGGCTGATTGGGGTCAGATCTATGGGGCAGGAGCTGCTGCGGTGCTGATTTGGGTCAGATCTATGGGTCAGCAGCGGCTGTGGGTCTGATTTACGGGGCAGGAGCTGCTGTGGGGCTGATGTGGGTCAGATCTATGAGGCAGGAGATGCTGTGGGTCAGATCTATGGGGCAGGAGCTGCTGTGGGGAACATGTGGGTTAGGTCTATGGGGCAGGAGCTGCTGTGGGGCAGATGTGGGTCAGATCTATGGGTCATCAGCTGCTGTGGGTCTGATGTGGGTCAGATCTATGGGGCAGGAGCTGCTGTGTGGCAAATGTGGGGCAGATCTATGGGGCAGGAGCTGCTGTGGGTCAGATCTATGGGGCAGGAAAAGATGTGGGCCTGATGTTGGTCAGATTTATGGAGCAAGAGCTGCTGTGTTGCAGATGTGGATTAGATCTATGGTGCAGGAGCTGCTGTGGGGCAGATGTGTGTCAGATCAATGGGGCAGGAGCTGCTGTGGGGCTGCTGTGGGTTAGATCTATGGGGCAGGAGCTGTTGTGGGTCATATCTATTGGGCAGCAGCTGCTTTACATGTGATGTGTGTCAGATCTATGGGGCAGGAGCTGCAGTGGGGCTGATGGGTTCAGATCTATGGGGCAGGAGCTACTGTGGGACTGATGTGGGTCAAATCAATTGGGCAGAGCTGCTCTTGGGAACATGTGGGTCAGATCTATGGGGCAGGAGCTGCTGTGGGTCTGATGTGGGTCAGATCTATGGGGCAGGAGCTGCTGTGGTCATATCTATTGGGCAGCAGCTGCTTTACATATGATGTGTGTCAGATCTATGGGGCAGGAGCTGCTGTGGGCTGATGTGGGTTAGATCTATTGGGCAGGAGCTGTTGTGCGACATATGTGGGTCAGATCTATGGGGCAGGAACAGATGTGGGCCTGATGTTGGTCAGATTTATGGAGCAGGAGCTGCTGTGTTGCAGATGTGGGTCTGATCTATGGTGCAGGAGCTGCTGTGGGGCAGATGTAGGGCTTATCTATGGGGCAGGAGCTGCTGTGAGGCTGATGGGTGTTAGATCTATGGGGAGGAGCTGCTGTGGTGCAGATGTGGGTCAGAGCTATGGGGCAGGAGCTGCTGTGGGGCAGAAGTGGGTAAGATCTATGGGGTAGGAGATGGTGTGTGGCAGATGTGGGTCAGATCTATGGTGTAGGAGCTGCTGTGGGGCTGATGTGGGTCAGATCTATGGGGCAGGAGCTGCTGTGGGTCAGATCTATGGGGCAGGAACAGATGTGGGCCTGATGTTGGTCAGATTTATGGAGCAGGAGCTGCTGTGTTGCAGATGTGGGTCTGATCTATGGTGCAGGAGCTGCTGTGGGGCAGATGTAGGGCTTATCTATGGGGCAGGAGCTGCTGTGAGGCTGATGGGTGTTAGATCTATGGGGAGGAGCTGCTGTGGTGCAGATGTGGGTCAGAGCTATGGGGCAGGAGTTGCTGTGGGGCAGAAGTGGGTAAGATCTATGGGGTAGGAGATGGTGTGTGGCAGCTGTGGGTCAGATCTATGGTGTAGGAGCTGCTGTGGGGCTGATGTGGGTCAGATCTATTTGGCAGGATCTGCTGTGGGGCAGATTTGGGTCAGATCTATGGGGCAGGAGCTGCAGTGGAGATGATGTACGTCATATCTATGGGGCAGGAGCTGCTGTGGGGCTGATGTGGGTCAAATCAATTGAGCAGAGCTGCTCTTGGGAACATGTGGGTCAGATCTATGGGGCAGGAGCTACTGTGGGTCTGATGTGGGTCAAATCAATTGGGCAGAGCTGCTCTTGGGAACATGTGGGTCAGATCTATGGGGCAGGATCTGCTGTGGGGCTGATGTGGGTCAGATCTATAGGTCAGGAGCTGCTGTGGTCATATCTATTGGGCAGCAGCTGCTTTACATATGATGTGTGTCAGATCTATGGGGCAGGAGCTGCTGTGGGGCTGATGTGGGTTGGATCTATGGAGCAGGAGCTGTTGTGGGGCTGATGGGGGTCAGATCTAAGGGGCAGGAGCTGCTGCGGGGCTGATTTGGGTCAGATCTATGGGTCAGCAGCTGCTGTGGGTCTGATGTTGGTCAGATCTATGGGGCAGCTGCTGCTGTGCGACATATGTGGGTCAGATCTATGGGGCAGGAGATGCTGTGGGTCAGATCTATGGGGCAGGAGATGCTGTGGGGAACATGTGGGTCAGGTCTATGGGGCAGGAGCTGCTGTGGGGCAGATGTAGGGCATATCTATGGGGCAGGAGCTGCTGTGAGGCTGATGGGTGTTAGATCTATGGGGAGGAGCTGCTGTGGTGCAGATGTGGGTCAGAGCTATGGGGCAGGTGCTACTGTGGGGCAGAAGTGGGTAAGATCTACGGGGTAGGAGATGGTGTGTGGCAGATGTGGGTCAGATCTATGGTGTAAGAGCTGCTGTGGGGCTGATGTGGGTCAGATCTATGGGGCAGGAGCTGCTGTGGTTAAGATCTATTTGGCAGGATCTGCTGTGGGGCAGATTTGGGTCAGATCTATGGGGCAGGAGCTGCAGTGGAGATGATGTACGTCAGATCTATGGGGCAGGAGCTGCTGTGGGGCTGATGTGGGTCAAATCAATTGGGCAGAGCTGCTCTTGGGAACATGTGGGTCAGATCTATGGGGCAGGAGCTGCTGTGGGGCTGCTGTGGGTTAAATCTATGGGGCAGGAGTTGCAGTGGAGATGATGTACGTCAGATCTATGGGGCAGGAGCTTCTGTGGGGCTGCTGTGGGTTAGATCTATGGGGCAGGAGCTGTTGTGGGTCATATCTATTGGGCAGCAGCTGCTTTACATATGATGTGTGTCAGATCTATGGGGCAGGAGCTGCAGTGGGGCTGATGGGGGTCAGATGTATGGGGCAGGAGCTACTGTGGGGCTGATGTGGGTCACATCAATGGGGCAGAGCTGCTCTTGGGAACATGTGGGTCAGATCTATGGGGCACGAGCTGCTGTGGGGCTGCTGTGGGTTAGATCTATGGGGCAGGAGCTGCAGTGGAGATGATGTACGTCAGATCTATGGGGCAGGAGCTGCTGTGGTCATATCTATTGGGCAGCAGCTGCTTTACATATGATGTGTGTCAGATCTATGGGGCAGGAGCTGCTGTGGGGCTGATGTGGGTTGGATCTATGGAGCAGGAGCTGTTGTGGGGCTGATGGGGGTCAGATCTATGGGGCAGGAGCTGCTGCGGGGCTGATTTGGGTCAGATCTATGGTGCAGGAGCTGCTGTGGGTCTGATGTGGGTCAGATCTATGGGGCAGGTGCTGCTGTGGGGCTGATGTGGGTCAGATCTATGGGGCAGGAGATGCTGTGGGTCAGATCAATGGGGCAGGAGCTGCTGTGGGGAACATGTGGGTCAGGTCTATGGGGCAGGAGCTGCTGTGGGGCAGATGTGGGTCAGATCTATGGGTCAGCAGCTGCTGTGGGTCTGATGTGGGTCAGATCAATGGGGCAGGAGCAGCTGTGGGGCTGATGTGGGTCAGATCTATGGGGCAGGAGCTGCTGTGGGTCAGATCTACGGGATAGGAACAGATGTGGGCCTGATGTTGGTCAGATTTTTGGAGCAGGAGCTGCTGTGTTGCAGATGTGGGTCAGATCTATGGGGCAGGAGCTGCTGTGGGGCTGATGTGGGACAGATCTATGGGGCAGGAGATGCTGTGGGGTAGATGTGGGTCAGATCCTTGGGGCTGAAGCTGCTGTGGCTCATATCTATTGGGCAGCAGCTGCTTTACATATGATGTGTGTCAGATCTATGGGGCAGGAGCTGCTGTGGGGCCGATGTGGGTTAGATCTATGGGGCAGGAGCTGTTGTGGGGCTGATGGGGGTCAGATCTATGGGGCAGGAGCTACTGTGGGGCTGATGTTGGCCTGATCTATGGGGCAGGAGCTGCTGTGCGACAGATGTGGGTCAGATCTATGGGGCAGGTGCTGCTGTGCGACATATGTGGGTCAGATCTATGGGGCAGGATCTCCTGTGGGGCTGATGTGGGAAAGATCTATGGGGCAGGATCTGCTGTGGGGCAGATTTGGGTCAGATCTATGGGTCAGGAGCTGCTGTGTGGCAAATGTGGGTCAGATCTATGGGGCAGGAGCTTCTGTGGGTCAGATCTATGGGGCAGGAACAGATGTGGGCCTGATGTTGGTCAGATTTATGGAGCAGGAGCTGCTGTGTTGCAGATGTGGGTCAGATCTATGGTGCAGGAGCTGCTGTGGGGCAGATGTAGGGCATATCTGTGGGGCAGGAGCTGCTGTGAGGCTGATGGGTGTTAGATCTATGGGGAGGAGCTGCTGTGGTGCAGATGTGGGTCAGAGCTATGGGGCAGGAGCTGCTGTGGGGCAGAAGTGGGTAAGATCTATGGGGTAGGAGATGGTGTGTGGCAGATGTGTGTCAGATCTATGGGGCAGGAGCTGCTGTGGGGCTGATGTGGGTTAGATCTATGGGGCAGGAGCTGTTGTGGGGCTGATGGGGGTCAGATCTATGGGGCAGGAGCTACTGTGGGGCTGATGTTGGTCTGATCTATGGGGCAGGAGCTGCTGTGCGACAGATGTGGGTCAGATCTATGGGGCAGAATCTGCTGTGGGGCTGATGTGGGAAAGATCTATGGGGCAGGATCTGCTGTGGGGCAGATTTGGGTCAGATCTATGGGGCAGGAGCTGCTGTGTGGCAAACGTGGGTCAGATCTATGGGGCAGGAGCTGTTGTGGGTCATATCTATTGGGCAGCAGCTGCTTTACATATGATGTGTGTCAGATCTATGGGGCAGGAGCTGCTGTGCGACATATGTGGGATGGATCTATGGAGCAGGATCTGTTGTGGGGCTGATGGGGGTCAGATCTATGGGGCAGGAGCTGCTGCGGGGCTGATTTGGGTCAGATCTATGGGTCAGCAGCTGCTGTGGGTCTGATGTGGGTCAGATCTATGGGGCAGGTGCTGCTGTGCGACATATGTGGGTCAGATCTATGGGGCAGGAGATGATGTGGGTCAGATCTATGGGGCAGGAGCTGCTGTGGGGAACATGTGGGTCAGGTCTATGGGGCAGGAGCTGCTGTGGGGCAGATGTGGGTCAGATCAATGGGTCAGCAGCTGCTGTGGGTCTGATGTGGGTCAGATCAATGGGGCAGGAGCAGCTGTGGGGCTGATGTGGGTCAGATCTATGGGGCAGGAGCTGCTGTGGGTCAGATCTACGGGGCAGGAACAGATGTGGGCCTGATGTTGGTCAGATTTTTGGAGCAGGAGCTGCTGTGTTGCAGATGTGGGTCAGATCTATGGGGCAGGAGCTGCTGTGGGGCTGATGTGGGTCAGATCTATGGGGCAGGAGCTGCTGTGGGTCAGATCTATGGGGCAGGAACAGATGTGGGCCTGATGTTGGTCAGATTTATGGAGCAGGAGCTGCTGTGTTGCAGATGTGGGTCAGATCAATGGGGCAGGTGCTGCTGTGGGACATATCTGGGTCAGATCTATGGGGCAGGATCTGCTGTGGGGCTGATGTGGGACAGATCTATGGGGCAGGAGATGCTGTGGGGCAGATGTGGGTCAGATCCTTGGGGCTGAAGCTGCTGTGGGTCATATCTATTGGGCAGCAGCTGCTTTACATATGATGTGTGTCAGATCTATGGGGCAGGAGCTGCTGTGGGGCTGATGTGGGTTAGATCTATGGGGCAGGAGCTGTTGTGGGGCTGATGGGGGTCAGATCTATGGGGCAGGAGCCACTGTGGGGCTGATGTTGGTCTGATCTATGGGGCAGGAGCTGCTGTGCGACAGATGTGGGTCAGATCTATGGGGCAGGTGCTGCTGTGCGACATATGTGGGTCAGATCTTTGGGGCAGGATCTGCTGTGGGGCTGATGTGGGAAAGATCTATGGGGCAGGATCTGCTGTGGGGCAGATTTGGGTCAGATCTATGCGGCAGGAGCTGCTGTGTGGCAAATGTGGGTCAGATCTATGGGGCAGGAGCTGCATTGGAGATGATGTACGTCAGATCTATGGGGCAGGAGCTGCTGTGGGGCTGCTGTGGGTTAGATCTATGGGGCAGGAGCTGTTGTGGGTCATATCTATTGGGCAGCAGCTGCTTTACATATGATGTGTGTCAGATCTATGGGGCCGGAGCTGCAGTGGGGCTGATGGGGGTCAGATCTATGGGGCAGGAGCTACTGTGGGGTGATGTGGGTCAAATCAATGGGGCAGAGCTGCTCTTGGGAACATGTGGGTCAGATCTATGGGGCAGGAGCTGCTGTGGGGCTGATGTGGGTCACATCCTTGGGGCTGAAGCTGCTGTGGGTCATATCTATTGGGCAGCAGCTGCTTTACATATGATGTGTGTCAGATCAATGGGGCAGGAGCTGTTGTGAGGCTGATGGGGGTCAGATCTATGGGGCAGGAGCTACTGTGGGGCTGATGGGGGTCAGATCTATGAGGCAGGATCTGCTGCGGGGCTGATTTGGGTCAGATCTATGGGGCAGGAGCTGCTGTGGGGCTGATGTGGGTTAGATCTATGGGACAGGAGCTGTTGTGGGGCTGATGGGGGTCAGATCTATGGGGCAGGAGATGCTGTGGGTCAGATCTATGGGGCAGGAGCTGCTGTGGGGAACATGTGTGTCAGGTCTATGGGGCAGGAGCTGCTGTGGGGCAGATGTGGGTCAGATCTATGGGTCAGCAGCTGCTGTGGGTCTGATGTGGGTCAGATCTATGGGTCAGCAGCTGTAGTGGGTCTGATGTGGGTCAGATCTATGGGGCAGGAGCTGCTGTGGGTCAGATCTATGGGGCAGGAACAGATGTGGGCCTGATGTTGGTCAGATTTATGGAGCAGGAGCTGCTGTGTTGCAGATGTGGGTCTGATCTATGGTGTAGGAGCTGCTGTGGGGCTGATGTGGGTCAGATCTATGGGGCAGGAGCTGCTGTGGGGCTGATGTGGGTCAGATCTATAGGGCAGGAGATGCTTTGGGGCACATGTAGGTCAGATCTTTGGGGCAGGAGATGCTGTGGGTCAGATTTATGGGGCAGGAGCTGCTGTGGGGAACATGTGTGTCAGGTCTATGGGGCAGGAGCTGCTGTGGGGCAGATGTGGGTCAGATCTATGGGGCAGGAGCTGCTGTGGTTAAGATCTATTTGGCAGGATCTGCTGTGGGGCAGATTTGGGTCAGATCTATGGGGCAGGAGCTGCTGTGGTTAAGATCTATTTGGCAGGATCTGCTGTGGGGCAGATTTGGGTCAGATCTATGGGGCAGGAGCTGCAGTGGAGATGATGTACGTCAGATCTATGGGGCAGGAGCTGCTGTGGGGCTGCTGTGTGTCAGATCTATGGGGCCGGAGCTGCAGTGGGGCTGATGGGGGTCAGATCTATGGGGCAGGAGCTACTGTGGGGCTGATGTGGGTCAAATCAATGGGGCAGAGCTGCTCTTGGGAACATGTGGGTCAGATCTATGGGGCAGGAGCTGCTGTGGGGCTGATGTGGGTCAGATCTATAGGGCAAGAGCTGCTGTGCGACAGATGTGTGTCAGATCTATGGGGCAGGAGCTGCTGTGGGGCTGATGTGGGTTAGATCTATGGGGCAGGAGCTGTTGTGGGGCTGATGGGGGTCAGATCCTTAGGGCAGGAGCTACTGTGGGACTGATGATGGTCTGATCTATGGGGCAGGAGCTGCTGCGGGGCTGATTTGGGTCAGATCTATGGGGCAGGAGCTGCTGTGGGGCTGATGTGGGTTAGATCTATGGGGCAGGAGCTGTTGTGGGGCTGATGGGGGTCAGATCTATGGGGCAGGAGATGCTGTGGGTCAGATTTATGGGGCAGGGGCTGCTGTGGGGAACATGTGTGTCAGGTCTATGGGGCAGGATCTGCTGTGGGGCAGATTTATGTCAGATCTATGGGGCAGGAGCTGCTGTGGTTAAGATCTATTTGGCAGGATCTGCTGTGGGGCAGATTTGGGTCAGATCTATGGGGCAGGAGCTGCATTGGAGATGATGTACGTCAGATCTATGGGGCAGGAGCTGCTGTGGGGCTGCTGTGGGTTAGATCTACGGGGCAGGAGCTGTTGTGGGTCATATCTATTGGGCAGCAGCTGCTTTACATATGATGTGTGTCAGATCTATGGGGCCGGAGCTGCTGTGGGGCTGATGTGGGTTAGATCTATGGGGCAGGAGCTGTTGTGGGGCTGAAGGGGGTCAGATACTTAGGGCAGGAGATGCTGTGGGTCAAATCTATGGGGCAGGAGCTGCTGTGGGGAACATGTGTGTCAGGTCTATGGGGCAGGAGCTGCTGTGGGGCAGATGTGGGTCAGATCTATGGGTCAGCAGCTGCTGTGGGTCTGATGTGGGTCAGATCTATGGGTCAGCAGCTGTAGTGGGTCTGATGTGGGTCAGATCTATGGGGCAGGAGCTGCTGTGGGTCAGATCTATGGGGCAGGAACAGATGTGGGCCTGATGTTGGTCAGATTTATGGAGCAGGAGCTGCTGTGTTGCAGATGTGGGTCTGATCTATGGTGTAGGAGCTGCTGTGGGGCTGATGTGGGTCAGATCTATGGGGCAGGAGCTGCTGTGGGGCTGATGTGGGTCAGATCTATAGGGCAGGAGATGCTTTGGGGCACATGTAGGTCAGATCTATGGGGCAGGAGATGCTGTGGGTCGGATTTATGGGGCAGGAGCTGCTGTGGGGAACATGTGTGTCAGGTCTATGGGGCAGGAGCTGCTGTGGGGCAGATGTGGGTCAGATCTATGGGGCAGGAGCTGCTGTGGTTAAGATCTATTTGGCAGGATCTGCTGTGGGGCAGATTTGGGTCAGATCTATGGGGCAGGAGCTGCTGTGGTTAAGATCTATTTGGCAGGATCTGCTGTGGGGCAGATTTGGGTCAGATCTATGGGGCAGGAGCTGCAGTGGAGATGATGTACGTCAGATCTATGGGGCAGGAGCTGCTGTGGGGCTGCTGTGGGTTAGATCTATGGGGCAGGAGCTGTTGTGGGTCATATCTATTGGGCAGCAGCTGCTTTACATATGATGTGTGTCAGATCTATGGGGCCGGAGCTGCAGTGGGGCTGATGGGGGTCAGATCTATGGGGCAGGAGCTACTGTGGGGCTGATGTGGGTCAAATCAATGGGGCAGAGCTGCTCTTGGGAACATGTGGGTTAGATCTATGGGGCAGGAGCTGCTGTGCGACAGATGTGGGTCAGATCTATGGGGCAGGAGCTGCTGTGGGGCTGATGTGGGTCACATCCTTGGGGCTGAAGCTGCTGTGGGTCATATCTATTGGGCAGCAGCTGCTTTACATATGATGTGTGTCAGATCAATGGGGCAGGAGCTGTTGTGAGGCTGATGGGGGTCAGATCTATGGGGCACGAGCTGCTGTGGGGCTGCTGTGGGTTAGATCTATGGGGCAGGAGCTGTTGTGGGTCATATCTATTGGGCAGCAGCTGCTTTACATATGATGTGTGTCAGATCTATGGGGCCGGAGCTGCAGTGGGGCTGATGGGGGTCAGATCTATGGGGCAGGAGCTACTGTGGGGCTGATGTGGGTCAAATCAATGGGGCAGAGCTGCTCTTGGGAACATGTGTGTCAGATCTATGGGGCAGGAGCTGCTGTGGGGCTGATGTGGGTCAGATCTATAGGGCAAGAGCTGCTGTGCGACAGATGTGTGTCAGATCTATGGGGCAGGAGCTGCTGTGGGGCTGATGTGGGTTAGATCTATGGGGCAGGAGCTGTTGTGGGGCTGATGGGGGTCAGATCCTTAGGGCAGGAGCTACTGTGGGACTGATGATGGTCTGATCTATGGGGCAGGAGCTGCTGCGGGGCTGATTTGGGTCAGATCTATGGGGCAGGAGCTGCTGTGGGGCTGATGTGGGTTAGATCTATGGGGCAGGAGCTGTTGTGGGGCTGATGGGGGTCAGATCTATGGGGCAGGAGATGCTGTGGGTCAGATTTATGGGGCAGGAGCTGCTGTGGGGAACATGTGTGTCAGGTCTATGGGGCAGGAGCTGCTGTGGGGCAGATGTGGGTCAGATCTATGGGGCAGGAGCTGCTGTGGTTAAGATCTATTTGGCAGGATCTGCTGTGGGGCAGATTTGGGTCAGATCTATGGGGCAGGAGCTGCAGTGGAGATGATGTACGTCAGATCTATGGGGCAGGAGCTGCTGTGGGGCTGCTGTGGGTTAGATCTATGGGGCAGGAGCTGTTGTGGGTCATATCTATTGGGCAGCAGCTGCTTTACATATGATGTGTGTCAGATCTATGGGGCCGGAGCTGCAGTGGGGCTGATGGGGGTCAGATCTATGGGGCAGGAGCTACTGTGGGGCTGATGTGGGTCAAATCAATGGGGCAGAGCTGCTCTTGGGAACATGTGGGTCAGATCTATGGGGCAGGAGCTGCTGTGGGGCTGATGTGGGTCAGATCTATAGGGCAGGAGCTGCTGTGCGACAGATGTGGGACAGATCTATGGGGCAGGAGATGCTGTGGGGCAGATGTGGGTCAGATCCTTGGGGCTGAAGCTGCTGTGGGTCATATCTATTGGGCAGCAGCTGCTTTACATATGATGTGTGTCAGATCTATGGGGCAGGAGCTGCTGTGGGGCTGATGTGGGTTAGATCTATGGGGCAGGAGCTGTTGTGGGGCTGATGGGGGTCAGATCTATGGGGCAGGAGCCACTGTGGGGCTGATGTTGGTCTGATCTATGGGGCAGGAGCTGCTGTGCGACAGATGTGGGTCAGATCTATGGGGCAGGTGCTGCTGTGCGACATATGTGGGTCAGATCTTTGGGGCAGGATCTGCTGTGGGGCTGATGTGGGAAAGATCTATGGGGCAGGATCTGCTGTGGGGCAGATTTGGGTCAGATCTATGCGGCAGGAGCTGCTGTGTGGCAAATGTGGGTCAGATCTATGGGGCAGGAGCTGCATTGGAGATGATGTACGTCAGATCTATGGGGCAGGAGCTGCTGTGGGGCTGCTGTGGGTTAGATCTATGGGGCAGGAGCTGTTGTGGGTCATATCTATTGGGCAGCAGCTGCTTTACATATGATGTGTGTCAGATCTATGGGGCCGGAGCTGCAGTGGGGCTGATGGGGGTCAGATCTATGGGGCAGGAGCTACTGTGGGGTGATGTGGGTCAAATCAATGGGGCAGAGCTGCTCTTGGGAACATGTGGGTCAGATCTATGGGGCAGGAGCTGCTGTGGGGCTGATGTGGGTCACATCCTTGGGGCTGAAGCTGCTGTGGGTCATATCTATTGGGCAGCAGCTGCTTTACATATGATGTGTGTCAGATCAATGGGGCAGGAGCTGTTGTGAGGCTGATGGGGGTCAGATCTATGGGGCAGGAGCTACTGTGGGGCTGATGGGGGTCAGATCTATGAGGCAGGATCTGCTGCGGGGCTGATTTGGGTCAGATCTATGGGGCAGGAGCTGCTGTGGGGCTGATGTGGGTTAGATCTATGGGACAGGAGCTGTTGTGGGGCTGATGGGGGTCAGATCTATGGGGCAGGAGATGCTGTGGGTCAGATCTATGGGGCAGGAGCTGCTGTGGGGAACATGTGTGTCAGGTCTATGGGGCAGGAGCTGCTGTGGGGCAGATGTGGGTCAGATCTATGGGTCAGCAGCTGCTGTGGGTCTGATGTGGGTCAGATCTATGGGTCAGCAGCTGTAGTGGGTCTGATGTGGGTCAGATCTATGGGGCAGGAGCTGCTGTGGGTCAGATCTATGGGGCAGGAACAGATGTGGGCCTGATGTTGGTCAGATTTATGGAGCAGGAGCTGCTGTGTTGCAGATGTGGGTCTGATCTATGGTGTAGGAGCTGCTGTGGGGCTGATGTGGGTCAGATCTATGGGGCAGGAGCTGCTGTGGGGCTGATGTGGGTCAGATCTATAGGGCAGGAGATGCTTTGGGGCACATGTAGGTCAGATCTTTGGGGCAGGAGATGCTGTGGGTCAGATTTATGGGGCAGGAGCTGCTGTGGGGAACATGTGTGTCAGGTCTATGGGGCAGGAGCTGCTGTGGGGCAGATGTGGGTCAGATCTATGGGGCAGGAGCTGCTGTGGTTAAGATCTATTTGGCAGGATCTGCTGTGGGGCAGATTTGGGTCAGATCTATGGGGCAGGAGCTGCTGTGGTTAAGATCTATTTGGCAGGATCTGCTGTGGGGCAGATTTGGGTCAGATCTATGGGGCAGGAGCTGCAGTGGAGATGATGTACGTCAGATCTATGGGGCAGGAGCTGCTGTGGGGCTGCTGTGTGTCAGATCTATGGGGCCGGAGCTGCAGTGGGGCTGATGGGGGTCAGATCTATGGGGCAGGAGCTACTGTGGGGCTGATGTGGGTCAAATCAATGGGGCAGAGCTGCTCTTGGGAACATGTGGGTCAGATCTATGGGGCAGGAGCTGCTGTGGGGCTGATGTGGGTCAGATCTATAGGGCAAGAGCTGCTGTGCGACAGATGTGTGTCAGATCTATGGGGCAGGAGCTGCTGTGGGGCTGATGTGGGTTAGATCTATGGGGCAGGAGCTGTTGTGGGGCTGATGGGGGTCAGATCCTTAGGGCAGGAGCTACTGTGGGACTGATGATGGTCTGATCTATGGGGCAGGAGCTGCTGCGGGGCTGATTTGGGTCAGATCTATGGGGCAGGAGCTGCTGTGGGGCTGATGTGGGTTAGATCTATGGGGCAGGAGCTGTTGTGGGGCTGATGGGGGTCAGATCTATGGGGCAGGAGATGCTGTGGGTCAGATTTATGGGGCAGGGGCTGCTGTGGGGAACATGTGTGTCAGGTCTATGGGGCAGGATCTGCTGTGGGGCAGATTTATGTCAGATCTATGGGGCAGGAGCTGCTGTGGTTAAGATCTATTTGGCAGGATCTGCTGTGGGGCAGATTTGGGTCAGATCTATGGGGCAGGAGCTGCATTGGAGATGATGTACGTCAGATCTATGGGGCAGGAGCTGCTGTGGGGCTGCTGTGGGTTAGATCTACGGGGCAGGAGCTGTTGTGGGTCATATCTATTGGGCAGCAGCTGCTTTACATATGATGTGTGTCAGATCTATGGGGCCGGAGCTGCTGTGGGGCTGATGTGGGTTAGATCTATGGGGCAGGAGCTGTTGTGGGGCTGAAGGGGGTCAGATACTTAGGGCAGGAGATGCTGTGGGTCAAATCTATGGGGCAGGAGCTGCTGTGGGGAACATGTGTGTCAGGTCTATGGGGCAGGAGCTGCTGTGGGGCAGATGTGGGTCAGATCTATGGGTCAGCAGCTGCTGTGGGTCTGATGTGGGTCAGATCTATGGGTCAGCAGCTGTAGTGGGTCTGATGTGGGTCAGATCTATGGGGCAGGAGCTGCTGTGGGTCAGATCTATGGGGCAGGAACAGATGTGGGCCTGATGTTGGTCAGATTTATGGAGCAGGAGCTGCTGTGTTGCAGATGTGGGTCTGATCTATGGTGTAGGAGCTGCTGTGGGGCTGATGTGGGTCAGATCTATGGGGCAGGAGCTGCTGTGGGGCTGATGTGGGTCAGATCTATAGGGCAGGAGATGCTTTGGGGCACATGTAGGTCAGATCTATGGGGCAGGAGATGCTGTGGGTCAGATTTATGGGGCAGGAGCTGCTGTGGGGAACATGTGTGTCAGGTCTATGGGGCAGGAGCTGCTGTGGGGCAGATGTGGGTCAGATCTATGGGGCAGGAGCTGCTGTGGTTAAGATCTATTTGGCAGGATCTGCTGTGGGGCAGATTTGGGTCAGATCTATGGGGCAGGAGCTGCTGTGGTTAAGATCTATTTGGCAGGATCTGCTGTGGGGCAGATTTGGGTCAGATCTATGGGGCAGGAGCTGCAGTGGAGATGATGTACGTCAGATCTATGGGGCAGGAGCTGCTGTGGGGCTGCTGTGGGTTAGATCTATGGGGCAGGAGCTGTTGTGGGTCATATCTATTGGGCAGCAGCTGCTTTACATATGATGTGTGTCAGATCTATGGGGCCGGAGCTGCAGTGGGGCTGATGGGGGTCAGATCTATGGGGCAGGAGCTACTGTGGGGCTGATGTGGGTCAAATCAATGGGGCAGAGCTGCTCTTGGGAACATGTGGGTTAGATCTATGGGGCAGGAGCTGCTGTGCGACAGATGTGGGTCAGATCTATGGGGCAGGAGCTGCTGTGGGGCTGATGTGGGTCACATCCTTGGGGCTGAAGCTGCTGTGGGTCATATCTATTGGGCAGCAGCTGCTTTACATATGATGTGTGTCAGATCAATGGGGCAGGAGCTGTTGTGAGGCTGATGGGGGTCAGATCTATGGGGCACGAGCTGCTGTGGGGCTGCTGTGGGTTAGATCTATGGGGCAGGAGCTGTTGTGGGTCATATCTATTGGGCAGCAGCTGCTTTACATATGATGTGTGTCAGATCTATGGGGCCGGAGCTGCAGTGGGGCTGATGGGGGTCAGATCTATGGGGCAGGAGCTACTGTGGGGCTGATGTGGGTCAAATCAATGGGGCAGAGCTGCTCTTGGGAACATGTGTGTCAGATCTATGGGGCAGGAGCTGCTGTGGGGCTGATGTGGGTCAGATCTATAGGGCAAGAGCTGCTGTGCGACAGATGTGTGTCAGATCTATGGGGCAGGAGCTGCTGTGGGGCTGATGTGGGTTAGATCTATGGGGCAGGAGCTGTTGTGGGGCTGATGGGGGTCAGATCCTTAGGGCAGGAGCTACTGTGGGACTGATGATGGTCTGATCTATGGGGCAGGAGCTGCTGCGGGGCTGATTTGGGTCAGATCTATGGGGCAGGAGCTGCTGTGGGGCTGATGTGGGTTAGATCTATGGGGCAGGAGCTGTTGTGGGGCTGATGGGGGTCAGATCTATGGGGCAGGAGATGCTGTGGGTCAGATTTATGGGGCAGGAGCTGCTGTGGGGAACATGTGTGTCAGGTCTATGGGGCAGGAGCTGCTGTGGGGCAGATGTGGGTCAGATCTATGGGGCAGGAGCTGCTGTGGTTAAGATCTATTTGGCAGGATCTGCTGTGGGGCAGATTTGGGTCAGATCTATGGGGCAGGAGCTGCAGTGGAGATGATGTACGTCAGATCTATGGGGCAGGAGCTGCTGTGGGGCTGCTGTGGGTCAGATCCTTGGGGCTGAAGCTGCTCTGGGTCATATCTGTTGGGCAGCAGCTGCTTTACATATGATGTGTGTCAGATCTATGGGGCAGGAGCTGCTGTGGGGCTGATGTGGGTTAGATCTATGGGGCAGGAGCTGTTGTGGGGCTGATGGGGGTCAGATCCTTAGGGCAGGAGCTACTGTGGTGCTGATGTTGGTCTAATCTATGGGGCAGGAGCTGCTGTGGGGCTGATGTGGGTCAGATCTATGGGGCAGGCGCTGCTGTGGGTCAGATCTATGGGGCAGGAACAGATGTGGGCCTGATGTTGGTCAGATTTATGGAGCAGGAGCTGCTGTGTTGCAGATGTGGGTCAGATCTATGTTGCAGGAGCTGATGTGGGGCAGATGTAGTGCATATCTATGGGGCATGAGCTGCTGTGAGGCTAATGGGTGTTAGATCTATGGGGAGGAGCTGCTGTGGTGCAGATGTGGGTCAGAGCTATGGGGCAGGAGCTGCTGTGGGGAGGAAGTGGGTAAGATCTATGGGGTAGGAGATGGTGTGTGGCAGATGTGGGTCAGATCTATGGTGTAGGAGCTGCTGTTGGGCTGATGTGTGTCAGATCTATGGGGCAGGAGCTGCTGTGGGGCTGCTGTGGGTTAGATCTATGGGGCAGGAGCTGTTGTGGGTCATATCTATTGGGCAGCAGCTGCTTTACATATGATGTGTGTCAGATCTATGGGGCCGGAGCTGCTGTGGGGCTGATGGGGGTCAGATCTATGGGGCAGGAGCTACTGTGGGGCTGATGTGGGTCAAGTCAATGGGGCAGAGCTGCTCTTGGGAACATGTGGGTCAGATCTATGGGGCAGGAGCTGCTGTGGGGCTGATGTGGGTCAGATCTATAGGGCAGGAGCTGCTGTGCGACAGATGTGTGTCAGATCTATGGGGCAGGAGCTGCTGTGGGGCTGATGTGGGTTAGATCTATGGGGCAGGAGCTGTTGTGGGGCTGATGGGGGTCAGATCCTTAGGGCAGGAGCTACTGTGGGACTGATGATGGTCTGATCTATGGGGCAGGAGCTGCTGCGGGGCTGATTTGGGTCAGATCTATGGGGCAGGAGCTGCTGTGGGGCTGATGTGGGTTAGATCTATGGGGCAGGAGCTGTTGTGGGGCTGATGGGGGTCAGATCTATGGGGCAGGAGATGCTGTGGGTCAGATTTATGGGGCAGGAGCTGCTGTGGGGAACATGTGTGTCAGGTCTATGGGGCAGGAGCTGCTGTGGGGCAGATGTGGGTCAGATCTATGGGGCACTAGCTGCTGTGGTTAAGATCTATTTGGCAGGATCTGCTGTGGGGCAGATTTGGGTCAGATCTATGGGGCAGGAGCTGCAGTGGAGATGATGTACGTCAGATCTATGGGGCAGGAGCTGCTGTGGGGCTGCTGTGGGTTAGATCTATGGGGCAGGAGCTGTTGTGGGTCATATCTATTGGGCAGCAGCTGCTTTACATATGATGTGTGTCAGATCTATGGGGCCGGAGCTGCAGTGGGGCTGATGGGGGTCAGATCTATGGGGCAGGAGCTACTGTGGGGCTGATGTGGGTCAAATCAATGGGGCAGAGCTGCTCTTGGGAACATGTGGGTCAGATATATGGGGCAGGAGCTGCTGTGGGGCTGATGTGGGTCAGATCTATAGGGCAGGAGCTGCTGTGCGACAGATGTGTGTCAGATCTATGGGGCAGGAGCTGCTGTGGGGCTGATGTGGGTCAGATCTATGGGGCAGGAGCTGCTGTGCGACAAATGTGGGTCAGATCTATGGGGCAGGAGCTGCTGTGGGGCTGATGTGGGTCACATCCTTTGGGCTGAAGCTGCTGTGGGTCATATCTATTGGGCAGCAGCTGCTTTACATATGATGTGTGTCAGATCAATGGGGCAGGAGCTGTTTTGAGGCTGATGGGGGTCAGATCTATGGGGCAGGAGCTGCAGTGGAGATGATGTAGGTCAGATCTATGGGGCAGGAGCTGCTGTGGGGCTGCTGTGGGTTAGATCTATGGGGCAGGAGCTGTTGTGGGTCATATCTATTGGGCAGCAGCTGCTTTACATATGATGTGTGTCAGATCTATGGGGCAGGAGCTGCAGTGGGGCTGATGGGGGTCAGATCTATGGGGCAGGAGCTACTGTGGGGCTGATGTGGGTCAAATCAATGGGGCAGAGCTGCTCTTGGGAACATGTGGGTCAGATCTATGGGGCAGGAGCTGCTGTGGGGCTGATGTGGGTCAGATCTATAGGGCAGGAGCTGCTGTGCGACAGATGTGTGTCAGATCTATGGGGCAGGAGCTGCTGTGGGGCTGATGTGGGTTAGATCTATGGGGCAGGAGCTGTTGTGGGGCTGATGGGGGTCAGATCCTTAGGGCAGGAGCTACTGTGGGACTGATGATGGTCTGATCTATGGGGCAGGAGCTGCTGCGGGGCTGATTTGGGTCAGATCTATGGGGCAGGAGCTGCTGTGGGGCTGATGTGGGTTAGATCTATGGGGCAGGAGCTGTTGTGGGGCTGATGGGGGTCAGATCTATGGGGCAGGAGATGCTGTGGGTCAGATTTATGGGGCAGGAGCTGCTGTGGGGAACATGTGTGTCAGGTCTATGGGGCAGGAGCTGCTGTGGGGCAGATGTGGGTCAGATCTATGGGGCAGGAGCTGCTGTGGTTAAGATCTATTTGGCAGGATCTGCTGTGGGGCAGATTTGGGTCAGATCTATGGGGCAGGAGCTGCTGTGGTTAAGATCTATTTGGCAGGATCTGCTGTGGGGCAGATTTGGGTCAGATCTATGGGGCAGGAGCTGCAGTGGAGATGATGTAGGTCAGATCTATGGGGCAGGAGCTGCTGTGGGGCTGCTGTGGGTTAGATCTATGGGGCAGGAGCTGTTGTGGGTCATATCTATTGGGCAGCAGCTGCTTTACATATGATGTGTGTCAGATCTATGGGGCCGGAGCTGCAGTGGGGCTGATGGGGGTCAGATCTATAGGGCAGGAGCTACTGTGGGGCTGATGTGGGTCAAATCAATGGGGCAGAGCTGCTCTTGGGAACATGTGGGTCAGATCTATGGGGCAGGAGCTGCTTTGGGGCTGATGTGGGTCAGATCTATAGGGCAGGAGCTGCTGTGCGACAGATGTGTGTCAGATCTATGGGGCAGGAGCTGCTGTGGGGCTGATGTGGGTCAGATCTATGGGGCAGGAGCTGCTGTGGTTAAGATCTATTTGGCAGGATCTGCTGTGGGGCAGATTTGGGTCAGATCTATGGGGCAGGAGCTGCAGTGGAGATGATGTACGTCAGATCTATGGGGCAGGAGCTGCTGTGGGGCTGCTGTGGGTTAGATCTATGGGGCAGGAGCTGTTGTGGGTCATATCTATTGGGCAGCAGCTGCTTTACATATGATGTGTGTCAGATCTATGGGGCCGGAGCTGCAGTAGGGCTGATGGGGGTCAGATCTATGGGGCAGGAGCTACTGTGGGGCTGATGTGGGTCAAATCAATGGGGCAGAGCTGCTCTTGGGAACATGTGGGTCAGATCTATGGGGCAGGAGCTGCTGTGGGGCTGATGTGGGTCAGATCTATAGGGCAGGAGCTGCTGTGCGACAGATGTGGGTCAGATCTATGGGGCAGGAGCTGCTGTGGGGCTGATGTGGGTCAGATCTACAGGGCAGGAGCTGCTGTGCGACAAATGTGGGTCAGATCTATGGGGCAGGAGCTGCTGTGGGGCTGATGTGGGTCACATCCTTGGGGCTGAAGCTGCTGTGGGTCATATCTATTGGGCAGCAGCTGCTTTACATATGATGTGTGTCAGATCAATGGGGCAGGAGCTGTTGTGAGGCTGATGGGGGTCAGATCTATGGGGCAGGAGCTACTGTGGGGCTGATGGGGGTCAGATCTATGGGGCAGGATCTGCTGCGGGGCTGATTTGGGTCAGATCTATGGGGCAGGAGCTGCTGTGGGGCTGATGTGGGTTAGATCTATGGGACAGGAGCTGTTGTGGGGCTGATGGGGGTCAGATCTATGGGGCAGGAGATGCTGTGGGTCAGATCTATGGGGCAGGAGCTGCTGTGGGGAACATGTGTGTCAGGTCTATGGGGCAGGAGCTGCTGTGGGGCAGATGTGGGTCAGATCTATGGGTCAGCAGCTGCTGTGGGTCTGATGTGGGTCAGATCTATGGGTCAGCAGCTGTAGTGGGTCTGATGTGGGTCAGATCTATGGGGCAGGAGCTGCTGTGGGTCAGATCTATGGGGCAGGAACAGATGTGGGCCTGATGTTGGTCAGATTTATGGAGCAGGAGCTGCTGTGTTGCAGATGTGGGTCTGATCTATGGTGTAGGAGCTGCTGTGGGGCTGATGTGGGTCAGATCTATGGGGCAGGAGCTGCTGTGGGGCTGATGTGGGTCAGATCTATAGGGCAGGAGATGCTTTGGGGCACATGTAGGTCAGATCTATGGGGCAGGAGATGCTGTGGGGCTGATGTGGGTGAGATCAATAGGGCAGGAGCTGCTGTGCGACAGATGTGAGTCAGATCTATGGGGCAGGAGCTGCTGTGGGGCTGATGTGGGTCAGATCCTTGGGGCTGAAGCTGCTGTGGGTCATATCTACTGGGCAGCAGCTGCTTTACATATGATGTGTGTCAGATCTATGGGGCAGGAGCTGCTGTGGGGCTGATGTGGGTTAGATCTATGGGGCAGGAGCTGTTGTGGGGCTGATGGGGGTCAGATCTATGGGGCAGGAGCTACTGTGGGGCATATGTAAGGCATATCTATGGGGCAGGAGCTGCTGTGGGGCAGATGTAGGGCATATCTATGGGGCAGGAGCTGCTGTGAGGCTGATGGGTGTTAGATCTATGGGGAGGAGCTGCTGTGGTGCAGATGTGGGTCAGATCTATGGGGCAGGTGCTGCTGTGCGACATATGTGGGTCAGATCTATGGGGCAGGATCTGCTGTGGGGCTGATGTGGGAAAGATCTATGGGGCAGGAGATGCTATGGGGCAGATTTGGGTCAGATCTATGGGGCAGGAGCTGCTGTGGGGCTGATGTGGGTCAGATCCTTGGGGCTGAAGCTGCTCTGGGTCATATCTATTGGGCAGCAGCTGCTTTACATATGATGTGTGTCAGATCTATGGGGCAGGAGCTGCTGTGGGGCTGATGTGGGTTAGATCTATGGGGAGGAGCTGCTGTGGTGCAGATGTGGGTCAGAGCTATGGGGCAGGAGCTGCTGTGGTTAAGATCTATTTGGCAGGATCTGCTGTGGGGCAGATTTGGGTCAGATCTATGGGGCAGGAGCTGCTGTGGTTAAGATCTATTTGGCAGGATCTGCTGTGGGGCAGATTTGGGTCAGATCTATGGGGCAGGAGCTGCTGTGTGGCAAATGTGGGTCAGATCTAAGGGGAGGAGCAGCTGTGGGTCAGATCTATGGGGCAGGAACAGATGTGGGCCTGATGTTGGTCAGATTTAAGGAGCAGGAGCTGCTGTGCGACATATGTGGTTCAGATCTATGGGGCAGGATCTGCTGTGGGGATGATGTGGGAAAGATCAATGGGGCAGGAGATGCTGTGGGACAGATGTGGGACAGATCCTTGGGGCTGAAGCTGCTGTGGGTCATATCTATTGGGCAGCAGCTGCTTTACATATGATGTGTGTCAGATCTATGGGGCAGGAGCTGCAGTGGAGATGATGTACGTCAGATCTATGGGGCAGGAGCTGCTGTGGGTCTGATGTGGGTCAAATCAATTGGGCAGAGCTGCTCTTGGGAACATGTGGGTCAGATCTATGGGGCAGGAGCTGCTGTGGGGCTGATGGGTGTTAAATCTATGGGGAGGAGCTGCTGTGGTGCAGATGTGGGTCAGAGCTATGGGGCAGGAGCTGCTGTGTGGCAGATGTGGGTCAGATCTATGGTGTAGGAGCTGCTGTGGGGCTGCTGTGGGTCAGATCTATGGGGCAGGAGCTGCTGTGGTTAAGATCTATTTGGCAGGATCTGCTGTGGGGCAGATTTCGGTCAGATCTATGGGGCAGGAGCTGCAGTGGGGCTGATGGGGGTCAGATCTATGGGGCAGGAACTACTGTGGGGCTGATGTGGGTCAAATCAATTGGGCAGAGCTGCACTTGGGAACATGTGGGTCAGATCTATGGGGCAGGAGGTGCTGTGGGGCTGATGTGGGTCAGATCTATAGGGCAGGAGCTGCTGTGGGTAATATCTATTGGGCAGCAGCTGCTTTACATATGATGTGTGTCAGATCTATGGGGCAGGAGCTGTTGTGGGGCTGATGGGGGTCAGATCTATGGGGCAGGAGCTACTGTGGGCCTGATGTTGGTCAGATTTATGGAGCAGGAGCTGCTGTGGGGCTGATGTGGGTTGGATCTATGGGGCAGGAGCTGTTGTGGGGCTGATGGGGGTCAGATCTATGGGGCAGGAGCTACTGTGGGGCTGATGTTGGTCTGATCTATGGGGCAGGAGCTGCTGTGCGACAGATGTAGGTCAGCTCTATGGGGCAGGTGCTGCTGTGCGACATATGTGGGTCAGATCTATGGGGCAGGATCTGCTGTGGGGCTGATGTGGGAAAGATCTATGGGGCAGGATCTGCTGTGGGGCAGATTTGGGTCAGATCTATGGGGCAGGAGCTGCTGTGTGGCAAATGGAGGTCAGATCTATGGGGTAGGAGCTGCTGTGTGTCAGATCTATGGGGCAGGAACAGATGTGGGCCTGATGTTGGTCAGATTTATGGAGCAGGAGCTGCTGTGTTGCAGATGTGGGTCAGATCTATAGTGCAGGAGCTGCTGTGGGGCAGATGTAGGGCTTATCTATGGGGCAGGAGCTGCTGTGAGGCTGATGGGTGTTAGATCTATGGGGAGGAGCTGCTGTGGTGCAGATGTGGGTCAGAGCTATGGAGCAGGAGCCGCTGTGGGGCAGAAGTGGGTAAGATCTATGGGGTAGGAGATGGTGTGTGGCAGATGTGGGTCAGATCTATGGTGTAGGAGCTGCTGTGGGTCTGATGTGGGTCAGATCTATGGGGCAGGAGCTGCTGTGGTTAAGATCTATTTGGCAGGATCTGCTGTGGGGCAGATTTGGGTCAGATCTATGGGGCAGGAGCTGCAGTGGAGATGATGTACGTCAGATCTATGGGGCAGGAGCTGCTGTGGGGCTGCTGTGGGTTAGATCTATGGGGCAGGAGCTGTTGTGGGTCATATCTATTGGGCAGCAGCTGCTTTACATATGATGTGTGTCAGATCTATGGGGCAGGAGCTGCAGTGGGGCTGATGGGTTCAGATCTATGGGGCAGGAGCTACTGTGGGGCTGATGTGGGTCAAATCAATGGGGCAGAGCTGCTCTTGGGAACATGTGGGTCAGATCTATGGGGCAGGAGCTGCTGTGGGGCTGCTGTGGGTTAGATCTATGGGGCAGGAGCTGCAGTGGAGATGATGTACGTCAGATCTATGGGGCAGGAGCTGCTGTGGGGCTGCTGTGGGTTAGATCTATGGGGCAGGAGCTGTTGTGGGTCATATCTATTGGGCAGCAGCTGCTTTATATATGATGTGTGTCAGATCTATGGGGCAGGAGCTGCAGTGGGGCTGATGGGGGTCAGATCTATGGGGCAGGAGCTACTGTGGGGCTGATGTGGGTCAAATCAATGGGGCAGAGCTGCTCTTGGGAACATGTGGGTCAGATCTATGGGGCAGGAGCTGCTGTGGGGCTGATGTGGGTCAGATCTATAGGGCAGGAGCTGCTGTGCGACAGATGTGTGTCAGATCTATGGGGCAGGAGCTGCTGTGGGGCTGATGTGGGTTAGATCTATGGGGCAGGAGCTGTTGTTGGGCTGATGGGGGTCAGATCCTTAGGGCAGGAGCTACTGTGGGACTGATGATGGTCTGATCTATGGGGCAGGAGCTGCTGCGGGGCTGATTTGGGTCAGATCTATGGGGCAGGAGCTGCTGTGGGGCTGATGTGGGTTAGATCTATGGGGCAGGAGCTGTTGTGGGGCTGATGGGTGTCAGATCTATGGGGCAGGAGATGCTGTGGGTCAGATCTATGGGGCAGGAGCTGCTGTGGGGAACATGTGGGTCAGGTCTATGGGGCAGGAGCTGCTGTGGGGAACATGTGGGTCAGATCTATGGGTCAGCAGCTGCTGTGGGTCTGATGTGGGTCAGATCTATGGGGCAGGAGCTGCTGTGGGGCTGATGTGGGTCAGATCTATGGGGCAGGAGCTGCTGTGGGTCAGATCTATGGGGCAGGAACAGATGTGGGCCTGATGTTGGTCAGATTTATGGAGCAGGAGCTGCTGTGTTGCAGATGTGGGTCAGATCTATGGTGCAGGAGCTGCTGTGGGGCAGATGTAGGGCTTATCTATGGGGCAGGAACTGCTGTGAGGCTGATGGGTGTTAGATCTATGGGGAGGAGCTGCTGTGTTGCAGATGTGGGTCAGAGCTATGGGGCAGGAGATGGTGTGTGGCAGATGTGGGTCAGATCTATGGTGTAGGAGCTGCTGTGGGGCTGATGTGGGTCAGATCTATGGGGCAGGAGCTGCTGTGGTTAACATCTATTTGGCAGGATCTGCTGTGGGGCAGATTTCGGTCAGATCTATGGGGCAGGAGCTGCAGTGGAGATGATGTACGTCAGATCTATGGGGCAGGAGCTGCTGTGGGGCTGCTGTGGGTTAGATCTATGGGGCAGGAGCTGTTGTGGGTCATATCTATTGGGCAGCAGCTGCTTTACATATGATGTGTGTCAGATCTATGGGGCAGGAGCTGCAGTGGGGCTGATGGGTTCAGATCTATGGGGCAGGAGCTACTGTGGGTCTGATGTGGGTCAAATCAATTGGGCAGAGCTGCTCTTGGGAACATGTGGGTCAGATCTATGGGGCAGGAGCTGCTGTGGGGCTGATGTGGGTGACATCTATGGGGCAGGAGCTGTTGTGGTGCTGATGGGGGTCAGATCTATGGGGCAGGAGCTGCTGCGGGGCTGATTTGGGTCAGATCTATGGGTCAGCAGCTGCTGTGGGTCTGATGTGGGTCAGATCAATGGGGCAGGAGCTGCTGTGGGGCTGATGTGGGTCAGATCTATGGGGCAGGAGATGCTGTGGGTAAGATCTATGGGGCAGGAGCTGCTGTGGGGATCATGTGGGTCAGGTCTATGGGGCAGGAGCTGCTGTGGGGCAGATGTGGGTCAGATCTATGGGTCAGCAGCTGCTGTGGGTCTGATGTGGGTCAGATCTATGGGGCAGGAGCTGCTGTGGGGCTGATGTGGGTCAGATCTATGGGGCAGGAGCTGCTGTGGGTCAGATCTATGGGGCAGGAACAGATGTGGGCCTGATGTTGGTCAGATTTATGGAGCAGGAGCTGCTGTGTTGCAGATATGGGTCAGATCTATGGGGCAGGTGCTGCTGTGCGACATATGTGGGTCAGATCTATGGGGCAGGATCTGCTGTGGGGCTGCTGTGGGTCATATCTATTGGGCAGCAGCTGCTTTACTTATGATGTGTGTCAGATCTATGGGGCAGGAGCTGCTGTGCGACAGATGTGGGTCAGATCTATGGGGCAGGTGCTGCTGTGCGACATATGTGGGTCAGATCTATGGGGCAGGATCTGCTGTGGGGCTGATGTGGGAAAGATCTATGGGGCAGGAGATGCTGTGGGGCAGATGTGGGTCAGATCTATGGGTCAGCAGCTGCTGTGGGTCTGATGTGGGTCAGATCTATGGGGCAGGAGTTGCTGTGGGGCTGATGTGGGTCAGATATATGGGGCAGGAGCTGCTGTGGGTCAGATCTATGGGGCAGGAACAGATGTGGGCCTGATATTGGTCAGATTTATGGAGCAGGAGCTGCTGTGTTGCAGATGTGGGTCAGATCTATGGGGCAGGTGCTGCTGTGCGACATATGTGGGTCAGATCTATGGGGCAGGATCTGCTGTGGGGCTGATGTGGGAAAGATCTATGGGGCAGGAGATGCTGTGGGGCAGATGTAGGGCATATCTATGGGGCAGGAGCTGCTGTGAGGCTGATGGGTGTTAGATCTATGGGGAGGAGCTGCTGTGGTGCAGATGTGGGTCAGAGCTATGGGGCAGGAGCTGCTGTGGGGCAGAAGTGGGTAAGATCTATGGGGTAGGAGATGGTGTGTGGCAGATGTGGGTCAGATCTATGGTGTAGGAGCTGCTTTGGGGCTGATGTGGGTCAGATCTATGGGGCAGGAGCTGCTGTGGGTCAGATCTATGGGGCAGGAACAGATGTGGGCATGATGTTGGTCAGATTTATGGAGCAGGAGCTGCTGTGTTGCAGATGTGGGTCAGATCTATGGGGCAGGTGCTGCTGTGCTACATATGTGGGTCAGATCTATGGGGCAGGATCTGCTGTGGGGCTGATGTGGGACAGATCTATGGGGCAGGAGATGCTGTGGGGCAGATGTGGGTCAGATCCTTGGGGCAGGAGCTGCTGTGGGTCATATCAATTGGGCAGCAGCTGCTTTACATATGATGTGTGTCAGATCTATGCGGCAGGAGCTGCTGTGGGGCTGATGTCGGTCAGATCTATGGGGCAGGAGCTGCAGTGGAGTTGATGTACATCAGATCTATGGGGCAGGAGCTGCTGTGGGGCTGCTGTGGGTCAGATCTATGGGGCAGGAGCTTCTGTGGTCATATCTATTGGGCAGCAGCTGCTTTAAATATGATGTGTGTCAGATCTATGGGGCAGGAGCTGCTGTGGGGCTGATGTGGGATGGATCTATGGAGCAGGAGCTATTGTGGGGCTGATGGGGGTCAGATCTATGGGGAGGAGCTGCTGCAGGGCTGATTTGGGTCAGATCTATTGGTCAGCAGCTGCTGTGGGTCTGATGTGGGTCAGATCTATGGGGCAGGTGCTGCTGTGCGACATATGTGTGTCAGATCTATGGGGCAGGAGATGCTGTGGGTCAGATCTATGGGGCAGGAGCTGCTGTGGGGAACATGTGGGTCAGATCTATGGAGCAGGAGCTGCTGTGTTGCAGATGTGGGTCAGATCTATGGTGCAGGAGCTGCTGTGGGGCAGATGTAGGGCTTATCTATGGGGCAGGAGCTGCTGTGAGGCTGATGTGGGTCAGATCCTTGGGGCTGAAGCTGCTGTGGGTCATATCTATTGGGCAGCAGCTGCTTTACATATGATGTGGGTCAGATCTATGGTGTAGGATCTGCTGTGGGGCAGATTTGGATCAGATCTATGGGGCAGGAACTGCTGTGTGGCTAATGTGGGTCAGATCTATGGGGCTGGAGCTGCTGTGGGTCAGATCTATGGGGCAGGAACAGATGTGGGCCTGATGTTGGTCAGATTTATGGAGCAGGAGCTGCTGTGTTGCAGATGTGGGTCAGATCTATGGGGCAGGTGCTGCTGTGCGACATATGTGGGTCAGATCTATGGGGCAGGATCTGCTGTGGGGCTGATGTGGGAAAGATCTATGGGGCAGGATCTGCTGTGGGGCAGATTTGGGTCAGATCTATGGGGCAGGAGCTGCTGTGTGGCAAATGTGTGTCAGATCTATGGGGCAGGAGCTGCTGTGGGTCAGATCTATGGGGCAGGAACAGATGTGGGCCTGATATTGGTCAGATTTATGGAGCAGGAGCTGCTGTGTTGCAGATGTGGGTCAGATCTATGGTGCAGGAGCTGCTGTGGGGCAGATGTAGGGCATATCTATGGGGCAGGAGCTGCTGTGAGGCTGATGGGTGTTAGATCTATGGGGAGGAGCTGCTGTGGTGCAGATGTGGGTCAGAGCTATGGGGCAGGAGCTGCTGTGGGGCTGCTGTGGGTTAGATCTATGGGGCAGGAGCTGCAGTGGAGATGATGTACGTCAGATCTATGGGGCAGGAGCTGCTGTGGGGCTGCTGTGGGTTAGATCTATGGGGCAGGAGCTGTTGTGGGTCATATCTATTGGGCAGCAGCTGCTTTATATATGATGTGTGTCAGATCTATGGGGCAGGAGCTGCAGTGGGGCTGATGGGGGTCAGATCTATGGGGCAGGAGCTACTGTGGGGCTGATGTGGGTCAAATCAATGGGGCAGAGCTGCTCTTGGGAACATGTGGGTCAGATCTATGGGGCAGGAGCTGCTGTGGGGCTGATGTGGGTCAGATCTATAGGGCAGGAGCTGCTGTGCGACAGATGTGTGTCAGATCTATGGGGCAGGAGCTGCTGTGGGGCTGATGTGGGTTAGATCTATGGGGCAGGAGCTGTTGTGGGGCTGATGGGGGTCAGATCCTTAGGGCAGGAGCTACTGTGGGACTGATGATGGTCTGATCTATGGGGCAGGAGCTGCTGCGGGGCTGATTTGGGTCAGATCTATGGGGCAGGAGCTGCTGTGGGGCTGATGTGGGTTAGATCTATGGGGCAGGAGCTGTTGTGGGGCTGATGGGTGTCAGATCTATGGGGCAGGAGATGCTGTGGGTCAGATCTATGGGGCAGGAGCTGCTGTGGGGAACATGTGGGTCAGGTCTATGGGGCAGGAGCTGCTGTGGGGCAGATGTGGGTCAGATCTATGGGTCAGCAGCTGCTGTGGGTCTGATGTGGGTCAGATCTATGGGGCAGGAGCTGCTGTGGGGCTGATGTGGGTCAGATCTATGGGGCAGGAGCTGCTGTGGGTCAGATCTATGGGGCAGGAACAGATGTGGGCCTGATGTTGGTCAGATTTATGGAGCAGGAGCTGCTGTGTTGCAGATGTGGGTCAGATCTATGGTGCAGGAGCTGCTGTGGGGCAGATGTAGGGCTTATCTATGGGGCAGGAACTGCTGTGAGGCTGATGGGTGTTAGATCTATGGGGAGGAGCTGCTGTGTTGCAGATGTGGGTCAGAGCTATGGGGCAGGAGCTGCTGTGTGGCAGATGTGGGTCAGATCTATGGTGTAGGAGCTGCTGTGGGGCTGATGTGGGTCAGATCTATGGGGCAGGAGCTGCTGTGGTTAAGATCTATTTGGCAGGATCTGCTGTGGGGCAGATTTGGGTCAGATCTATGGGGCAGGAGCTGCAGTGGAGATGATGTACGTCAGATCTATGGGGCAGGAGCTGCTGTGGGGCTGCTGTGGGTTAGATCTATGGGGCAGGAGCTGTTGTGGGTCATATCTATTGGGCAGCAGCTGCTTTACATATGATGTGTGTCAGATCTATGGGGCAGGAGCTGCAGTGGGGCTGATGGGTTCAGATCTATGGGGCAGGAGCTACTGTGGGTCTGATGTGGGTCAAATCATTTGGGCAGAGCTGCTCTTGGGAACATGTGGGTCAGATCTATGGGGCAGGAGCTGCTGTGGGGCTGATGTGGGTGACATCTATGGGGCAGGAGCTGTTGTGGTGCTGATGGGGGTCAGATCTATGGGGCAGGAGCTGCTGCGGGGCTGATTTGGGTCAGATCTATGGGTCAGCAGCTGCTGTGGGTCTGATGTGGGTCAGATCAATGGGGCAGGAGCTGCTGTGGGGCTGATGTGGGTCAGATCTATGGGGCAGGAGATGCTGTGGGTAAGATCTATGGGGCAGGAGCTGCTGTGGGGATCATGTGGGTCAGGTCTATGGGGCAGGAGCTGCTGTGGGGCAGATGTGGGTCAGATCTATGGGTCAGCAGCTGCTGTGGGTCTGATGTGGGTCAGATCTATGGGGCAGGAGCTGCTGTGGGGCTGATGTGGGTCAGATCTATGGGGCAGGAGCTGCTGTGGGTCAGATCTATGGGGCAGGAACAGATGTGGGCCTGATGTTGGTCAGATTTATGGAGCAGGAGCTGCTGTGTTGCAGATATGGGTCAGATCTATGGGGCAGGTGCTGCTGTGCGACATATGTGGGTCAGATCTATGGGGCAGGATCTGCTGTGGGGCTGCTGTGGGTCATATCTATTGGGCAGCAGCTGCTTTACTTATGATGTGTGTCAGATCTATGGGGCAGGAACTGCTGTGCGACAGATGTGGGTCAGATCTATGGGGCAGGTGCTGCTGTGCGACATATGTGGGTCAGATCTATGGGGCAGGATCTGCTGTGGGGCTGATGTGGGAAAGATCTATGGGGCAGGAGATGCTGTGGGGCAGATGTGGGTCAGATCTATGGGTCAGCAGCTGCTGTGGGTCTGATGTGGGTCAGATCTATGGGGCAGGAGTTGCTGTGGGGCTGATGTGGGTCAGATATATGGGGCAGGAGCTGCTGTGGGTCAGATCTATGGGGCAGGAACAGATGTGGGCCTGATATTGGTCAGATTTATGGAGCAGGAGCTGCTGTGTTGCAGATGTGGGTCAGATCTATGGGGCAGGTGCTGCTGTGCGACATATGTGGGTCAGATCTATGGGGCAGGATCTGCTGTGGGGCTGATGTGGGAAAGATCTATGGGGCAGGAGATGCTGTGGGGCAGATGTAGGGCATATCTATGGGGCAGGAGCTGCTGTGAGGCTGATGGGTGTTAGATCTATGGGGAGGAGCTGCTGTGCGACAGATGTGGGTCAGAGCTATGGGGCAGGAGCTGCTGTGGGGCAGAAGTGGGTAAGATCTATGGGGTAGGAGATGGTGTGTGGCAGATGTGGGTCAGATCTATGGTGTAGGAGCTGCTTTGGGGCTGATGTGGGTCAGATCTATGGGGCAGGAGCTGCTGTGGGTCAGATCTATGGGGCAGGAACAGATGTGGGCATGATGTTGGTCAGATTCATGGAGCAGGAGCTGCTGTGTTGCAGATGTGGGTCAGATCTATGGGGCAGGTGCTGCTGTGCTACATATGTGGGTCAGATCTATGGGGCAGGATCTGCTGTGGGGCTGATGTGGGACAGATCTATGGGGCAGGAGATGCTGTGGGGCAGATGTGGGTCAGATCCTTGGGGCAGGAGCTGCTGTGGGTCATATCAATTGGGCAGCAGCTGCTTTACATATGATGTGTGTCAGATCTATGGGGCAGGAGCTGCAGTGGAGTTGATGTACATCAGATCTATGGGGCAGGAGCTGCTGTGAAGCTGCTGTGGGTCAGATCTATGGGGCAGGAGCTTCTGTGGTCATATCTATTGGGCAGCAGCTGCTTTAAATATGATGTGTGTCAGATCTATGGGGCAGGAGCTGCTGTGGGGCTGATGTGGGATGGATCTATGGAGCAGGAGCTATTGTGGGGCTGATGGGGGTCAGATCTATGGGGAGGAGCTGCTGCAGGGCTGATTTGGGTCAGATCTATTGGTCAGCAGCTGCTGTGGGTCTGATGTGGGTCAGATCTATGGGGCAGGTGCTGCTGTGCGACATATGTGTGTCAGATCTATGGGGCAGGAGATGCTGTGGGTCAGATCTATGGGGCAGGAGCTGCTGTGGGGAACATGTGGGTCAGATCTATGGGTCAGCAGCTGCTGTGGGTCTGATGTGGGTCAGATCTATGGGGCAGGAGCAGCTGTGGGGCTTATGTTGGTCAGATCTATGGGGCAGGAGCTGCTGTGGGTCAGATCTATGGGGCAGGAACAGATGTGGGCCTGATGTTGGTCAGATTTATGGAGCAGGAGCAGCTGTGTTGCAGATGTGGGTCAGATCTATGGTGCAGGAGCTGCTGTGGGGCAGATGTAGGGCTTATCTATGGGGCAGGAGCTGCTGTGAGGCTGATGTGGGTCAGATCCTTGGGGCTGAAGCTGCTGTGGGTCATATCTATTGGGCAGCAGCTGCTTTACATATGATGTGGGTCAGATCTATGGTGTAGGATCTGCTGTGGGGCAGATTTGGATCAGATCTATGGGGCAGGAACTGCTGTGTGGCTAATGTGGGTCAGATCTATGGGGCTGGAGCTGCTGTGGGTCAGATCTATGGGGCAGGAACAGATGTGGGCCTGATGTTGGTCAGATTTATGGAGCAGGAGCTGCTGTGTTGCAGATGTGGGTCAGATCTATGGGGCAGGTGCTGCTGTGCGACATATGTGGGTCAGATCTATGGGGCAGGATCTGCTGTGGGGCTGATGTGGGAAAGATCTATGGGGCAGGATCTGCTGTGGGGCAGATTTGGGTCAGATCTATGGGGCAGGAGCTGCTGTGTGGCAAATGTGTGTCAGATCTATGGGGCAGGAGCTGCTGTGGGTCAGATCTATGGGGCAGGAACAGATGTGGGCCTGATATTGGTCAGATTTATGGAGCAGGAGCTGCTGTGTTGCAGATGTGGGTCAGATCTATGGTGCAGGAGCTGCTGTGGGGCAGATGTAGGGCATATCTATGGGGCAGGAGCTGCTGTGAGGCTGATGGGTGTTAGATCTATGGGGAGGAGCTGCTGTGGTGCAGATGTGGGTCAGAGCTATGGGGCAGGAGCTGCTGTGGGGCAGAAGTGGGTAAGATCTATGGGGTAGGAGATGGTGTGTGGCAGATGTGGGTCAGATCTATGGTGTAGGATCTGCTGTGGGGCTGATGTGGGTCAGATCTATGGGGCAGGAGCTGCAGTGGAGATGATGTACGTCAGATCTATGGGGCAGGAGGAGCTGTGGGGCTGCTGTGGGTTTGATCTATGGGGCAGGAGCTTCTGTGGGTTAGATCTATTGGGCAGCAGCTGCTTTACATATGATGTGTGTCAGATCTATGGGGCAGGAGCTGCTGTGGGGCTGATGGGGGTCAGAACTATGGGGCAGGAGCTGCTGTGGGGCTGATGGGGGTCAGATCTATGGGTCAGCAGCTGCTGTGGGTCTGATGTGGGTCAGATCTATGGTGCAGGAGCTGCTGTGGGGCAGATGTAGGGCATATCTATGGGGCAGGAGCTGCTGTGAGGCTGATGGGTGTTAGATCTATGGGGAGGAGCTGCTGTGGTGCAGATGTGGGTCAGAGCTATGGGGCAGGAGCTGCTGTGGGGCAGAAGTGGGTAAGATCTATGGGGTAGGAGATGGTGTGTGGCAGATGTGGGTCAGATCTATGGTGTAGGAGCTGCTGTGGGGCTGATGTGGGTCAGATCTATGGGGCAGGAGCTGCTGTGGTTTAAGATCTATTTGGCAGGATCTGCTGTGGGGCAGATTTCGGTCAGATCTATAGGGTAGGAGCTGCTGTGTGGCAAATGTGGGTCAGATCTATGGGGCAGGAGCTGCTGTGGGGCTGCTGTGGGTTGGATCTATGGAGCAGGAGCTGTTGTGGGGCTGATGGGGGTCAGAACTATGGGGCAGGAGCTGCTGCGGGGCTGATGGGGGTCAGATCTATGGAGCAGGAGCTGCTGTGTTTCAGATGTGGGTCAGATCTATGGTGCAGGAGCTGCTGTGGGGCAGATGTGGGTCAGATCTATGGGGCAGGAGCTACTGTGGGGCTGATGTGGGTCAGATCTATGGTGCAGGAGCTGCTGTGTGGCAGATGTAGGGCATATCTATGGGGCAGGAGCTGCTGTGAGGCTGATGGGTGTTAGATCTATGGGGAGGAGCTGCTGTGGTGCAGATGTGGGTCAGAGCTATGGGGCAGGAGCTGCTGTGTGGTAGATGTTGGTAAGATCTATGGGGCAGGAGCTGCAGTGGAGATGATGTACGTCAGATCTATGGGGCAGGAGCTGCAGTGGAGATGATGTACGTCAGATCTATGGGGCAGGATCTGCTGTGGGGCTGATGGGGGTCAGATCTATGGGGCAGGAGCTGTTGTGGGGCTGATGGGGGTCAGATCTATGGGGCAGGAGCTACTGTGAGGCTGATGTTGGTCTGATCTATGGGGCAGGAGCTGCTGTGCGACAGATGTGGGTCAGATCTATGGGGCAGGTGCTGCTGTGCGACATATGTGGGTCAGATCTATGGGGCAGGATCTGCTGTGGGCCTGATGTGGGAAAGATCTATGGGGCAGGAGATGCTGTGAGGCAGATGTGGGTCAGATCCTTGGGGCTGAAGCTGCTGTGGGTCATATCTATTGGGCAGCAGCTGCTTTACATATGATGTGGGTCAGATCTATGGTGTAGGATCTGCTGTGGGGCAGATTTGGGTCAGATCTTTTGGGCAGGAACTGCTTTGTGGCTAATGTGGGTCAGATCTACTGGGCAGGAGCTGCTGTGGGTCAGATCTATGGAGCAGGAACAGATGTGGGCCCGATGTTGGTCAGATTTATGGAGCAGGAGCTGCTGTGTTGCAGATGTGGGTCAGATCTATGGTGCAGGAGCTGCTGTGGGGCAGATGGGTGTTAGATCTATGGGGAGGAGCTGCTGTGGTGCAGATGTGGGTCAGAGCTATGGGGCAGGAGCTGCTGTGGGGCAGAAGTGGGTAAGATCTATGGGGTAGGAGATGGTGTGTGGCAGATGTGGGTCAGATCTATGGTGTAGGAGCTGCTGTGGGGCTGATGTGGGTCAGATCTATGGGGCAGGAGCTGCTGTGGTTAAGATCTATTTGGCAGGATCTGCTGTGGGGCAGATTTGGGTCAGATCTATGGGGCAGGAGCTGCTGTGTGGCAAATGTGGGTCAGATCTATGGGGCTGGAGCTGCTGTGGGTCAGATCTATGGGGCAGGAACAGATGTGGGCCTGATGTTGGTCAGATTTATGGACCAGGAGCTGCTGTGTTGCAGATGTGGGTCAGATCTATGGTGCAGGAGCTGCTGTGGGGCAGATGTAGGGCATATCTATGGGGCAGGAGCTACTGTGAGGCTGATGGATGTTAGATCTATGGGGAGGAGCTGCTGTGGTGCAGAAGTGGGTAAGATCTATGGGGTAGGAGATGGTGTGTGGCAGATGTGGGTCAGATCTATGGTGTAGGAGCTGCTGTGGGGCTGCTGTGGGTCAGATCTATGGGGCAGGAGCTGCTGTGGTTAAGATCTATTTGGCAGGATCTGCTGTGGGGCAGATTTGGGTCAGATCTATGGGGCAGGAGCTGTAGTGGAGATGATGTACGTCAGATCTATGGGGCAGGAGCTGCTGTGGGGCTGCTGTGGGTTAGATCTATGGGGCAGGAACTGTTGTGGGTCATATCTATTGGGCAGCAGCTGCGTTACATATGATGTGTGTCAGATCTATGGGGCAGGAGCTGCAGTGGGGCTGATGGGTTCAGATCTATGGGGCAGGAGCTACTGTGGGGCTGATGTGGGTCAAATCAATGGGGCAGAGCTGCTCTTGGGAACATGTGGGTCAGATCTATGGGGCACGAGCTGCTGTGGGGCTGCTGTGGGTTAGATCTATGGGGCAGGAGCTGCAGTGGAGATGATGTACGTCAGATCTATGGGGCAGGAGCTGCTGTGGGGCTGCTGTGGGTTAGATCTATCGGTCAGCAGATGCTTTACATATGATACGTGTCAGATCTATGGGGCAGGAGCTGCTGTGGGGCTGATGTGTGTTGGATCTATGGGGCGGGAGCTGTTGTGGGGCTGATGGGGGTCAGATCTATGGGGCAGGAGCTGCTGCGGGGCTGATTTGGGTCAGATCTATGGGTCAGCAGCTGCTGTGGGTCTGATTTGGGTCAGATCTATGGGGCAGGAGCTGCTGTGGGGCTGATGTGAGTCAGATCTATGGGGCAGGAGATGCTGTGGGTCAGATCTATGGTGTAGGAGCTGCTGTGGGGAACATGTGTGTCAGGTCTATGGGGCAGGAGCTCCTGTGGGGCAGATGTGGGTCAGATCTATGGGTCAGCAGATGCTGTGGCTCTGATGTACGTCAGATCTATGGGGCAGGAGCTGCTGTGGGGCTGCTGTGGGTTAGATCTATGGGGCAGGAGCTGTTGTGGGTCATATCTATTGGGCAGCAGCTGCTTTACATATGATGTGTGTCAGATCTATGGGGCAGGAGCTGCAGTGGGGCTGATGGGTTCAGATCTATGGGGCAGGAGCTACTGTGGGTCTGATGTGGGTCAAATCAATTGGGCAGAGCTGCTCTTGGGAACATGTGGGTCAGATCTATGGGGCAGGAGCTGCTGTGGGGCTGATGTGGGTTGGATCTATGGGGCAGGAGCTGTTGTGGGGCTGATGGGGGTCAGATGTATGGGGCAGGAGCTGCTGTGGGGCTGCTGTGGGTTAGATCTATAGGGCAGAAGCTGTTGTGGGTCATATCTATTGGGCAGCAGCTGATTTACATATGATGTGTGTCAGATCTATGGGGCAGGAGCTGCTGTGGGTCTTATGTGGGTCAGATCTATGGGGCTGGAGCTGCTGTGGGGCTGATGTGCGTCAGATCTATGGGGCAGGAGATGCTGTGGGTCAGATCTATGGGGCAGGAGCTGCTGTGGGGAACATGTGGGTGAGGTCTATGGGGCAGGAGCTGCTGTGGGGCAGATGTGGGTCAGATCTATGGGTCAGCAGCTGCTGTGGGTCTGATGTGGGTCAGATCTATGGGGCAGGAACTGCTGTGGGTCAGATCTATGGGGCAGGAACAGATGTGGGCCTGATGTTGGTCAGATTTATGGAGCAGGAGCTGCTGTGTTGCAGATATGGGTCAGATCTATGGGGCAGGTGCTGCTGTGCGACATATGTGGGTCAGATCTATGGAGCAGGATCTGCTGTGGGGCTGATGTGGGAAAGATCTATGGGGCAGGAGCTGTTGTGGGGCTGATGTTGGTCTGATCTATGGGGCAGGAGCTGCTGTGGTGCAGATGTGGGTCAGAGCTATGGGGCAGGTGCTGCTGTGCGACATATGTGGGTCAGATCTATGGGGCAGGATCTTCTGTGTGGCTGATGTGGGAAAGATCTATGGGGCAGGATCAGCTGTGGGGCTGATGTGGGAAAGATCTATGGGGCAGGAGCTGTTGTGGGGCAGATTTGGGTCAGATCTATGGGGCAGGAGCTGCTGTGGGGCAGATGTAGGGCATATCTATGGGGCAGGAGCTGCTGTGAGGCTGATGGGTGTTAGATCTATGAGGAGGAGCTGCTGTGGTGCTGATGTGGGTCAGAGCTATGGGGCAGGAGCTGCTGTGGGGCAGAAGTGGGTAAGATCTATGGGGTAGGAGATGGTGTGTGGCAGATGTGGGTCAGATCTATGGTGTAGGAGCTGCTTTGGGGCTGATGTGGGTCAGATCTATGGGGCAGGAGCTGCTGTGGTTAAGATCTATTTGGCAGGATCTGCTGTGGGGCAGATGTGGGTCAGATCTATGGGGCAGGAGCTGCTGTGAGGCAAATGTGGGTCAGATCTAAGGGGCAGGAGCTGCTGTGGGTCAGATCTATGGGGCAGGAACAGATGTGGGCCTGATGTTGGTCAGATTTATGGAGCAGGAGCTGCTGTGTTGCAGATGTGGGTCAGATCTATGGGGCAGGTGCTGCTGTGCGACATATGTGGGTCAGATCTATGGGGCAGGATCTGCTGTGGGGATGATGTGGGAAAGATCTATGGGGCAGGAGATGCTGTGGGGCAGATGTGGGTCAGATCCTTGGGGCTGAAGCTGCTGTGGGTCATATCTATTGGGCAGCAGCTGCTTTACATATGATGTGTGTCAGATCTATGGGGCAGGAGCTGCTGTGGGGCTGATGTGGGTTAGATCAATGGGGCAGGAGCTGTTGTGGGGCTGATGGGGGTCAGATCTATGGGGCAGGAGCTACTGTGGGGCTGATGTTGGTCTGATCTATGGGGCAGGAGCTGCTGTGCGACAGATGTAGGTCAGCTCTATGGGGCAGGTGCTGCTGTGCGACATATGTTGGTCAGATCTATGGGGTAGGATCTGCTGTGGGGCTGATGTGGGAAAGATCTATGGGGCAGGATCTGCTGTGGGGCAGATTTGGGTCAGATCTATGGGGCAGGAGCTGCTGTGTGGCAAATGTGAGTCAGATCTATGGGGCAGGAGCTGCTGTGGGTCAGATCTATGGGGCAGGAACAGATGTGGGCCTGATGTTGGTCAGATTTATGTAGCAGGAGCTGCTGTGTTGCAGATGTGGGTCAGATCTATGGTGCAGGAGCTGCTGTGGGGCTGATGTAGGGCTTATCTATGGGGCAGGAGCTGCTGTGAGGCTGATGGGTGTTAGATCTATGGGGAGGAGCTGCTGTGGTGCAGATGTGGGTCAGAGCTATGGGGCAGGAGCTGCTGTGGGGCAGAAGTGGGTAAGATCTATGGGGTAGGAGATGGTGTGTGGCAGATGTGGGTCAGATCTATGGTGTAGGAGCTGCTGTGGGGCTGATGTGGGTAAGATCTATGGGGCAGGAGCTGCTGTGGTTAACATCTATTTGGCAGGATCTGCTGTGGGGCAGATTTCGGTCAGATCTATGGGGCAGGAGCTGCAGTGGAGATGATGTACGTCAGATCTATGGGGCAGGAGCTGCTGTGGGGCTGCTGTGGGTTAGATCTATGGGGCAGGAGCTGTTGTGGGTCATATCTATTGGGCAGCAGCTCCTTTACATATGATGTGTGTCAGATCTATGGGGCAGGAGCTGCAGTGGGGCTGATGGGGGTCAGATCTATGGGGCAGGAGCTACTGTGGGTCTGATGTTGGTCAAATCAGTTGGGCAGAGCTGCTCTTGGGAACATGTGGGTCAGATCTATGGGGCAGGAGCTGCTGTGGGGCTGATGTGGGTCAGATCTATAGGGCAGGAGCTGCTGTGGGTAATATCTATTGGGCAGCAGCTGCTTTACATATGATGTGTGCCAGATCTATGGGGCAGGAGCTGTTGTGGGGCTGATGGGGATCAGATCAATGGGGTAGGAGCTGCTGCGGGGCTGATTTGGGTCAGATCTATGGGTCAGCAGCTGCTGTGGGTCTGATTTGGGTCAGATCTATGGGGCAGGAGCTGCTGTGGGGCTGATGTGAGTCAGATCTATGGGGCAGGAGATGCTGTGGGTCAGATCTTTGGGCAGGAGCTGCTGTGGGGAACATGTGGGTCAGGTCTATGGGGCAGGAGCTCCTGTGGGGCAGATGTGGGTCAGATCTATGGGTCAGCAGCTGCTGTGGGTCTGATGTGGGTCAGATCTATGGGGCAGGAGCTGCTGTGGGGCTGATGTGGGTCAGATCTATGGGGCAGGAGCTGCTGTGGGTCAGATCTATGGGGCAGGAACAGATGTGGGCCTGATGTTGGTCAGATTTATGGGGCAGGTGCTGCTTTGCGACATATGTGGGTCAGATCTATGGGTCAGCAGCTGCTGTGGGTCTGATTTGGGTCAGATCTATGGGGCAGGAGCTGCTGTGTGGCAAATGTGGGTCAGATCTATGGGGCAGGAGCTGCTGTGGGGCAGATGTAGGGCTTATCTATGGGGCCGGAGCTGCTGTGAGGCTGATGGGTGTTAGATCTATGGGGAGGAGCTGCTGTGGTGCAGATGTGGGTCAGAGCTATGGGGCAGGAGCTTCTGTGGGGCAGAAGTGGGTAAGATCTATGGGGTAGGAGATGGTGTGTGGCAGATGTGGGTCAGATCTATGGTGTAGGAGCTGCTGTGGGGCTGATGTGGGTCAGATCTATGGGGCAGGAGCTGCTGTGGTTAAGATCTATTTGGCAGGATCTGCTGTGGGGCAGATTTGGGTCAGATCTATGGGGCAGGAGCTGCAGTGGAGATGATGTACGTCAGATCTATGGGGCAGGAGCTGCTGTGGGGATGCTGTGGGTTAGATCTATGGGGCAGGAGCTGTTTTGGGTCATATCTATTGGGCAGCAGCTGCTTTACATATGATGTGTGTCAGATCTATGGGGCAGGAGCTGCAGTGGGGCTGATGGGGGTCAGATCTATGGGGCAGGAGCTACTGTGGGGCTGATGTGGGTCAAATCAATGGGGCAGAGCTGCTCTTGGGAACATGTGGGTCAGATCTATGGGGCAGGAGCTGCTGTGGGGCTGCTGTGGGTTAGATCTATGGGGCAGGAGCTGCAGTGGAGATGATGTACGTCAGATCTATGGGGCAGGAGCTGCAGTGGGGCTGATGGGTTCAGATCTATGGGGCAGGAGCTACTGTGGGTCTGATGTAGGTCAAATCAATTGGGCAGAGCTGCTCTTGGGAACATGTGGGTCAGATCTATGGGGCAGGAGCTGCTGTGGGGCAGATGTAGGGCATATCTATGGGGCAGGACCTGTTGTGGGGCTGATGGGGGTCAGATGTATGGGGCAGGAGCTGCTGTGGGGCTGCTGTGGGTTAGATCTATAGGGCAGAAGCTGTTGTGGGTCATATCTATTGGGCAGCAGCTGATTTACATATGATGTGTGTCAGATCTATGGGGCAGGAGCTGCTGTGGGGCTGATGTGGTTTAGATCTATGGGGCAGGAGCTGTTGTGGTGCTGATGGGGGTCAGATCTATGGGGCAGGAGCTGCTGCGGGGCTGATTTGGGTCAGATCTATGGGTCAGCAGCTGCTGTGGGTCTGATGTGGGTCAGATCTATGGGGCAGGAGCTGCTGTGGGGCTGATGTGGGTCAGATCTATGGGGCAGGAGATGCTGTGGGTCAGATCTATGGGGCAGGAGCTGCTGTGGGGAACATGTGGGTCAGGTCTATGGGGCAGGAGCTGCTGTGGGGCAGATGTGGGTCAGATCTATGGGTCAGCAGCTGCTGTGGGTCTGATGTGGGTCAGATCTATGGAGCAGGAGCTGTTGTGTTGCAGATATGGGTCAGATCTATGGGGCAGGTGCTGCTGTGCGACATATGTGGGTCAGATCTATGGGGCAGGATCTGCTGTGGGGCTGATGTGGGAAAGATCTATGTGGCAGGAGCTGTTGTGGGGCTGATGTTGGTCTGATCTATGGGGCAGGAGCTGCTGTGCGACAGATGTGGGTCAGATCTATGGAGCAGGTGCTGCTGTGCGACATATGTGGGTCAGATCTATGGGGCAGGATCTGCTGTGGGGCTGATGTGGGAAAGATCTATCGGGCAGGAGATGCTGTGGGGCAGATGTGGGTCAGATCTATGGGTCAGCAGCTGCTGTGGGTCTGATGTGGGTCAGATCTATGGGGCAGGAGCTGCTGTGGGGCTGCTGTAGGTCAGATCTATGGGGCAGGAGCTGCTGTGGGTCAGATCTATGTGGCAGGAACAGATGTGGGCCTGATGTTGGTCAGATTTATGGAGCAGGAGCTGCTGTGTTGCAGATGTGGGTCAGATCTATGGGGCAGGTGCTGCTGAGCGACATATGTGGGTCAGATCTATGGGGCAGGATCTGCTGTGGGGCTGATGTGGGAAAGATCTATGGGGCAGGAGCTGTTGTGGGGCAGATTTGGGTCAGATCTATGGGGCAGGAGCTGCTGTGGGGCAGATGTAGGGCATATCTATGGGGCAGGAGCTGCTGTGAGGCTGATGGGTGTTAGGTCTATGGGGAGGAGCTGCTGTGGTGCAGATGTGGGTCAGAGCTATGGGGCAGGAGCTGCTGTGGGGCCGAAGTGGGTAAGATCTATGGGGTAGGAGATGGTGTGTGGCAGATGTGGGTCAGATCTATGGTGTAGGAGCTGCTTTGGGGCTGATGTGGGTCAGATCTATGGGGCAGGAGCTGCTGTGGTTAAGATCTATTTGGCAGGATCTGCTGTGGGGCAGATTTGGGTCAGATCTATGGGGCAGGAGCTGCTGTGTGGCAAATGTGGGTCAGATCTAAGGGGCAGGAGCTGCTGTGGGTCAGATCTATGGGGCAGGAACAGATGTGGGCCTGATGTTGGTCAGATTTATGGAGCAGGAGCTGCTGTGTTGCAGATGTGGGTCAGATCTATGGGGCAGGTGCTGCTGTGCGACATATGTGGGTCAGATCTATGGGGCAGGATCTGCTGTGGGGATGATGTGGGAAAGATCTATGGGGCAGGAGATGCTGTGGGGCAGATGTGGGTCAGATCCTTGGGGCTGAAGCTGCTGTGGGTCATATCTATTGGGCAGCAGCTGCTTTACATATGATGTGTGTCAGATCTATGGGGCAGGAGCTGCTGTGGGGCTGATGTGGGTCAGATCTATGGTGCAGGAGCTGCTGTGGGGCAGATGTAGGGCTTATCTATGGGGCAGGAGCTGCTGTGAGGCTGATGGGTGTTAGATCTATGGGGAGGAGCTGCTGTGGTGCAGATGTGGGTCAGAGCTATGGGGCAGGAGCTGCTGTGTGGCAGATGTGGGTCAGATCTATGGTGTAGGAGCTGCTGTGGGGCTGATGTGGGTCAGATCTATGGGGCAGGCCCTGCTGTGGTTAAGATCTATTTGGCAGGATCTGCTGTGGGGCAGATTTCGGTCAGATCTATGGGGCAGGAGCTGCAGTGGAGATGATGTACGTCAGATCTATGGGGCAGGAGCTGCTGTGGGGCTGATGTGGGTTAGATCTATGGGGCAGGAGCTGCTGTGGGGCTGATGTGGGTCAGATCTATGGGGCAGGAGCTGCTGTGGTTAAGATCTATTTGGCAGGATCTGCTGTGGGGCAGATTTGGGTCAGATCTATGGGGCAGGAGCTGTAGTGGAGATGATGTTCGTCAGATCTATGGGGCAGGAGCTGCTGTGGGGCTGCTGTGGGTTAGATCTATGGGGCAGGAGCTGTTGTGGGTCATATCAATTGGGCAGCAGCTGCTTTACATATGAGATGTGTCAGATCTATGGGGCAAGAGCTGCAGTGGTGCTGATGGGGGTCAGATCTATGGGGCAGGAGCTGTTGTGGGGCTGATGTGGGTCAAATCAATGGGGGAGAGCTGCTCTTGGGAACATGTGGGTCAGATCTATGGGGCAGGAGCTGCTGTGGAGCTGATGTGGGTCAGATCTATAGGGCAGGAGCTGCTGTGGGTCATATCTATTGGGCAGCAGCTGCTTTACATATGATGTGTGTCAGATCTATTTGGTAGGAGCTGCTGTGGGGCTGATGTGGGTTAGATCTATGGGGCAGGAGCTGCTGCGGGGCTGATTTGGGTCAGATCTATGGGTCAGCAGCTGCTGTGGGTCTGATGTGGGTCAGATCTATGGGCAGGAGCTGCTGTGGGGCTGATGTGGGTCATATCTATGGGGCAGGAGATGCTGTGGGTCAGATCTATGGGGCAGGAGCTGCTGTGGGGAACATGTGGGTCAGGTCTATGGGGCAGGAGCTGCTGTGGGGCAGATGTGGGTCAGATCTATGGTGCAGGAGCTGCTGTGGGGCAGATGTAGGGCATATCTATGGGGCAGGAGCTGCTGTGAGGCTGATGGGTGTTAGATCTATGGGGAGGAGCTGCTGTGGTGCAGATGTGGGTCAGAGCTATGGGGCAGGAGCTGCTGTGGGGCAGAGGTGGGTAAGATCTATAGGGTAGGAGATGGTGTGTGGCAGATATGGGTCAGATCTATGGTGTAGGAGCTGCTGTGGGGCTGATGTGGGTCAGATCTATGGGGCAGGAGCTGCTGTGGTTAAGATCTATGGGGCAGGATCTGCTGTGGGGCAGATTTGGGTCAGATCTATGGGGCAGGAGCTGCAGTGGAGATGATGTACGTCAGATCTATGGGGCAGGAGCTGCTGTGGGGCTGCTGTGGGTTAGATCTATGGGGCAGGAGCTGTTGTGGGTCATATCTATTGGGCAGCAGCTGCTTTACATATGATGTGTGTCAGATCTATGGGGCAGGAGCTGCAGTGGGGCTGATGGGGGTCAGATCTATGGGGCAGGAGCTGCTGTGGGGCTGATGTGGGTCAAATCAATGGGGGAGAGCTGCTCTTGGGATCATGTGGGGGTCAGATCTATGGGGCAGGAGCTGCTGTGGGGCTGCTGTGGGTTAGATCTATGGGGCAGGAGCTGCAGTGGAGATGATCTACGTCAGATCTATGGGGCAGTAGCTGCTGTGGGGCTGATGTGGGTCAGATCTATGGGGCAGGAGCTGATGTGGGGCTGATGTGGGTCAGATCTATGGGCAGGAGATGCTGTGGGTCAGATCTATGGGGCAGGAGCTGCTGTGGTGCAGATGTAGGGCTTATCTATGTGGCAGGAGCTGCTGTGAGGCTGATGGGTGTTAGATCTATGGGGAGGAGCTGCTGTGGTGCAGATGTGGGTCAGAGCTATGGGGCAGGAGCTGCTGTGGGGCAGAAGTGGGTAAGATCTATGGGGTAGGAGATGGTGTGTGGCAGATGTGGGTCAGATCTATGGTGTAGGAGCTGCTGTGGGGCTGATGTGGGTCAGATTTATGGGGCAGGAGCTGCTGTGGTTAAGATCTATTTGGCAGGATCTGCTGTGGGGCAGATTTGGGTCAGATCTATGGGGCAGGAGATGCTGTGGGTCAGATCTATGGGGCAGGAGCTGCTGTGGGGAACATGTGGGTCAGGTCTATGGGGCAGGAGCTGCTTTGGGGCAGATGTGGGTCAGATCTATGGGGCAGGAGCTGCTGTGGGTCTGATGTGGGTCAGATCTATGGAGCAGGAGCTGCTGTGTTGCAGATATGGGTCAGATCTATGGGGCAGGTGCTGCTGTGCGACATATGTGGGTCAGATCTATAAGGCAGGATCTGCTGTGGGGCTGATGTGGGAAAGATCTATGGGGCAGGTGCTGTTGTGGGGCTGATGTTGGTCTGATCTATGGGGCAGGAGCTGCTGTGCGACAGATGTGGGTCAGATCTATGGGGCAGGTGCTGCTGTGCGACATATGTGGGTCAGATCTATGGGGCAGGATCTGCTGTGGGGCTGATGTGGGAAAGATCTATGGGGCAGGAGATGCTGTGGGGCAGATGTGGGTCAGATCTATGGGTCAGCAGCTGCTGTGGGTCTGATGTGGGTCAGATCTATGGGGCAGGAGCTGCAGTGGAGATGACGTACGTCAGATCTATGGGGCAGGAGCGACTGTGGGGCTGCTGTGGGTTAGATCTATGGGGCAGGAGCTGTTCTGGGTCATATCTATTGGGCAGCAGCTGCTTTACATATGATGTGTGTCAGATCTATGGGGCAGGAGCTGCTGTGGTGCTGATGTGGGTTAGATCTATGGGGCAGGAGCTGTTGTGGGGCTGATGGGCGTCAGATCTATGGGGCAGGAGCTACTGTGGGGCTGATGTTGGTCTGATCTATGGGGCAGGAGCTGCTGTGCGACAGATGTGGGTCAGATCTATGGGGCAGGTGCTGCTGTGCGACATATGTGGGTCAGATCTATGGGGCAGGATCTGCTGTGGGGCTGATGTGGGAAAGATCTATGGGGCAGGATCTGCTGTGGGGCAGATTTGAGTCAGATCTATGGGGCAGGAGCTGCTGTGTGGCAAATGTGGGTCAGATCTATGGGGCAGGAGCTGCAGTGGGTCAGATCTATGGGGCAGGAACAGATGTGGGCCTGATGTTGGTCAGATTTATGGAGCAGGAGCTGCTGTGTTGCAGATGTGGGTCAGATCTATGGTGCAGGAGCTGCTGTGGGGCAGATGTAGGGCATATCTATGGGGCAGGAGCTGCTGTGAGGCTGATGGGTGTTAGATCTATGGGGAGGAGCTGCTGTGGTGCAGATGTGGGTCAGAGCTATGCGGCAGGAGCTGCTGTGGGGCAGAAGTGGGTAAGATCTATGGGGTAGGAGATGGTGTGTGGCAGATATGGGTCAGATCTATGGTGTAGGAGCTGCTGTGGGGCTGATGTGGGTCAGATCTATGGGGCAGGAGCTGCTGTGGTTAAGATCTATGGGGCAGGATCTGCTGTGGGGCAGATTTGGGTCAGATCTATGGGGCAGGAGCTGCAGTGGAGATGATGTACGTCAGATCTATGGGGCAGGAGCTGCTGTGGGGCTGCTGTGGGTTAGATCTATGGGGCAGGAGCTGTTGTGGGTCATATCTATTGGGCAGCAGCTGCTTTACATATGATGTGTGTCAGATCTATGGGGCAGGAGCTGCAGTGGGGTTGATGGGGGTCAGATCTATGGGGCTGGTGCTACTGTGGGGCTGATGTGGGTCAAATCAATGGGGCAGAGCTGCTCTTGGGAACATGTGGGTCAGATCTATGGGGCAGGAGATGCTGTGGGGCAGCTGTGGGTTAGATATATGGGGCAGGAACTGTTGTGGTTCATATCTATTGGGCAGCAGCTGCTTTACATATGATGTGTGTCAGATCTATGGGGCAGGAGCTGCAGTGGGGCTGATGGGAGTCAGATCTATGGGGCAGGAGATACTGTGGGGCTGATGTGGGTCAAATCAATGGGGCAGAGCTGCTCTTGGGAACATGTGGGTCAGATCTATGGGGCAGGAGCTGCTGTGGAGCTGATGTGGGTCAGATCTATAGGGCAGGAGCTGCTGTGGGTCATATCTATTGGGCAGCAGCTGCTTTACATATGATGTGTGTCAGATCTATTTGGTAGGAGCTGCTGTGGGGCTGATGTGGGTTAGATCTATGGGGCAGGAGCTGCTGCGGGGCTGATTTGGGTCAGATCTATGGGTCAGCAGCTGCTGTGGGTCTGATGTGGGTCAGATCTATGGGCAGGAGCTGCTGTGGGGCTGATGTGGGTCATATCTATGGGGCAGGAGATGCTGTGGGTCAGATCTATGGGGCAGGAGCTGCTGTGGGGAACATGTGGGTCAGGTCTATGGGGCAGGAGCTGCTGTGGGGCAGATGTGGGTCAGATCTATGGTGCAGGAGCTGCTGTGGGGCAGATGTAGGGCATATCTATGGGGCAGGAGCTGCTGTGAGGCTGATGGGTGTTAGATCTATGGGGAGGAGCTGCTGTGGTGCAGATGTGGGTCAGAGCTATGGGGCAGGAGCTGCTGTGGGGCAGAGGTGGGTAAGATCTATGGGGTAGGAGATGGTGTGTGGCAGATATGGGTCAGATCTATGGTGTAGGAGCTGCTGTGGGGCTGATGTGGGTCAGATCTATGGGGCAGGAGCTGCTGTGGTTAAGATCTATGGGGCAGGATCTGCTGTGGGGCAGATTTGGGTCAGATCTATGGGGCAGGAGCTGCAGTGGAGATGATGTACGTCAGATCTATGGGGCAGGAGCTGCTGTGGGGCTGCTGTGGGTTAGATCTATGGGGCAGGAGCTGTTGTGGGTCATATCTATTGGGCAGCAGCTGCTTTACATACGATGTGTGTCAGATCTATGGGGCAGGAGCTGCAGTGGGGCTGATGGGGGTCAGATCTATGGGGCAGGAGCTGCTGTGGGGCTGATGTGGGTCAAATCAATGGGGGAGAGCTGCTCTTGGGATCATGTGGGGGTCAGATCTATGGGGCAGGAGCTGCTGTGGGGCTGCTGTGGGTTAGATCTATGGGGCAGGAGCTGCAGTGGAGATGATCTACGTCAGATCTATGGGGCAGTAGCTGCTGTGGGGCTGATGTGGGTCAGATCTATGGGGCAGGAGCTGATGTGGGGCTGATGTGGGTCAGATCTATGGGCAGGAGATGCTGTGGGTCAGATCTATGGGGCAGGAGCTGCTGTGGTGCAGATGTAGGGCTTATCTATGTGGCAGGAGCTGCTGTGAGGCTGATGGGTGTTAGATCTATGGGGAGGAGCTGCTGTGGTGCAGATGTGGGTCAGAGCTATGGGGCAGGAGCTGCTGTGGGGCAGAAGTGGGTAAGATCTATGGGGTAGGAGATGGTGTGTGGCAGATGTGGGTCAGATCTATGGTGTAGGAGCTGCTGTGGGGCTGATGTGGGTCAGATTTATGGGGCAGGAGCTGCTGTGGTTAAGATCTATTTGGCAGGATCTGCTGTGGGGCAGATTTGGGTCAGATCTATGGGGCAGGAGATGCTGTGGGTCAGATCTATGGGGCAGGAGCTGCTGTGGGGAACATGTGGGTCAGGTCTATGGGGCAGGAGCTGCTTTGGGGCAGATGTGGGTCAGATCTATGGGTCAGCAGCTGCTGTGGGTCTGATGTGGGTCAGATCTATGGAGCAGGAGCTGCTGTGTTGCAGATATGGGTCAGATCTATGGGGCAGGTGCTGCTGTGCGACATATGTGGGTCAGATCTATGGGGCAGGATCTGCTGTGGGGCTGATGTGGGAAAGATCTATGGGGCAGGTGCTGTTGTGGGGCTGATGTTGGTCTGATCTATGGGGCAGGAGCTGCTGTGCGACAGATGTGGGTCAGATCTATGGGGCAGGTGCTGCTGTGCGACATATGTGGGTCAGATCTATGGGGCAGGATCTGCTGTGGGGCTGATGTGGGAAAGATCTATGGGGCAGGAGATGCTGTGGGGCAGATGTGGGTCAGATCTATGGGTCAGCAGCTGCTGTGGGTCTGATGTGGGTCAGATCTATGTGGCAGGAGCTACTGTGGGGCTGCTGTAGGTCAGATCTATGGGGCAGGAGCTGCTGTGGGTCAGATCTATGTGGCAGGAACAGATGTGGGCCTGATGTTGGTCAGATTTATGGAGCAGGAGCTGCTGTGTTGCAGATGTGGGTCAGATCTATGGGGCAGGTGCTGCTGTGCGACATATGTGGGTCAGATCTATGGGGCAGGATCTGCTGTGGGGCTGATGTGGGAAAGATCTATGGGGCAGGAGCTGTTGTGGGGCAGATTTGGGTCAGATCTATGGGGCAGGAGCTGCTGTGGGGCAGATGTAGGGCATATCTATGGGGCAGGAGCTGCTGTGAGGCTGATGGGTGTTAGGTCTATGGGGAGGAGCTGCTGTGGTGCAGATGTGGGTCAGAGCTATGGGGCAGGAGCTGCTGTGGGGCAGAAGTGGGTAAGATCTATGGGGTAGGAGATGGTGTGTGGCAGATGTGGGTCAGATCTATGGTGTAGGAGCTGCTTTGGGGCTGATGTGGGTCAGATCTATGGGGCAGGAGCTGCAGTGGAGATGATGTACGTCAGATCTATGGGGCAGGAGCTGCTGTGGGGCTGATGTTGGTCAGATCTATGGGGCAGGAGCTGCTGTGGGGCTGATGTGGGTCAGATCTATGGGGCAGGAGCTGCTGTGGTTAAGATCTATTTGGCAGGATCTGCTGTGGGGCAGATTTGGGTCAGATCTATGGGGCAGGTGCTGCTGTGCGACATATGTGGGTCAGATCTGTGGGGCAGGATCTGCTGTGGGGCTGATGTGGGAAAGATCTATGGGGCAGGATCTGCTGTGGGGCAGATTTGGGTCAGATCTATGGGGCAGGAGCTGCTGTGGGGCAAATGTGGGTCAGATCTAAGGGGCAGTAGCTGCTGTGGGTCAGATCTATGGGGCAGGAACAGATGTGGGCCTGATGTTGGTCAGATTTATGGAGCAGGAGCTGCTGTGTTGCAGATGTGGGTCAGATCTATGGTGCAGGAGCTGCTGTGGGGCAGATATAGGGCATATCTATGGGGCAGGAGCTGCTGTGAGGCTGATAGGTGTTAGATCGATGGGGAGGAGCTGCTGTGGTGCAGATGTGGGTCAGAGCTATGTGGCAGGAGCTGCTGTGTGGCAGATGTGGGTCAGATCTATGGTGTAGGAGCTGCTGTGGGGCTGATGTGGGTCAGATCTATGGGGCAGGAGCTGCTGTGGTTAAGATCTATTTGGCAGGATCTGCTGTGGGGCAGATTTGGGTCAGATCTATGGGGCAGGAGCTGTAGTGGAGATGATGTTCGTCAGATCTATGGGGCAGGAGCTGCTGTGGGGCTGATGTGGGTCAGATCTATGGGGCAGGAGCTGCTGTGGGGCTGCTGTGGGTTAGATCTATGGGGCAGGAGCTGTTGTGGGTCATATCAATTGGGCAGCAGCTGCTTTACATATGAGATGTGTCAGATCTATGGGGCAGGAGCTGCAGTGGGGCTGATGGGGGTCAGATCTATGGGGCAGGAGCTGCTGTGGAGCTGATGTGGGTCAGATCTATAGGGCAGGAGCTGCAGTGGAGATGATCTACGTCAGATCTATGGGGCAGTAGCTGCTGTGGGGCTGATGTGGGTCAGATCTATGGGGCAGGAGCTGATGTGGGGCTGATGTGGGTCAGATCTATGGGGCAGGAGATGCTGTGGGTCAGATCTATGGGGCAGGAGCTGCTGTGGGGCAGATGTAGGGCTTATCTATGGGGCAGGAGCTGCTGTGAGGCTGATGGGTGTTAGATCTATGGGGAGGAGCAGCTGTGGTGCAGATGTGGGTCAGAGCTATGGGGCAGAAGCTGCTGTGTGGCAGATGTGGGTCAGATCTATGGTGTAGGAGCTGCTGTGCGGCTGATGTGGGTCAGATCTATGGGGCAGGAGCTGCTGTGGTTAAGATCTATTTGGCAGGATCTGCTGTGGGGCAGATTTGGGTCAGATCTATGGGGCAGGAGCTGCAGTGGAGATGATGTACGTCAGATCAATGGGGCAGGAGCTGCTGTGGGGCTGCTGTGGGTTAGATCTATAGGGCAGGAGCTGTTGTGGGGCTGATGGGGGTCAGATCTATGGGGCAGGAGCTGCTGCGGGGCTGATTTGGGTCAGATCTATGGGTCAGCAGCTGCTGTGGGTCTGATGTGGGTCAGATCTATTGGGCAGGAGCTGCTGTGGGGCTGATGGGGGTCAGATCTATGGGGCAGGAGCTGCTGTGGGGCTGATGTGGGTCAAATCAATGGGGGAGAGCTGCTCTTGGGATCATGTGGGGGTCAGATCTATGGGGCAGGAGCTGCTGTGGGGCTGCTGTGGGTTAGATCTATGGGGCAGGAGCTGCAGTGGAGATGATCTACGTCAGATCTATGGGGCAGTAGCTGCTGTGGGGCTGATGTGGGTCAGATCTATGGGGCAGGAGCTGATGTGGGGCTGATGTGGGTCAGATCTATGGGCAGGAGATGCTGTGGGTCAGATCTATGGGGCAGGAGCTGCTGTGGTGCAGATGTAGGGCTTATCTATGTGGCAGGAGCTGCTGTGAGGCTGATGGGTGTTAGATCTATGGGGAGGAGCTGCTGTGGTGCAGATGTGGGTCAGAGCTATGGGGCAGGAGCTGCTGTGGGGCAGAAGTGGGTAAGATCTATGGGGTAGGAGATGGTGTGTGGCAGATGTGGGTCAGATCTATGGTGTAGGAGCTGCTGTGGGGCTGATGTGGGTCAGATTTATGGGGCAGGAGCTGCTGTGGTTAAGATCTATTTGGCAGGATCTGCTGTGGGGCAGATTTGGGTCAGATCTATGGGGCAGGAGATGCTGTGGGTCAGATCTATGGGGCAGGAGCTGCTGTGGGGAACATGTGGGTCAGGTCTATGGGGCAGGAGCTGCTTTGGGGCAGATGTGGGTCAGATCTATGGGTCAGCAGCTGCTGTGGGTCTGATGTGGGTCAGATCTATGGAGCAGGAGCTGCTGTGTTGCAGATATGGGTCAGATCTATGGGGCAGGTGCTGCTGTGCGACATATGTGGGTCAGATCTATGGGGCAGGATCTGCTGTGGGGCTGATGTGGGAAAGATCTATGGGGCAGGTGCTGTTGTGGGGCTGATGTTGGTCTGATCTATGGGGCAGGAGCTGCTGTGCGACAGATGTGGGTCAGATCTATGGGGCAGGTGCTGCTGTGCGACATATGTGGGTCAGATCTATGGGGCAGGATCTGCTGTGGGGCTGATGTGGGAAAGATCTATGGGGCAGGAGATGCTGTGGGGCAGATGTGGGTCAGATCTATGGGTCAGCAGCTGCTGTGGGTCTGATGTGGGTCAGATCTATGGGGCAGGAGCTACTGTGGGGCTGCTGTAGGTCAGATCTATGGGGCAGGAGCTGCTGTGGGTCAGATCTATGTGGCAGGAACAGATGTGGGCCTGATGTTGGTCAGATTTATGGAGCAGGAGCTGCTGTGTTGCAGATGTGGGTCAGATCTATGGGGCAGGTGCTGCTGTGCGACATATGTGGGTCAGATCTATGGGGCAGGATCTGCTGTGGGGCTGATGTGGGAAAGATCTATGGGGCAGGAGCTGTTGTGGGGCAGATTTGGGTCAGATCTATGGGGCAGGAGCTGTTGTGGGGCAGATGTAGGGCATATCTATGGGGCAGGAGCTGCTGTGAGGCTGATGGGTGTTAGGTCTATGGGGAGGAGCTGCTGTGGTGCAGATGTGGGTCAGAGCTATGGGGCAGGAGCTGCTGTGGGGCAGAAGTGGGTAAGATCTATGGGGTAGGAGATGGTGTGTGGCAGATGTGGGTCAGATCTATGGTGTAGGAGCTGCTTTGGGGCTGATGTGGGTCAGATCTATGGGGCAGGAGCTGCAGTGGAGATGATGTACGTCAGATCTATGGGGCAGGAGCTGCTGTGGGGCTGATGTTGGTCAGATCTATGGGGCAGGAGCTGCTGTGGGGCTGATGTGGGTCAGATCTATGGGGCAGGAGCTGCTGTGGTTAAGATCTATTTGGCAGGATCTGCTGTGGGGCAGATTTGGGTCAGATCTATGGGGCAGGTGCTGCTGTGCGACATATGTGGGTCAGATCTATGGGGCAGGATCTGCTGTGGGGCTGATGTGGGAAAGATCTATGGGGCAGGATCTGCTGTGGGGCAGATTTGGGTCAGATCTATGGGGCAGGAGCTGCTGTGGGGCAAATGTGGGTCAGATCTAAGGGTCAGGAGCTGCTGTGGGTCAGATCTATGGGGCAGGAACAGATGTGGGCCTGATGTTGGTCAGATTTATGGAGCAGGAGCTGCTGTGTTGCAGATGTGGGTCAGATCTATGGTGCAGGAGCTGCTGTGGGGCAGATATAGGGCATATCTATGGGGCAGGAGCTGCTGTGAGGCTGATAGGTGTTAGATCGATGGGGAGGAGCTGCTGTGGTGCAGATGTGGGTCAGAGCTATGTGGCAGGAGCTGCTGTGTGGCAGATGTGGGTCAGATCTATGGTGTAGGAGCTGCTGTGGGGCTGATGTGGGTCAGATCTATGGGGCAGGAGCTGCTGTGGTTAAGATCTATTTGGCAGGATCTGCTGTGGGGCAGATTTGGGTCAGATCTATGGGGCAGGAGCTGTAGTGGAGATGATGTTCGTCAGATCTATGGGGCAGGAGCTGCTGTGGGGCTGCTGTGGGTTAGATCTATGGGGCAGGAGCTGTTGTGGGTCATATCAATTGGGCAGCAGCTGCTTTACATATGAGATGTGTCAGATCTATGGGGCAGGAGCTGCAGTGGGGCTGATGGGGGTCAGATCTATGGGGCAGGAGCTGCTGTGGAGCTGATGTGGGTCAGATCTATGGTGTAGGAGCTGCTGTGGGGCTGATGTGGGTCAGATCTATGGGGCAGGAGCTGCTGTGGTTAAGATCTATTTGGCAGGATCTGCTGTGGGGCAGATTTGGGTCAGATCTATGGGGCAGGTGCTGCTGTGCGACATATGTGGGTCAGATCTGTGGGGCAGGATCTGCTGTGGGGCTGATGTGGGAAAGATCTATGGGGCAGGATCTGCTGTGGGGCAGATTTGGGTCAGATCTATGGGGCAGGAGCTGCTGTGGGGCAAATGTGGGTCAGATCTAAGGGGCAGTAGCTGCTGTGGGTCAGATCTATGGGGCAGGAACAGATGTGGGCCTGATGTTGGTCAGATTTATGGAGCAGGAGCTGCTGTGTTGCAGATGTGGGTCAGATCTATGGTGCAGGAGCTGCTGTGGGGCAGATATAGGGCATATCTATGGGGCAGGAGCTGCTGTGAGGCTGATAGGTGTTAGATCGATGGGGAGGAGCTGCTGTGGTGCAGATGTGGGTCAGAGCTATGTGGCAGGAGCTGCTGTGTGGCAGATGTGGGTCAGATCTATGGTGTAGGAGCTGCTGTGGGGCTGATGTGGGTCAGATCTATGGGGCAGGAGCTGCTGTGGTTAAGATCTATTTGGCAGGATCTGCTGTGGGGCAGATTTGGGTCAGATCTATGGGGCAGGAGCTGTAGTGGAGATGATGTTCGTCAGATCTATGGGGCAGGAGCTGCTGTGGGGCTGATGTGGGTCAGATCTATGGGGCAGGAGCTGCTGTGGGGCTGCTGTGGGTTAGATCTATGGGGCAGGAGCTGTTGTGGGTCATATCAATTGGGCAGCAGCTGCTTTACATATGAGATGTGTCAGATCTATGGGGCAGGAGCTGCAGTGGGGCTGATGGGGGTCAGATCTATGGGGCAGGAGCTGCTGTGGAGCTGATGTGGGTCAGATCTATAGGGCAGGAGCTGCAGTGGAGATGATCTACGTCAGATCTATGGGGCAGTAGCTGCTGTGGGGCTGATGTGGGTCAGATCTATGGGGCAGGAGCTGATGTGGGGCTGATGTGGGTCAGATCTATGGGGCAGGAGATGCTGTGGGTCAGATCTATGGGGCAGGAGCTGCTGTGGGGCAGATGTAGGGCTTATCTATGGGGCAGGAGCTGCTGTGAGGCTGATGGGTGTTAGATCTATGGGGAGGAGCAGCTGTGGTGCAGATGTGGGTCAGAGCTATGGGGCAGGAGCTGCTGTGTGGCAGATGTGGGTCAGATCTATGGTGTAGGAGCTGCTGTGCGGCTGATGTGGGTCAGATCTATGGGGCAGGAGCTGCTGTGGTTAAGATCTATTTGGCAGGATCTGCTGTGGGGCAGATTTGGGTCAGATCTATGGGGCAGGAGCTGCAGTGGAGATGATGTACGTCAGATCAATGGGGCAGGAGCTGCTGTGGGGCTGCTGTGGGTTAGATCTATAGGGCAGGAGCTGTTGTGGGGCTGATGGGGGTCAGATCTATGGGGCAGGAGCTGCTGCGGGGCTGATTTGGGTCAGATCTATGGGTCAGCAGCTGCTGTGGGTCTGATGTGGGTCAGATCTATTGGGCAGGAGCTGCTGTGGGGCTGATGGGGGTCAGATCTATGGGGCAGGAGCTGCTGTGGGGCTGATGTGGGTCAAATCAATGGGGGAGAGCTGCTCTTGGGATCATGTGGGGGTCAGATCTATGGGGCAGGAGCTGCTGTGGGGCTGCTGTGGGTTAGATCTATGGGGCAGGAGCTGCAGTGGAGATGATCTACGTCAGATCTATGGGGCAGTAGCTGCTGTGGGGCTGATGTGGGTCAGATCTATGGGGCAGGAGCTGATGTGGGGCTGATGTGGGTCAGATCTATGGGCAGGAGATGCTGTGGGTCAGATCTATGGGGCAGGAGCTGCTGTGGTGCAGATGTAGGGCTTATCTATGTGGCAGGAGCTGCTATGAGGCTGATGGGTGTTAGATCTATGGGGAGGAGCTGCTGTGGTGCAGATGTGGGTCAGAGCTATGGGGCAGGAGCTGCTGTGGGGCAGAAGTGGGTAAGATCTATGGGGTAGGAGATGGTGTGTGGCAGATGTGGGTCAGATCTATGGTGTAGGAGCTGCTGTGGGGCTGATGTGGGTCAGATTTATGGGGCAGGAGCTGCTGTGGTTAAGATCTATTTGGCAGGATCTGCTGTGGGGCAGATTTGGGTCAGATCTATGGGGCAGGAGATGCTGTGGGTCAGATCTATGGGGCAGGAGCTGCTGTGGGGAACATGTGGGTCAGGTCTATGGGGCAGGAGCTGCTTTGGGGCAGATGTGGGTCAGATCTATGGGTCAGCAGCTGCTGTGGGTCTGATGTGGGTCAGATCTATGGAGCAGGAGCTGCTGTGTTGCAGATATGGGTCAGATCTATGGGGCAGGTGCTGCTGTGCGACATATGTGGGTCAGATCTATGGGGCAGGATCTGCTGTGGGGCTGATGTGGGAAAGATCTATGGGGCAGGTGCTGTTGTGGGGCTGATGTTGGTCTGATCTATGGGGCAGGAGCTGCTGTGCGACAGATGTGGGTCAGATCTATGGGGCAGGTGCTGCTGTGCGACATATGTGGGTCAGATCTATGGGGCAGGATCTGCTGTGGGGCTGATGTGGGAAAGATCTATGGGGCAGGAGATGCTGTGGGGCAGATGTGGGTCAGATCTATGGGTCAGCAGCTGCTGTGGGTCTGATGTGGGTCAGATCTATGGGGCAGGAGCTACTGTGGGGCTGCTGTAGGTCAGATCTATGGGGCAGGAGCTGCTGTGGGTCAGATCTATGTGGCAGGAACAGATGTGGGCCTGATGTTGGTCAGATTTATGGAGCAGGAGCTGCTGTGTTGCAGATGTGGGTCAGATCTATGGGGCAGGTGCTGCTGTGCGACATATGTGGGTCAGATCTATGGGGCAGGATCTGCTGTGGGGCTGATGTGGGAAAGATCTATGGGGCAGGAGCTGTTGTGGGGCAGATTTGGGTCAGATCTATGGGGCAGGAGCTGTTGTGGGGCAGATGTAGGGCATATCTATGGGGCAGGAGCTGCTGTGAGGCTGATGGGTGTTAGGTCTATGGGGAGGAGCTGCTGTGGTGCAGATGTGGGTCAGAGCTATGGGGCAGGAGCTGCTGTGGGGCAGAAGTGGGTAAGATCTATGGGGTAGGAGATGGTGTGTGGCAGATGTGGGTCAGATCTATGGTGTAGGAGCTGCTTTGGGGCTGATGTGGGTCAGATCTATGGGGCAGGAGCTGCAGTGGAGATGATGTACGTCAGATCTATGGGGCAGGAGCTGCTGTGGGGCTGATGTTGGTCAGATCTATGGGGCAGGAGCTGCTGTGGGGCTGATGTGGGTCAGATCTATGGGGCAGGAGCTGCTGTGGTTAAGATCTATTTGGCAGGATCTGCTGTGGGGCAGATTTGGGTCAGATCTATGGGGCAGGTGCTGCTGTGCGACATATGTGGGTCAGATCTATGGGGCAGGATCTGCTGTGGGGCTGATGTGGGAAAGATCTATGGGGCAGGATCTGCTGTGGGGCAGATTTGGGTCAGATCTATGGGGCAGGAGCTGCTGTGGGGCAAATGTGGGTCAGATCTAAGGGGCAGGAGCTGCTGTGGGTCAGATCTATGGGGCAGGAACAGATGTGGGCCTGATGTTGGTCAGATTTATGGAGCAGGAGCTGCTGTGTTGCAGATGTGGGTCAGATCTATGGTGCAGGAGCTGCTGTGGGGCAGATATAGGGCATATCTATGGGGCAGGAGCTGCTGTGAGGCTGATAGGTGTTAGATCGATGGGGAGGAGCTGCTGTGGTGCAGATGTGGGTCAGAGCTATGTGGCAGGAGCTGCTGTGTGGCAGATGTGGGTCAGATCTATGGTGTAGGAGCTGCTGTGGGGCTGATGTGGGTCAGATCTATGGGGCAGGAGCTGCTGTGGTTAAGATCTATTTGGCAGGATCTGCTGTGGGGCAGATTTGGGTCAGATCTATGGGGCAGGAGCTGTAGTGGAGATGATGTTCGTCAGATCTATGGGGCAGGAGCTGCTGTGGGGCTGCTGTGGGTTAGATCTATGGGGCAGGAGCTGTTGTGGGTCATATCAATTGGGCAGCAGCTGCTTTACATATGAGATGTGTCAGATCTATGGGGCAGGAGCTGCAGTGGGGCTGATGGGGGTCAGATCTATGGGGCAGGAGCTGCTGTGGAGCTGATGTGGGTCAGATCTATAGGGCAGGAGCTGCAGTGGAGATGATCTACGTCAGATCTATGGGGCAGTAGTTGCTGTGGGGCTGATGTGGGTCAGATCTATGGGGCAGGAGCTGATGTGGGGCTGATGTGGGTCAGATCTATGGGGCAGGAGATGCTGTGGGTCAGATCTATGGGGCAGGAGCTGCTGTGGGGCAGATGTAGGGCTTATCTATGGGGCAGGAGCTGCTGTGAGGCTGATGGGTGTTAGATCTATGGGGAGGAGCAGCTGTGGTGCAGATGTGGGTCAGAGCTATGGGGCAGGAGCTGCTGTGTGGCAGATGTGGGTCAGATCAATGGTGTAGGAGCTGCTGTGCGGCTGATGTGGGTCAGATCTATGGGGCAGGAGCTGCTGTGGTTAAGATCTATTATGCAGGATCTGCTGTGGGGCAGATTTGGGTCAGATCTATGGGGCAGGAGCTGCAGTGGAGATGATGTACGTCAGATCAATGGGGCAGGAGCTGCTGTGGGGCTGCTGTGGGTTAGATCTATAGGGCAGGAGCTGTTGTGGGGCTGATGGGGGTCAGATCTATGGGGCAGGAGCTGCTGCGGGGCTGATTTGGGTCAGATCTATGGGTCAGCAGCTGCTGTGGGTCTGATGTGGGTCAGATCTATTGGGCAGGAGCTGCTGTGGGGCTGATGTGGGTCAGATCTATGGGGCAGGAGATGCTGTGGGTCAGATCTATGAGGCAGGAGCTGCTGTGGGGAACATGTGGGTCAGGTCTATGGGGCAGGAGCTGCTGTGGGGCAGATGTGGGTCAGATCTATGGGTCAGCAGCTGCTGTGGGTCTGATGTGGGTCAGATCAATGGGGCAGGAGCTGCTGTGGGGCTGATGTGGGTCAGATCTATGGGGCAGGAGCTGCTGTGGGTCAGATCTATGGGGCAGGAACAGATGTGGGCCTGATGTTGGTCAGATTTATGGAGCAGGAGCTGCTGTGTTGCAGATGTGGGTCAGATCTATGGTGCAGGAGCTGCTGTGGGGCAGATGTAGGGCATATCTATGGGGCAGGAGCTGCTGTGAGGCTGATGGGTGTTAGATCTATGGGGAGGAGCTGCTGTGGGGAACATGTGGGTCAGGTCTATGGGGCAGGAGCTGCTGTGGGGCACATGTGGGTCAGGTCTATGGGGTAGGAGATGGTGTGTGGCAGATGTGGGTCAGATCTATGGTGTAGGAGCTGCTGTGGGGCTGATGTGGGTCAGATCTATGGGGCAGGAGCTGCTGTGGTTAAGATCTATTTGGCAGGATCTGCTGTGGGGCAGATTTGGGTCACATCTATGGGGCAGGAGCTGCTGTGTGGCAAATGTGGGTCAGATCTATGGGGCAGGAACAGATGTGGGCCTGATGTTGGTCAGATTTATGGAGCAGGAGCTGCTGTGTTGCAGATGTGGGTCAGATCTATGGTGCAGGATCTGCTGTGGGGCAGATGTAGGGCATATCTATGGGGCAGGAGCTGCTGTGAGGCTGATGGGTGTTAGATCTATGGGGAGGAGCTGCTATGGTGTAGATGTGGGTCAGAGCTATGGGGCAGGAGCTGCTGTGTGGCAGATGTGGGTCAGATCTATGGTGTAGGAGCTGCTGTGGGGCTGATGTGGGTCAGATCTATGGGGCAGGAGCTGCAGTGGGGCTGATGTGGGTCAGATCTATAGGGCAGGAGCTGCTGTGGGTCATATCTATTGGACAGCAGCTGCTTTATATATGATGTGTGTCAGATCTATGGGACAGGAGCTGCAGTGGAGATGATGTACGTCAGATCTATGGGGCAGGAGCTGCTGTGGGGCTGCTGTGGCTTAGATCTATGGGGCAGGAGCTGTTGTGGGTCATATCTATTGGGCAGCAGCTGCTTTACATATGATGTGTGTCAGATCTATGGGGCAGGAGCTGCAGTGGGGCAGATGGGGGTCAGATCTATGGGGCAGGAGCTACTGTGGGGCTGATGTGGGTCAAATCAATGGGGCAGAGCTGCTCTTGGGAACATGTGGGTCAGATCTATGGGGCAGGAGCTGCTGTGGGGCAGATTTGGGTCAGATCTATGGTGCAGGAGCTGCAGTGGAGATGATGTACATCAGATCTATGGGGCAGGAGCTGCTGTGGGTCATATCTATTGGGCAGCAGCTGCTTTACATATAATGTGTGTTAAGATCTATTTGGCAGGAGCTACTGTGGGGCTGATGGGGGTCAGATCTATGGGGCAGGAGCTACTGTGGGGCTCATGTGGGTCAAATCAATGGGGCAGAGCTGCTCTTGGGAACATGTGGGTCAGATCTATGGGGCAGGAGCTGCTGTGGGGCTGATGTGTGTCAGATCTAAGGGCAGGAGCTGCTGTGGGTCATATCTATTGGGCAGCAGCTGCTTTACATATGATGTGTGTCAGATCTATGGGGCAGGAGCTGCAGTGGGGCTGATGTGGGTCAGATCTATGGGGCAGGAGCTGTTGTGGGGCTGATGGGGGTCAGATCTATGGGGCAGGAGCTGCTGCGGGGCTGATTTGGGTCAGATCTCCGGGTCAGCAGCTGCTGTGGGTCTGATGTGCGTCAGATCTATGGGGCAGGAGCTGCTGTGGGGCTGATGTGAGTCAGATCTATGGGGCAGGATATGCTGTGGGTCAGATCTATGGGGCAGGAGCTGCTGTGGGGAACATGTGGGTCAGGTCTATGGGGCAGGAGCTTCTGTGGGGCAGATGTGGGACAGATCCATGGGTCAGCAGCTCCTGTGGGTCTGATGTGGGTCAGATCTATGGGGCAGGAGCTGCTGTGGGGCACATGTGGGTCAGAACTATGGGGCAGGAGCTGCTGTGAGGCTGATGGGTGTTAGATCTATGGGGAGGAGCTGCTGTGGTGCAGATGTGGGTCAGAGCTATGGGGCAGGAGCTGCTGTGGGGCAGAAGTGGGTAAGATCTATGGGGTAGGAGATGATGTGTGGCAGATGTGGGTCACATCTATGGTGTAGGAGCTGCTGTGGGGCTGATGTGGGTCAGATCTATGGGGCAGGAGCTGCTGTGGTTAAGATCTATTTGGCAGGATCTGCTGTGGGGCAGATTTGGGTCAGATCTATGGGGCAGGAGCTGCTGTGTGGCAAATGTGGGTCAGATCTATGGGGCAGGAGCTGCTGTGGGTCAGATCTATGGGGCAGGAACAGATGTGGGCCTGATCTTGGTCAGATTTATGGAGCAGGAGCTGCTGTGTTGCAGATGTGGGTCAGATCTATGGTGCAGGAACTGCTGTGGGGCAGATGTAGGGCTTATCTATGGGGCAGGAGCTGCTGTGAGGCTGATGGGTGTTAGATCTATGGGGAGGAGCTGCTGTGGTGCAGATGTGGGTCAGAGCTATGGGGCAGGAGCTGCTGTGTGGCAGATGTGGGTCAGATCTATGGTGTAGGAGCTGCTGTGGGGCTGATGGGGTTCAGATCTATGGGGCAGGAGCTGCTGCGGGGCTGATTTGGGTCAGATCTATGGCTCAGCAGCTGCTGTGGGTCTGATGTGGGTCAGATCTATGGGGCAGGAGCTGCTGTGGGGCTGATGTGGGTTAGATATATGGGGCAGGAGCTGTTTTGGGGCTGATGGGGGTCAGATCTATGGGGCAGGAGCTGCTGCGGGTCAGATCTATGGGGCAGGAGCTGCTGTGGGGAACATGTGGGTCAGGTCTATGGGGCAGGAGCTGCTGTGGGGCAGATGTGGGTCAGATCTATGGGTCAGCAGCTGCTGTGGGTCTGATGTACGTCAGATCTATGGGGCAGAAGCTGCTGTGGGGCTGATGTGGGTTAGATCTATGGGGCAGGAGCTGCTGTGGGTCAGATCTATTGGGCAGCAGCTGCTTTACATATGATGTGTGTCAGATCTATGGGGCAGGAGCTGCAGTGGGGCTGATGGGGGTAAGATCTATGGGGCAGGAGCTACTGTGGGGCTGATGTGGGTCAAATCAATGGAACAGAGCTGCTCTTGGGAACATGTGGGTCAGATCTATGGGGCAGGAGCTGCTGTGGTGCTGCTGTGGGTTAGATCTATGGGGCAGGAGCTGCAGTGGAGATGATGTACGTCAGATCTATGGGGCAGGAGCTGCTGTGGGGCTGCTGTGGGTTAGATCTATGGGGCAGGAGCTGTTGTGGGTCATATCTATTGGGCAGCAGCTGCTTTACATATGATGTGTGTCAGATCTATGGGGCAGGAGCTGCTGTGGGGCTGATGGGGGTCAGATCTATGGGGCAGGAGCTACTGTGGGTCTGATGTGGATCAAATCAATGGGGCAGAGCTGCTCTTGGGAACATGTGGGTCAGATCTATGGGGCAGGAGCTGCTGTGGGGCTGATGTGGGTCAGATCTATAGGGCAGGAGCTGCTGTGGGTCATATCTATTGGGCAGCAGCTGCTTTACATATGATGTGTGTCAGATCTATGGGGCAGGAGCTGCTGTGGGGCTGATGTGGGTTGGATCTATGGGGCAGGAGCTGTTATGGGGCTGATTTGGGTCAGATCTATGGGTCAGCAGCTGCTGTGGGGAACATGTGGGTCAGGTCTATGGGGCAGGAGCTGCTGTGGAGCAGATGTGGGTCAGATCTATGGGTCAGCAGCTGCTGTGGGTCTGATGTGGGTCAGATCTATGGGGCAGGAGCTGCTGTGGGGCTGATGTGGGTCAGATCTATGGGGCAGGAGCTGCTGTGGGTCAGATCTATGGGGCAGGAACAGATGTGGGCCTGATGTTGGTCAGATTTATGGAGCAGGAGCTGCTGTGTTGCAGATGTGGGTCAGATCTATGGGGTAGGTGCTGCTGTGCGACATATGTGGGTCAGATCTATGGGGCAGGATCTGCTGTGGGGCTGATGTGGGTTAGATCTATGGGGCAGGAGATGCTGTGGGGCAGATGTGGGTCAGATCTATGGGTCAGGAGCTGCTGTGGGTCAGATCTATGGGGCAGGAACAGATGTGGGCCTGATGTTGGTCAGATTTATGGAGCAGGAGCTGCTGTGTGATGCAGATGTCTGTCAGATCTATAGTGCAGGAGCTGCTGTGGGGCAGATGTAGGGCATATCTATGGGGCAGGAGCTCCTGTGAGGCTGATGGGTGTTAGATCTATGGGGAGGAGCTGCTGTGGTGCAGATGTGGGTCAGAGCTATGGGGCAGGAGCTGCTGTGGGGCCGAAGTGGGTAAGATCTATGGGGTAGGAGATGGTGTGTGGCAGATATGGGTCAGATCTATGGTGTAGGAGCTGCTGTGGGGCTGATGTGGGTCAGATCTATGGGGCAGGAGCTGCTGTGGGGCTGATGTGGGTCAGATCTATGGGGCAGGAGCTGCTGTGGTTAAGATCTATGGGGCAGGATCTGCTGTAGGGCAGATTTGGGTCAGATCTATGGGGCAGGAGCTGCAGTGGAGATGATGTACGTCAGATCTATGGGGCAGGAGCTGCTGTGGGGCTGCTGTGGGTTAGATCTATGGGGCAGGAGCTGCTGTGGGGCAGAAGTGGGTAAGATCTATGGGGTAGGAGATGGTGTGTGGCAGATGTGGGTCAGATCTATGGTGTAGCAGCTGCTGTGGGGCTGATGTGGGTCAGATCTATGGGGCAGGAGCTGCTGTGGTTAAGATCTATTTGGCAGGATCTGCTCTGGGGCAGATTTGGGTCAGATCTATGGGGCAGGAGCTGCTGTGTGGCAAATGTGGGTCAGATCTATGGGGCAGGAGCTGCTGTGGGTCAGATCTATGGGGCAGGAACAGATGTGGGCCTGATGTTGGTCAGATTTATGGAGCAGGAGCTGCTGTGTTGCAGATGTGGGTCAGATCTATTGGGCAGGAGCTGCTGTGAGGCTGATGGGTGTTAGATCTATGGGGAGGAGCTGCTGTGGTGCAGATGTGGGTCAGAGCTATGGGGCAGGAGCTGCTGTGTGGCAGATGTGGGTCAGATCTATGGTGTAGGAGCTGCTGTGGGGCTGATGTGTGTCAGATCTATGGGGCAGGAGCTGCTGTGGTTAAGATCTATTTGGCAGGATCTGCTGTGGGGCAGATTTGGGTCAGATCTATGGAGCAGGGGCTGCAGTGGAGATGATGTACGTCAGATCTATGGGGCAGGAGCTGCTGTGGGGCTGCTGTGGGTTAGATCTATGGGGCAGGAGCTGTTGTGGGGCTGATGGGGGTCAGATCTATGGGGCAGGAGCTGCTGCGGGGCTGATTTGGGTCAGATCTATGGGTCAGCAGCTGCTGTGGGTCTGATGTGGGTCAGATCTATTGAGCAGGAGCTGCTGTGGAGCTGATGTGGGTCAGATCTATGGGGCAGGAGATGCTGTGGGTCAGATCTATGGGGCAGGAGCTGCTGTGGGGAACATGTGGGTCAGGTCTATGGGGCAGGAGCTGCTGTGGGGCAGATGTGGGTCAGATCTATGGGTCAGCAGCTGCTGTGGGTCTGATGTGGGTCAGATCTATGGGGCAGGATCTGCTGTGGGGCTGATGTGGGTCAGATCTATGGGGCAGGAGCTGCTGTGTGTCAGACCTATGGGGCAGGAACAGATGTGGGCCTGATGTGGGTCAGATTTATGGAGCAGGAGCTGCTGTGTTGCAGATGTGGGTCAGATCTATGGGGCAGGTGCTGCTGTGCTACATATGTGGGTCAGATCTATGGGGCAGGATCTGCTGTGGGGCTGATGTGGGAAAGATCTATGGGGCAGGAGATGCTGTGGGGCAGATGTGGGTCAGATCCTTGGGGCTGAAGCTGCTGAGGGTCATATCTATTGGGCAGCAGCTGCTTTACATATGATGTGTGTCAGATCTATGGGGCAGGAGCTGCTGTGTGTCTGATCTATGGGGCAGGAACAGATGTGGGCCTGATGTTGGTCAGATCTATGGGGCAGGAGCTGCTGTGTTGCAGATGTGGGTCAGATCTATGGTGCAGGAGCTGCTGTGAGGCAGATGTAGAGCATATCTATGGGGCAGGAGCTGCTGTGAGGCTGATGGGTGTTAGATCTATGGGGAGGAGTTGCTGTGGTGCAGATGTGGGTCAGAGCTATGGGGCAGGAGCTGCTGTGGGGCAGAAGTGGGTAAGATCTATGGGGTAGGAGATGGTGTGTGGCAGATGTGGGTCAGATCTATGGTGTAGGAGCTGCTGTGGGTCTGATGTGGGTCAGATCTATGGGTCAGCAGCTGTAGTGGGTCTGATGTGGGTCAGATCTATGGGGCAGGAGCTGCTGTGGGTCAGATCTATGGGGCAGGAACAGATGTGGGCCTGATGTTGGTCAAATTTATGGAGCAGGAGCTGCTGTGTTGCAGATGTGGGTCAGATCTATGGTGCAGGAGCTGCTGTGGGGCAGATGTAGGTCTTATCTATGGGGCAGGAGCTGCTGTGAGGCTGATGGGTGTTAGATCTATGGGGAGGAGCTGCTGTGGTGCAGATGTGGGTCAGATCTATGGGGCAGGAGCTGCTGTGGGGCAGAAGTGGGTAAGATCTATGGGGTAGGAGATGGTGTGTGGCAGATGTGGGTCAGATCTATGGTGTAGCAGCTGCTGTGGGGCTGATGTGGGTCAGATCTATGGGGCAGGAGCTGCTGTGGTTAAGATCTATTTGGCAGGATCTCCTCTGGGGCAGATTTGGGTCAGATCTATGGGGCAGGAGCTGCTGTGTGGCAAATGTGGGTCAGATCTATGGGGCAGGAGCTGCTGTGGGTCAGATCTATGGGGCAGGAACAGATGTGGGCCTGATGTTGGTCAGATTTATGGAGCAGGAGCTGCTGTGTTGCAGATGTGGGTCAGATCTATGGGGCAGGAGCTGCTGTGAGGCTGATGGGTGTTAGATCTATGGGGAGGAGCTGCTGTGGTGCAGATGTGGGTCAGAGCTATGGGGCAGGAGCTGCTGTGTGGCAGATGTGGGTCAGATCTATGGTGTAGGAGCTGCTGTGGGGCTGATGTTTGTCAGATCTATGGGGCAGGAGCTGCTGTGGTTAAGATCTATTTGGCAGGATCTGCTGTGGGGCAGATTTGGGTCAGATCTATGGGGCAGGAGCTGCAGTGGAGATGATGTACGTCAGATCTATGGGGCAGGAGCTGCTGTGGGGCTGCTGTGGGTTAGATCTTTGGGGCAGGAGCTGTTGTGGGGCTGATGGGGGTCAGATCTATGGGGCAGGAGATGCTGTGGGTCAGATCTATGGGGCAGGAGCTGCTGTGGGGAACATGTGGGTCAGGTCTATTCGGCAGGAGCTGCTGTGGGGCAGATGTGGGTCAGATCTATGGGTCAGCAGCTGCTGTGGGTCTGATGTGGGTCAGATCTATGGGGCAGGATCTGCTGTGGGGCTGATGTGGGTCAGATCTATGGGGCAGGAGCTGCTGTGGGTCAGATCTATGGGGCAGGAACAGATGTGGGCCTGATGTGGGTAAGATTTATGGAGCAGGAGCTGCTGTGTTGCAGATGTGGGTCAGATCTATGGGGCAGGTGCTGCTGTGCTACATATGTGGGTCAGATCTATGGGGCAGGATCTGCTATGGGGCTGATGTGGGAAAGATCTATGGGGCAGGAGATGCTGTGGGGCAGATGTGGGTCAGATCCTTGGGGCTGAAGCTGCTGTGGGTCATATCTATTGGGCAGCAGCTGCTTTACATATGATGTGTGTCAGATCTATGTGGCAGGAGCTGCTGTGGGTCAGATCTATGGGGCAGGAACAGATGTGGGCCTGATGTTGGTCAGATTTATGGAGCAGGAGCTGCTGTGTTTCAGATGTGGGTCAGATCTATGTTGCAGGAGCTGCTGTGGGGCAGATGTAGGGCATATCTATGGGGCAGGAGCTGCTGTGAGGCTGATGGGTGTTAGATCTATGGGGAGGAGTTGCTGTAGTGCAGATGTGGGTCAGAGCTATGGGGCAGGAGCTGCTGTGGGGCAGAAGTGGGTAAGATCTATGGGGTAGGAGATGGTGTGTGGCAGATGTGGGTCAGATCTATGGTGTAGGAGCTGCTGTGGGGCTGATGTGGGTCAGATCTATGGGGCAGGAGCTGCTGTGGTTAAGATCTATTTGGCAGGATCTGCTCTGGGGCAGATTTGGGTCAGATCTATGGGGCAGGAGCTGCTGTGTGGCAAATGTGGGTCAGATCTATGGGGCAGGAGCTGCTGTGGGTCAGATCTATGGGGCAGGAACAGATGTGGGCCTGATGTTGGTCAGATTTATGGAGCAGGAGCTGCTGTGTTGCAGATGTGGGTCAGATCTATGGTGCAGGAGCTGCTGTGGGGCAGATGTAGGGCATATCTATGGGGCAGGAGCTGCTGTGAGGCTGATGGGTGTTAGATCTATGGGGAGGAGCTGCTGTGGTGGAGATGTTGGTCAGAGCTATGGGGCAGGAGCTGCTGTGGTGCAGAAGTGTGTAAGATCTATGGGGTAGGAGATGGTGTGTGGCAGATGTGGGTCAGATCTATGGTGTAGGAGCTGCTGTGGGGCTGATGTGGGTCAGATCTATGGGGCAGGAGCTGCTGTGGTTAAGATCTATTTGGCAGGATCTGCTGTGGGGTAGATTTGGGTCAGATCTATGGGGCAGGAGCAGCAGTGGGGCAGATGTGGTCAGATCTATGGGTCAGGAGCTGCTGTGGGGAACATGTGTGTCAGGTCTATGGGGCAGGAGCTGCTGTGGGGCTGCTGTGGGTCAGATCAATGGGGCTGAAGCTGCTGTGGGTCATATCTATTGGGCAGCAGCTGCTTTACATATGATGTGTGTCAGATCTATGGGGCAGGAGCTGCTGTGGGGCTGATACGGGTCAGATCTATGGGCAGGAGCTGCTGTGGGGCACATGTGAGTTAGATCTATGGGGCAGGAGATGGTGTGGGGCAGATTTGGGTCAGATGTATGGGTCAGGAGCTGATGTGTGGCTGATGAGGGTCAGATCTATGGGGCATGGGCTGCTGTGGGTCAGATATACAGGACTGGAGCTGCAGTGGAGCACATGTGGGTCAGATCTATGGGGTAGAAGCTGCTGTGGGGCTGATGGGGGTCATATCTATAAGGCAGGAGCTGCTGTGGGGCTGACGTGGGTCAGATCTATGAGGCAGGAGCTGCTGTGGGGCAGATTTGTGTCAGATCTATGGGGCAGGAGCTGCTGTGGGGCATATGTGGGTCAGATCTATGGGGCAGGAGCTGCTGTGGGGCTGATGTGGGTCAGATCCTTGGGGCTGAAGCTGCTGTGGGTCATATCTATTGGGCAGCAGCTGCTTTACATATGATGTTTGTCAGATCTATGGGGCAGGAGCTGCTGTGGGGCTGATGTGGGTAAGATCTATGGGGCAGGAGCTGTTGTGGGGCTGATGGGGGTCAGATCTATGGGGCAGGAGCTACTGTGGGGATGATGTTGGTCTGATCTATGGGGCAGGAGCTGCTGTGCGACAGATGTGGGTCAGATCTATGGGGCAGGTGCTGCTTTGCGACATATGTGGGTCAGATCTATGGGGCAGGTTCTGCTGTGGGGCTGATGTGGGAAAGATCTATGGGGCTGGAGATGCTGTGGGCCATATGTCGGTCCGATCTATTCGGCAGGAGCTGCTGTGGGGCGCACGTGAATCAGGTCTATGGGGCAGGAGCTGCTGTGGGTCAGATTGTCATGGGTTAATAATGTTGGAATTTTGCTATCAGTATTCCACATCATAACATCATATAAAGCATGGATAATTTTACTGAATCTGCAACTTACAGAAGAAGACTACATCTCCCAGATAGCAACACGATGGGTCACGATACCTGGACTCTATATTAACTCTGTCGCAGAACAGACTGACGTCTTTCGAGTTCTGGCGTTCAGGGCAGTGTGTGGGAGCCTTCAGCCGTTCGCCCAGATTCACAGTAGGCCTCGGTTACGGGACTCATTCTCTCTCCTATTTTGCTTGATTCATTAGCTCAATTTTCAATTCTATTGTATTCTATTGTGTTATCCTGTATTTCGATATAGTATTTAGTAAATAAGTGTGCCTCCTTACATCGTTGCCGCTGTTTTCTTTTCTTAATTAACTTTTTCTTTTCGGCTGAGGGCCCTTCAGGGGCCCACAGCCCTTGTCACGGACGCAGGTGGATTTTTCGTTCAAACCGTGACAGATTTGGTAGCAGAGGATGGTTCCACTGTTGCAGTCACCCCCATAAGGCATTTGCCACCATCCATGAATCAGTATAAAGATGAAGCATTGGCCACCTCTCCCGTTCAGCCACATCTAAAGCCAGCTGAACAGCCTTTACCTCTGCAAATTGACTTGATTCTCCTTTACCTTCAGTGGCCTCTGCAACTTGTTGTGTGGGGCTCCATACAGCAGCTTTCCATCTGCGATGCTTCCCTACAATACGACATGATCCGTCTGTGAATAGGGCAAATTACTTTTCGTTTTCTGGTAGCTCATTGTATGGTGGTGCCTCTTTAGCACGTGATACCTCTTCTGTAGGTGGTGTTTCAATTTTTTTACTCTCAGGCCAGTCCATGATCACTTCTAGAATTCCAGGACGGCTGAGTTTTCCCATTCAAGCTCGTTGAGTAATTAATGAAATCCACTTACTCCAAGTGGCATCAGTAGCATGATGGGTGGAGGGAACCTGTCCTTTAAACATCCAGCTTATTACTGGCAAGCGAGGTGCTAGAAGAAGCTGAACCTCTGTCCCAACTACTTCAGAAGCAGCCCGAACCCCCTCATACACGGCTAAGATCTCCTTCTTAGTCGGAGTGTAGCGCTCCTCAGACCCTTTATATGCTTGACTCCAAAATCCTAGGGGTCGGCCTCGGATCCTCACATCCTGCCCCGTCCGTACTGGCCCCAAGGCCACGGCACGGGCTATTTCTTGTTTTCTCTGCTCAAAAGCCTGCTGCTGCTCAGGACCCCATGAGAAATTATTCTTCTTCTGTGTTACCTGATAGAGGGGGCTCACTATGTGGCTGTAGTTTGGGACATGCATTCTCCAAAAGCCCACTACTCCCAGAAAAGATTGGGTCTCTGTCTTGTCGGTGGGCGGAGACATAGCAGTGATTTTGTCAATCACATCTGCTGGGATGTGACGACGTCCATCTTGCCATTTTATACCTAAGAACTGGATTTCCTGGGCAGGCCCCTTCACCTTGCTGCGCTTAATGGCAAAACCAGCTTTCAAAAGAATTTGGATTATCTGTTTCCCTTTCTTGGAAACCTCTGCTGCTGTATGGCCCCACACTACAATATCATCAATATACTGCAAGTGCTCAGGAGCATCACCCTGTTCCAAAACAGCTTGGATCAATCCATGGATAATTGTTGGGCTGTGCTTCCACCCCTGAGGTAAACGGTTCCAGGTGTACTGAATACCTCTCCAGGTAAAAGCAAACTGTGGCCTACATTTTGCAGCCAATGGGATGGAAAAGAAGGCATTAGCAATGTCAATGGTGGCATACCACCTAGCTTCTTTTGACTCCAGTTCATACTGGAGTTCTAGCATGTCTGGTACAGCAGCACTTAATGGAGGTGTGACTTCATTCAGGCCACGGTAATCCACCGTCAGCCTCCATTACCCACTGGTTTTACACACTGGCCATATGGGGCTGTTAAAAGGCGAGTGAGTTTTGCTAATCACTCCCTGATTCTCTAATTGGCGAATTAGCTTGTGAATGGGGAGCAATGAGTCCCTATTGGTGCGGTACTGCCGTCTGTGAACCACTCTGGTGACAATTGGTACCTCTTGGTCTTTTACCTGGTGCAACCTCCCAGCACCCGCTGGGAGACCCGGTGCTCGCTGCGTTGCTTCCGTCCTCCGTTCGGGGGGTTCCGTGCGCCGGCGCCAGCACGTGGACAGGGGGTGTGCGGCTGGTCGCGCGCGGGCGCGTGCCAGGCCCCCTTTCGCCCGGTTTTTCCCCATCCATCCATCCATCCATCCATCCATCCATCCATCCATCCATCCATCCATCCATCCACCTTTCCGCTTCGTGGCGGCGCGGGGTAGACCTGGGCGACCATCCACCCGCTCGATCGGCGGGTGCAGTTTCCCGTCCGTGCCGCGGGTAGACGTGTCGGCCGTAGCGGGGTTGACCTGTCGGCCGGTGCCGTTTCCCGTCCGTGCCGCGGGTAGATGTGTCGTCCGTAGCCGCGCGTCACGCAGCTGTGTCAAGCGGTAAGGGTACGACGAACGGCCAGCCGCACCCTGACCCGACCCGACCCGACCCGACCCGACCCGACCCGACCGCTTCCGCCCTTGACCCACCCCCATCTTTTTATTACTTTTATTTTATTTTATTTTATTTTACCGCGACATTTTACGATCTATCTGTACTTTTTCACACCTTCTTCTCTTCTACTTTTCTTTGACTTCTGCCTTCCCTTCCCTTCCCTTCCCTTCCCTTCCCTTCCCTTCCCTTCCCTTCCCTTCCCTTCCCCCCTTCCCTTCCCTTCCCTTCCCTTCCCTTCCCTTCCCTTCCCTTCCCTTCCCTTCCCTTCCCTTCCCTTCCCTTCCCTTCCCTTCCCTTCCCTTCCCTTCCCTTCCCTTCCCTTCCCTTCCCTTCCCTTCCCTTCCCTTCCCTTCCCTTCCCTTCCCTTCCCTTCCCTTCCCTTCCCTTCCCTTCCCTTCCCTTCCCTTCCCTTCCCTTCCCTTCTCTTCCCTTCTCTTCCCTTCTCTTCCCTTCTCTTCCCTTCTCTTCCCTTCTCTTCCCTTCTCTTCCCTTCTCTTCCCTTCTCTTCCCTTCTCTTCCCTTCTCTTCCCTTCTCTTCTCTTCTCTTCTCTTCTCTTCTCTTCTCTTCTCTTCTCTTCTCTTCTCTTCTCTTCTCTTCTCTTCTCTTCTCTTCTCTTCTCTTCTCTTCTCTTCTCTTCTCTTCTCTTCTCTTCTCTTCTCTTCTCTTCTCTTCTCTTCTCTTCTCTTCTCTTCTCTTCTCTTCTCTTCTCTTCTCTTCTCTTCTCTTCTCTTCTCTTCTCTTTCTCCTCGTCGCCCAAGCGTGAGTAGGCCCGGCCTGGCCTGGACCGGCACGGCCTCTGTCACGAAGAAGGGGGTCGCTTGCGTGGCCGGGAGTCCGCGGCGGGGTTGCGGGTATGCGGGTAGACCTGGCTGCCGGCGCCTGATCTTCCCGGCCCCGCGTCCGTCTTCCAACTTCCCCCCCCCCCGTCCACACCGCACGAGCGGGAACCCGACCCGTACCCGACGGTGGCCCGCCTCCGCCTGCCCCCACCCCGGCCCTCGCCCACAACCCGCCCTCTCCCGGACGCATCTCGCCCGACCGGCCCGCGACCGTGTTTTTTTATTTGTTTGTTTGTCTTTATTTTTGTTGTTTTTTTTTTGTTTGGTCGGTCAGTCACTCGCTCGGTTATTTGTTTGGACCCGATTGGCCCGTTTGGTTTTTTTCTTTTCTTTCCTTTTTCCGCCGGGGTGCTCCTGACGGCTCGGCCCAATGGCGGCTCGACTCGGCGACCGGAGCCCGCCAAAACGCCTCGCCACCCCCGAGCCCCACCGCCACCACCTCCTCCTCCCGCCGAAAATCCCACGTACCGTTCCACCTCATCTGCCGGCTGGGAGAGAGGCTAGGCGCGAACCCCGCCGGGGACGCGGCCGCCTCCCGCCGGCCCACCTCTTGCTGCTGCCATCTTCCCGCCGCTCTTTCGCCATCCCACGCCACGCGGCCTACCCGCAGTCCGGATATCCGGCCCGAACGGACCTTGGTGGGCGGGGCCTGCGCACGCACCCACGCTCTTCTAGCAGAGCCAGGGAGGCGGGGGGTGCGGGGCGGCTTTTTCAAAATCTAAAAAAGGGGAAAGTAAAGAAGAACCCACGGGAAAAACAAACAAACAAACAAACAAACAAACAAACGGAAAATAATAAAACCGAGAGGGCGCGTGGGGGCACGGACAAACAATCGAACGGACCAAAGTACGAACGAACGGACGAACAAACAAACACGCAGACAAAAGGGCAAAACCGCGGTGGCGGTGGCGGGACGGCCAGCTTCAAGCAAGGCCGAACCGAGAAGCCCGGGTGCGCCCCGAACCGGCGAACAGCGGCCAGCTCATACGTGCACCCTGGTCGTTCCGCAGCTGTGGCCGAGTGGCGTCTCCGTGGCGTCTCAGGTGCTCCGGCATGGTCAACACAGCTCGAACCCTGGCCATCGCGGCTCGAGTGCGCCGGCATGGTCCAGCCTCTCCCGGCGGGCTCCGCTCGGCTCGGACGTTCCGCGGAAGTGGCCAAGTGTCGCTCTCGTGGCGGCTCCTCTGCGCTGGCACTGTCTACCTGGCTCCGAGCGTCTCGAGAGGGTGGGGGAGGGGGAAGGGGGCACGGCGTCGGCGGCTAGGCGTCGTTTCCCATGCGTCTCGACTAGGTCGGCACGGTCTACCCGGCTCCGAGCGGGCCGTGGTGCTCGGCGGCGGCTGCTAGAGGTCGCTGCCTATGCGGCTCGACTAGGTCGGCACGGTCAACCCGGCTCCGAGCGGGCCGTGGTGCTCGGCGGCGGCTGCTAGAGGTCGCTGCCTATGCGTCTCGACTAGGTCGGCACGGTCTACCCGGCTCCGAGCGGGCCGTGGTGCACGGCGGCGGCTGCTAGAGGTCGCTGCCTATGCGGCTCGACTAGGTCGGCACGGTCTACCCTGCTCCGTGCGTGCGCGAGGGCTCGGCGGCGGTCGCTAGGTGTCGCTGCACGTCTGCCAGCCCGTCCGTCAGCGACCTCTAGCGTCCGCGGCGGAGCAGGGTAGACCGTGCCGACGTGAGCCGGCCGCCGCTCAGCGACCCCTGGCCGCCGCCGCATGAGCTTCGGTCCGCTCAGAGCCGGGTAGACCGTGCCGACCAACTCGAGCCGGACGTGCAGCGACCGCTGGCCAGCGCGGAGCCTCGTGTGCGCCGGCACGGTCCAGCCTCTCCCGGCAGGCTCCGTTCGGTACGGACGTTCCTCGGTGGTGTCCGGGGGGTCTCAGCCGCGGCGGCTCGAGTGCGCCGGCACTGCACAGCCCCTCCCTGCGGGCTCCGCTCGGCACGGACTTTCCTCGTCGGCGTCCGGCGATCTGAGCCGCGGCGGCTCGAGTGCGCAGGCACGGTCCAACCGCTCTCGGCGGGCTCGGCTCGGCTCGGACGTTCCGCGGCGGCGTCCGGGGGGTCTCAGCCACGGAGGCTTGGATGCGCCGGCACGGTCCAGCCTCTCCCGGCGGGCTCCGCTCGGCTCGGACGTTCCTCGGCGGCGTCCGGCGATCTGAGCCGCGGCGGCTCGAGTGCGCCGGCACGGTCCAACCGCTCCCGGCGGGTTCCGCTCGGCTCGGACGCTCCTCGGCAGAATCGGGCGATCTGAGCCGCGGCGGCACGGTCCAGCCTCTCCAGGTGGACTCAGATCGGCTCAGACGTTCCGCGGAAGTGGCCAAGTGCCGCTCTTGTGGGGGGGAAGGAAGAGGGGGGGGGAAGGGGGGGGAGTAAGGGGGGGGGGGGCGGGGGGGCACGGCGTCGGCGGCTAGGCGTCGCTGCCCATGCGGCTCGACTAGGTCGGCACGGTCTACCCGGCTCCGAGCGGGCCGTGGTGCTCGGCGGCGGCTGCTTGAGGTCGCTGCCTATGCGGCTCGACTAGGTCGGCACGGTCTACCCGGCTCCGAGCGGTCCGTGGTGCTCGGCGGCGGCTGCTAGAGGTCGCTGCCCATGCGGCTCGACTAGGTCGGCACGGTGTACCCAGCTCCGATCGGGCCGTGGTGCTCGGCGGCGGCTGCTAGAGGTCGCTGCCTATGCGGCTCGACTAGGTCGGCATGGTCTACCCGGCTCCGAGCGGGTCGTGGTGCTCGGCGGCGGCTGCTAGAGGTCGCTGCCTATGCGGCTCGACTAGATCGGCACGGTCTACCCAGCTCCGAGCGGGCCGTGGTGCTCGGCGGCGGCTGCTAGAGGTCGCTGCCTATGAGGCTCGACTAGGTCGGCACGGTCTACCCGGCTTAGGACTGGCCGTGGTGCTCGGCGGCGGCTGCTAGAGGTCGCTGCCTATGCGGCTCGACTATGTCGGCACGGTCTACCCGGCTCCGAGCGGGTCGTGGTGCTCGGCGGCGGCTGCTAGAGGTCGCTGCCTATGCGGCTCGAGTAGGTCGGCACGGTCTACCCTGCTCCGTGCGTGCGCGAGGGCTCGGTGGCGGTCGCTAGGTGTCGCTGCACGTCTGCCAGCCCGTCCGTCAGCGACCTCTAGCGTCCGCGGTGGAGCAGGGTAGACCGTGCCGACGTGAGCCGGCTGCCGCTCAGCGACCCCTGGCCGCCGCCGCATGAGCTTCGGTCCGCTCGGAGCCGGGTAGACCGTGCCGACCAACTCGAGCCGGACGTGCAGCAACCGCTGGACAGCGCAGAGGCTCGTGTGCGCCGGCACGGACCAGCCTCTCCCGGCGGGCTCCGTTCGGTTCGGACGTTCCTCGATGGTGTCCGGGGGGTCTCAGCCGCGGCGGCTCGAGTGCGCCGGCACTGCACAGACCCTCCCTGTGGGCTCCGATCGGCACGGACCTTCCTCGTCAGCGTCCGGCGATCTGAGCCGCGGCGGCTCGAGTGCGCCGGCACGGTCCAACCGCTCCCGGCGGGTTCCGCTCGGCTCGGACGCTCCTGGGCGGAGTCGGGCGATCTGAGCCGCAAAGGCACGGTCCACCCCCTCCAGGCGAACTCAGCTCGGCTCGGACGTTCCGCGGAAGTGGCCAAGTGCCGCTCTTGTAGGGGGGGGGGAAGGGGGGGGGGTGGGGGGGGGAGTAGGGGGGGGGGGCACAATGTCGGCGGCTAGGCGTCGCTGCCCATGCGGCTCGACTAGGTCGGCACGGTCTACCCGGCTCCGAGCGGGCTGTGGTGCTCGGCGGCGGCTGCTAGAGGTCGCTGCCTATGCGGCTCGACTAGGTCGGCACGGTCTACCCGGCTCCGAGCGGGCCGTGGTGCTCGGCGGCGGCTGCTAGAGGTTGCTGCCTATGCGGCTCGACTAGGTCGGCACCGTCTACCCGGCTCCGAGCGGGTCGTGGTGCTCGGCGGCGGCTCCTAGAGGTCGCTGCCTATGCGGCTCGACTAGGTCGGCACGGTCTACCCGGCTCCGAGCGGGCCGTGGTGCTCGGCGGCGGCTGCTAGAGGTCGCTGCCTATGCGGCTCGACTAGGTCGGCACCGTCTACCCGGCTCCGAGCGGGTCGTGGTGCTCGGCGGCGGCTGCTAGAGGTCGCTGCCTATGCGGCTCGACTAGGTCGGCACGGTCTACCCGGCTCCGAGCGGGCTGTGGTGCTCGGCAACGGCTGCTAGAGGTCGCTGCCTATGCGGCTCGACTAGGTCGGCACGGTCTACCCGGCTCCGAGCGGGCCGTGGTGCTCGGCGGCGGCAGCTAGGGGTCGCTGCCCGTGCGGCTTGCGTGTAGCTGCCAGGTCTACCCGCTTTCGGCTAAGCTTTTTCGCCCTGTGAGTTGGGGGGGCGCTAAAGCTCCGGAGCTTGCTGGGGGGTCGCTGTAGTTTCTTACCTACCGCTACGTCGACGTAGAGCGCCGCTTACCCTCGGCGCCGCTGCCGGTAGTCAGCGCCGTTCTTTTCCGAAGCCATTTTTTCTTACGCCTTCCATTTTCGTCTGCAGGAGCGAGCGCGTGCTCGTCTCCAGAGGCGGCAACGAGCGGGCGCAGGCGAGCGCGGTTGAGCGCCGGGCTGTGGAGTTTTTCGGTTGCGGCTTCCCGCCGCTCTTTCGCCATCCCTCGCTACACGCGGCCTGCCGGCAGTCCGGATTTCTGGCTCGAACGGACCCCGCTCAAGTGCGCCGGCACGGTCCAACCGCTCCCGGCGGGCACCGCTCGGCTCGGACATTCCTCGGAATCAGCCAAATGTCGCTCCCGTGGCGTCTCCGCAGGCAAAAACGCATAGCCGGCGCCGCAAAGCTCGCGAGCCGCACCGAGCCGGGGAAACCGTGCCGTGGAGCAGCTGTGGGGCTGATGTGGGTCAGATCTATGGGGTAGGAGCTGCTGTGCAGCTGATGTGGGTCAGATCTATGGGCAGGAGCTGATGTAGGGAAGATTTGGGTCTGATCTATAGGATAGGAACTGCTGTGGTTCAGATCTATGGGGCAGGAGCAGCTGTGGGGCACATGTGGGTCAGATCTATGGGTTAGGTGCTGCTTTGGGGAAAATGTGGGTCAGATCTACAAGGCAGGAGCTGCTGTGGGTCAGATTTGGGTCAGATCTATGGGGCAGGAGCTGCTGTGTGTCAGATTTATGAGTCAGGAGCTGCTGTGTGGCTGATGTGGGTCAGATCTATGGGGCAGGAGTTGCTGTGGGGCAGAGGAGGGACATATCTATGGTGCAAAATCTGCTGTTGGACTGATGTGGGTCAGATCTACGAGTTTGGAGCTGCTGTGGGGCACATGTGGGTAAGATCTATGGGCCAGGAGCTGCTGCGGGGCAGATTTGGGTCAGATCTATGGGGCAGGAGATGCTGTGGGGCTGATGTGGGTCAGATCTATGGGGCAGGAGCTGCTGTGGGGCTGATGTGGGTCAGATCTATGGGGCAGGAGATGCTGTGGGTCAGATCTATGGGGCAGGAGCTGCTGTGGGGAACATGTGGGTCAGGTCTATGGGGCAGGAGCTGCTGTGGGGCAGATGTCGGTCAGATCTATGGGTCAGCAGCTGCTGTGGGTCTGATGTGGGTCAGATCTATAGGGCAGGAGCTGCTGTGGGGCTGATGTGGGTCAGATCTATGGCCAGGAGCTGCTGTGGGTCAGATCTATGGGCCAGGAACAGATGTGGGCCTGATGTTGGTCAGATTTATGGAGCAGGAGCTGCTGTGTTGCAGATGTGGGTCAGATCTATGGTGCTGGAGCTGCTGTGGGGCAGATGTAGGGCATATCTGTGGGGCAGGAGCTGCTGTGAGGCTGATGGGTGTTAGATCTATGGGGAGGAGCTGCTGTGGTGCAGATGTGGGTCAGAGCTATGGGGCAGGAGCTGCTGTGGGGCAGATTTGGGTCAGATCTATGGGGCAGGAGCTGATGTAGGGAAGATTTGGGTCTGATCTATGGGTTAGGAACTGCTGTGGTTCAGATCTATGGGGCAGGAGCAGCTATGGGGCACATGTGGGTCAGATCTATGGGTTAGGTGCTGCTTTGGGGAAAATGTGGGTCAGATCTATGGGGCAGGAGCTGCTGTGGGTCATATCTATGGGGCAGGAGCTGCTGTGGGGCTGATATGGGTTAGATCTATGGGGCAGGAGCTGTTGGGGGGCTGATGGGGGTCAGATCTATGGGGCAGGAGCTAATGTGGGGCTGATGGTTGTCAGATCTATGGGGCAGAAGCTACTGTGGGGCTGATGTTGGTCTGATCTATGGGGCAGGAGCTGCTGTGAGACAGATGTGGGTCAGATCTATGGGGCAGGTGCTGCTGTGCGACATATGTGGGTCAGATATATGGGGCAGGATCTGCTGTGGGGCTGATGTGGGAAAGATCTATGGGGCAGGAGCTAGTGTGGGGCTGATGTGGGTCTGATCTATGGGGCAGGAGCTGCTGTGCGACAGATGTGGGTCAGATCTATGGGGCAGGAGCTCCTGTGGGGCATATGTGGGTCAGATCCTTGGGGCTGAAGCTGCTGTGGGTCATATCTATTGGGCAGCAGCTGCTTTACATATGAGGTGTGTCAGATCTATGGGGCAGGAGCTACAGTGGGGCTGTTGGGGGTCAGATCTATGGGGCAGGAGCTGCTGTGGGGCTGATGTGGGTCAGATCTATAGGGAAGGAGCTGCTGTGGGTCATATCTATTGGGTAGCAGCTGCTTTACATATGATGTGTGTCAGATCTATGGGGCAGGAGCTGTTGTGGGGCTGATGGGGGTCAGATCTATGGGGCAGGAGCTGCTGTGGGGCTGCTGTGGGTCAGATCTATGGGGCAGGAGCTACTGTGGGGCTGATGTTGGTCTGATCTATGGGGCAGGACATGCTGTGCGACAGATGTGGGTCAGATCTATGGGGCAGAGCTGCTCTTGGGAACATGTGGGTCAGATCTATGAGGCAGGAGCTGCTGTGGGGCTGATGTGGGTCAGATCTATAGGGCAGGAGCTGCTGTGGGTCATATCTATTGGGCAGCAGCTGCTTTACATATGATGTGTGTCAGATCTATGGGGCAGGAGCTGCTGTGGGGCTGATGTGGGTTAGATCTATGGGGCAGGAGCTGTTGTGGGGCTAATGGGGGTCAGATCTATGGGGCAGGAGCTGTTGTGGGGCTGATGGGGGTCAGATCTATGGGGCAGGAGCTACTGTGGGGCTGATGTTGGTCTGATCTATGGGGCAGGAGCTGCTGTGCGACAGATGTGGGTCAGATCTATGGGGCAGGTGCTGCTGTGCGACATATGTGGGTCAGATCTATGGGGCAGGATCTGCTGTGGGGCTGATGTGGGAAAGATCTATGGGGCAGGAGCTGCTGTGGGGCCGATGTGGGTCTGATCTATGGGGCAGGAGCTTCTGTGCGACAGATGTGGGTCAGATCTATGGGGCAGGAGCTGCTGTGGGGCTGATGTGGATTAGATCTATGGGGCAGGAGCTGCTGTGCGACAGATGTGGGTCAGATCTATGGGGCAGGTGCTGCTGTGCGACATATGTGGGTCAGATCTATGGGGCAGGATCTGCTGTGGTGCTGATGTGGGAAAGATCTATGGGGCAGGAGCTGCTGTGGGGCTGATGTTGGTCTGATCCATGCGGCAGGAGCTGCTGTGCGACAGATGTGGGAAAGATCTATGGGGCAGGAGCTGCTGTGGGGCTGATGTGGGTTAGATCTATGGGGCAGGAGCTGTTGTGGGGCTATTGGGGGTCAGATCTATGGGGCAGGAGCTACTGTGGGGCTGATGGGGGTCAGATCTATTCGGCAGGAGCTACTGTGGGGCTGATGTTGGTCTGATCTATGGGGCAGGCGCTGCTGTGAGACAGATGTGGGTCAGATCTATGGGGCAGGTGCTGCTGTGCGACATACGTGAGTCAGATCTATGGGGCAGGAGCTGCAGTGGAGATGATGTACGTCAGATCTATGGGGCAGGAGCTGCTGTGGGGCTGCTGTGGGTTAGATCTATGGGGCAGGAGCTTTTGTGGGTCATATCTATTGGGCAGCAGCTGCTTTACATATGATGTGTGTCAGATCTATGGGGCAGGAGCTGCAGTGGGGCTGATGAGGGTCAGATCTATGGGGCAGGAGCTACTGTGGGGCTGATGTGGGTCAAATCAATGGGGCAGAGCTGCTCTTGGGAACATGTGGGTCAGATCTATGAGGCAGGAGCTGCTGTGGGGCTGATGTGGGTCAGATCTCTAGGGCAGGAGCTGCTGTGGGGCTGATGTGGGAAAGATCTATGGGGCAGGAGCTGCTGTGGGGCTGCTGTGGGTTAGATCTATGGGGCAGGAGCTGCTGTGCGACAGATGTGGGTCAGATCTATGGGGCAGACCTGCTCTTGGGAACATGTGTGTCAGATCTATGAGGCAGGAGCTGCTGTGGGGCTGATGTGGGTCAGATCTATAGGGCAGGAGCTGCTGTGGGTCATATCTATTGAGCAGCAGCTGCTTTACATATGATGTGTGTCAGATCTATGGGGCAGGAGCTGTTGTGGGGCTGATGTGGGTTAGATCTATGGGGCAGGAGCTGTTGTGGGGCTGATGGGGGTCAGATCTATGGGGCAGGAGCTGTTGTGGGGCTGATGGGGGTCAGATCTATGGGGCAGGAGCTACTGTGGGGCTGATGTTGGTCTGATCTATGGGGCAGGAGCAGCTGTGCGACAGATGTGGGTCAGATCTATGGGGCAGGTGCTGCTGTGCGACATATGTGGGTCAGATCTATGGGGCAGGATCTGCTGTGGGGTTGATGTGGGAAAGATCTATGGGGCAGGAGCTGCTGTGGGGCCGATGTGGGTCTGATCTATGGGGCAGGAGCTGCTGTGCGACAGATGTGGGTCAGATCTATGGGGCAGGAGCTGCTGTGGGGCATATGTGGGTCAGATCTATGGGGCAGGAGTTGCTGTGGGGCTTATGTGGGTCAGAACCTTGGGGCTGAAGCTGCTGTGGTTCATATCTATTGGGCAGCAGCTGCTTTACATATGATGTGTGTCAGATCTATGGAGCAGGAGCTGCTGTGGTTAAGATCTATTTGGCAGGATCTGCTGTGGGGCAGATTTGGGTCAGATCTATGGGGCAGGAGCTGCAGTGGAGATGATGTACGTCAGATCTATGGGGCAGGAGCTGCTGTGGGGCTGCTGTGGGTTAGATCTATGGGGCAGGATCTGCTGTGGGGCTGATGTGGGAAAGATCTATGGGGCAGGAGCTGCTGTGTTGCTGATGTGGGTCTGATCTATGGGGCAGGAGCTGCTGTGGGGCTGATGTGGGTCAGATCTATGGGGCAGGAGCTGCTGTGGGGCTGATGTGGGTCAGATCTATGGGGCAGGAGCTGTTGCGGTTAAGATCTATTTGGCAGGATCTGCTGTGGGGCAGATTTGGGTCAGATCTATGGGGCAGGAGCTGCTGTGTGGCAAATGTGGGTCAGATCTATGGGGCAGGAGCTGCTGTGGGTCAGATCTATGGGGCAGGAACAGATGTGGGCCTGATGTTGGTCAGATTTATGGAGCAGGAGCTGCTGTGTTGCAGATGTGGGTCAGATCTATGGTGCAGGAGCTGCTGTGGGGCAGATGTAGGGCTTATCTATGGGGCAGGAGCTGCTGTGAGGCTCATGGGTGTTAGATCTATGGGGAGGAGCTGCTGTGGTGCAGATGTGGGTCAGATATATGGGGCAGGAGCTGCTGTGGTTAAGATCTATTTGGCAGGATCTGCTGTGGGGCTGATTTGGGTCAGATCTATGGGGCAGCAGCTGCAGTGGAGATGATGTACGTCAGATATATGGGGCAGGAGCTGCTGTGGGGCTGCTGTGGGTTAGATCTGTGGGGCAGGAGCTACTGTGGGGCTGATGGGGGTCGGATCTATGGGGCAGGAGCTACTGTGGGGCTGATGTTGGTCTGATCTATGGGGCAGGAGCTGCTGTGCGACAGATGTGGGTCAGATCTATGAGGCAGGTGCTGCTGTGCGACATATGTGGGTCAGATCTATGGGGCAGGATCTGCTGTGGGGCTGATGTGGGAAAGATCTATGGGGCAGGAGCTGCTGTGTTGCTGATGTGGGTCTGATCTATGGGGCAGGAGCTGCTGTGGGGCTGATGTGGGTCAGATCTATGGGGCAGGAGCTGCTGTGCGACAGATGTGGGTCAGATCTATGGGGCAGGAGCTGCTGTGGGGCATATGTGGGTCAGATCTATGGGGCAGGAGTTGCTGTGGGGCTTATGTGGGTCAGAACCTTGGGGCTGAAGCTGCTGTGGTTCATATCTATTGGGCAGCAGCTGCTTTACATATGATGTGTGTCAGATCTATGGGGCAGGAGCTGCTGCGGTTAAGATCTATTTGGCAGGATCTGCTGTGGGGCAGATTTGGGTCAGATCTATGGGGCAGGAGCTGCAGTGGAGATGATGTACGTCAGATCTATGGGGCAGGAGCTGCTGTGGGGCTGATGTGGGTCAGATCTATGGGGCAGGAGCTGCTGTGGGGCTGATGTGGGAAAGATCTATGGGGCAGGAGCTGCTGTGGGGCTGATGTGGGTCTGATCTATGGGGCAGGAGCTGCTGTGGGGCTGATGTGGGAAAGATCTATGGGGCAGGAGCTGCTGTGGGGCTGATGTGGGTCAGATCTATGGGGCAGGAGCTGCTGTGGGGCTGATGTGGGTCAGATCTATGGGGCAGGAGCTGCTGTGGGGCTGATGTGGGAAAGATCTATGGGGCAGGATCTGCTGTGGGGCTGATGTGGGTCTGATCTATGGGGCAGGAGCATCTGTGGGGCTGATGTGGGAAAGATCTATGGGGCAGGAGCTATTGTGGGGCTGATGTGGGTCTGATCTATGGGGCAGGAGCTGCTGTGGGGCTGATGTGGGTCAGATCTATGGGGCAGGAGCTACTGTGGGTCTGATGTGGGTCAGATCTATAGGGCAGGAGCGGCTGTGGGGCTGATGTGGGTCAGATCTTTGGGCAGGAGCTGCTGTGGGGCTGATGTTGGTCAGATCTATGGGGCAGGAGCTGCTGTGGGTCAGATCTATGGGGCAGGCACAGATGTGGGCCTGTTGTTGGTCAGATTTATGGAGCAGGAGCTGCTGTGTTGCAGATGTGGGTCAGATCTATGGTGCAGGAGCTGCTGTGGGGCAGATTTGGGTCAGATCTATGGGGCAGGAGCTGCTGTGAGGCTGATGGGTGTTGGATCTATGGGGAGGAGCTGCTGTGGTGCAGATGTGGGTCCGAGCTATGGGGCAGGAGCTGCTGTGGGGCAGAAGTGGGTAAGATCTATGGGGTAGGAGATGGTGTGTGGCAGATGTGGGTCAGATCTATGGTGTAGGAGCTGCTGTGGGGCTGATGTGGGTCAGATCTATGGGGCAGGAGATGCTGTGGGTCAGATCTATGGGGCAGGAGCTGCTGTGGGGAACATGTGGGTCAGGTCTATGGGGCAGGAGCTGCTGTGGGGCAGATGTGGGTCAGATCTATGGGGCAGGAGCTGCTGTGGGTCTGATGTCGGTCCGATCTATTGGGCAGGAGCTGCTGTGAGGCTGATGTGGGTCAGATCTATGGGGCAGGAGCTGCTGTGGTTCAGATCTATGGGGCAGGAACAGATGTGGGCCTGATATTGGTCAGATTTATGGAGCAGGAGCTGCTGTGTTGCAGATGTGGGTCAGATCTATGTTGCAGGAGCTGCTGTGGGGCAGATGTAGGGCATATCTATGGGGCAGGAGCTGCTGTGTGGCTGATGGGTGTTAGATCTATGGGGAGGAGCTGCTGTGGTGCAGATGTGGGTCAGAGCTATGGGGCAGGAGCTGCTGTGGGGCAGAAGTGGGTAAGATCTATGGGGTAGGAGATGGTGTGTGGCAGATGTGGGTCAGATCTATGGTGTAGGAGCTGCTGTGGGGCTGATGTGGGTCAGATCTATGGGGCAGGAGCTGCTGTGGGTCAGATCTATGAGGCAGGAACAGATGTGGGCCTGATGTTGGTCAGATTTATGGAGCAGGAGCTGCTGTGTTGCAGACGTGGGTCAGATCTATGGTGCAGGAGCTGCTGTGGGGCAGATGTAGGGCTTATCTATGAGGCAGGAGCTGCTGTGAGGCTGATGGGTGTTAGATCTATGGGGAGGAGCTGCTGTGGTGCAGATGTGGGTCAGAGCTATGGGGCAGGAGCTGCAGTGGAGATGATGTACGTCAGATCTATGGGGCAGGAGCTGTTGTGGGGCTGATGGGGGTCAGATCTATGGGGCAGGAGCTACTGTGGGGCTGATGTTGGTCTGATCTATGGGGCAGGAGCTGCTGTGCGACAGATGTGGGTCAGATCTATGGGGCAGGTGCTGCTGTGCGACATATGTGGGTCAGATCTATGGGGCAGGATCTGCTGTGGGGCTGATGTGGGAAAGATCTATGGGGCAGGAGCTGCTGTGGGGCTGATGTGGGTCTGATCTATGGGGCAGGAGATGCTGTGGGTCTGATGTGGGTCTGATCTATGGGGCAGGAGCTGCTGTGGGGCTGATGTGGGAAAGATCTATGGGGCAGGAGCTGCTGTGGGGCTGATGTGGGACTGATCTATGGGGCAGGAGCTACTGTGGGGCTGATGTTGGTCTGATCTATGGGGCAGGAGCTGCTGTGCGACAGATGTGGGTCAGATCTATGGGCAGGTGCTGCTGTGCGACATATGTGGGTCAGATCTATGGGGCAGGAACTGCTGTGGGGCTGATGTGGGAAAGATCTATGGGGCAGGAGCTGCTGTGGGGCTGATGTGGGTCTGATCTATGGGGCAGGAGATGCTGTGGGTCTGATGTGGGTCTGATCTATGGGGCAGGAGCTGCTGTGGGGCTGATGTGGTCAGAGCTATGGGGCAGGAGCTGCTGTGGGGCAGATTTGGGTCAGATCTATGAGGCAGGAGCTGCTGTGGTTAAGATCTATGGGGCAGGAGCTGCTGTGGGTCAGATCTATGGGGCAGGAACAGATGTGGGCCTGATGTTGGTCAGATTTATGGAGCAGGAGCTGCTTTGTTGCAGATGTGGGTCAGATCTATGGTGCAGGAGCTGCTGTGGGGCAGATGTAGGGCATATCTATGGGGCAGGAGCTGCTGTGAGGCTGATGGGTGTTAGTTCTATGGGGAGGAGCTGCTGTGGTGCAGATGTGGGTCAGAGCGATGGGGTAGGAGATGCTGTGGGGCAGAAGTGGGTATGATCTATGGGGTAGGAGATGGTGTGTGGCAGATGTGGGTCAGATCTATGGTGTAGGAGCTGCTGTGGGGCTGATGTGGGTCAGATCTATGGGGCAGAAGCTGCTGTGGTTAAGATCTATTTGGCAGGATCTGCTGTGGGGCAGATTTGGGTCTGATCTATGGGGAAGGAGCTGCTGTGCGACAGATGTGGGTCAGACCTATGGGGCAGGTGCTGCTGTGCGACATATGTGGGTCAGATCTATGGAGGAGGTGCTCCTGTGCGACATATTTGGTTCAGATCTCTGGGGCAGGATCTGGTGTGGGGCTGATGTGGGAAAGATCTATCAGGCAGGAGCTGCTGTGCGACAGATGTTGGTCTGATCTATGGGGCAGGAGCTGCTGTGCGACAAATGTGGGTCAGATCTATGGGGAAAGTGCTGCTGTGCGACATATGTTGGTCAGATCTATGAGGCAGGAGCTGCTGTGGGGTGATGTGGGAAAGATCTATGGGGCAGGAGCTGCTGTGGGGCTGATGTGGGTCTGATCTATGGGGCAGGAGCTGCTGTGCGACAGATGTGGGTCAGATCTATGGGGCAGGAGCTGCTGTGGGGCATATGTGGGTCAGATCTATGGGGCAGGAGCTGCTGTGGGGTTGATGTGGGTCAGATCCTTGGGGCTGAAGCTGCTGTGGGTCATATCTATTGGGCAGCAGCTGCTTTACATATGATGTGTTTCAGATCTATGGGGCAGGAAATGCAGTGGAGATGATGTACGTCAGATCAATGGAGCAGGAGCTGCTGTGGGGCTGCTGTGGGTTAGATCTATGGGGCAGGAGCTGTTGTGGGTCATATCTATTGGGCAGCAGCTGCTTTACATATGATGTGTGTCAGATCTATGGGGCAGGAGCTGCAGTGGCGCTGATGGGGGTCAGATCTAAGGGGCAGGAGCTACTGTGGGGCTGATGTGGGTCAAATCAATGGGGCAGAGCTGCTCTTGGGAACATGTGGGTCAGATCTATGAGGCAGGAGCTGCTGTGGGGTGATGTGGGTCAGATCTATAGGCAGGAGCTGCTGTGGGGCTGATGTGGGTCAGATCTATAGGGCAGGAGCTGCTGTGGGTCATATCTATTGGGCAGCAGCTGCTTTACATATGATGTTTGTCAGATCTATGGGACAGGAGCTGCTGTGGGGCTGATGTGGGTTAGATCTATGGGGCAGGAGCTGTTGTGGGGCTGATGGGGGTCAGATCTAAGGGGCAGGAACTACTGTGGGGCTGCTGGGGGTCAGATCTATGGGGCAGGAGCTACTGTGGGGCTGATGTGGGTCAGATCTATGGGGCAGGAGCTGCTGTGGGGCTGATGTGGGTCCGATCTATGGGGCAGGAGCTGCTGTGGGGCTGATGTGGGTCAGATCCTTGGGGCTGAAGCTGCTGTGGGTCATATCTATTGGGCAGCAGCTGCTTTACATGTGATGTGTGTCAGATCTATGGGGCAGGAGCTGCTGTGGGGTTGATGTGGGTTAGATCTATGGGGCAGGAGCTGCTGTGCGACAGATGTGGGTCAGATCTATGGAGCAGGTGCTGCTGTGCGACATATGTGGGTCAGATCTATGGGGCAGGATCTGCTGTGGGGCTGATGTGGGAAAGAACTATGGGGCTGGAGCTGCTGTGGGGCTGATGTGGATCTGATCTATAAGGCAGGAGCTGCTGTGCGACAGATGTGGGTCAGATCTATGGGGCAGGAGCTGCTGTGGGGCTGACGTGGGTCAGATCCTTGGGGCTGAAGCTGCTGTGGGTCATATCTATTGGGCAGCAGCTGCTGTACATATGATTTGTGTCAGATCTATGGAGCAGGAGCTGCAGTGGGGCTGATGGGGGTCAGATCTATGGGGCAGGCGCTACTGTGGGGCTGATGTGGGTCAAATCAATGGGGCAGAGCTGCTCTTGGGAACATGTGGGTCAGATCTATGAGGCAGGAGCTGCTGTGGGTTGATGTGGGTCAGATCTATACGGCAGGAGCTGCTGTGGGTCATATCTATTGGGCAGCAGCTGCTTTACATATGATGTGTGTCAGATCTATGGGGCAGGAGCTGCTGTGGGGCTGATGTGGGTTAGATCTATGGGGCAGGAGCTGTTGTGGGGCTGATGGGGGTCAGATCTAAGGGGCAGGAGCTACTGTGGGGCTGATGGTGGTCAGATCTATGGGGCAGGAGCTACTGTGGGGCTGATGTTGGTCTGATCTATGGGGCAGGAGCTGCTGTGCGACAGATGTGGGTCAGATCTATGGGGCAGGTGCTGCTGTGCGACATATGTGGGTCAGATCTATGGGGCAGGATCTGCTGTGGGGCTGATGTGGGAAAGATCAATGGCGCAGGAGCTGCTGTGGGGCTGATGTGGGTCTGATCTATGGGGCAGGAGCTGCTGTGCGACAGATGTGGGTCAGATCTATGGGGCAGGAGCTGCTGTGGGGCTGATGTGGGTCAGATCCTTGGGGCTGAAGCTGCTGTGGGTCATATCTATTGGGCAGCAGCTGCTTTACATATGATGTGTGTCAGATCTATGGGGCAGGAGCTGCTGTGGGGTTGATGTGGGTTAGATCTATGGGGCAGGAGCTGCTGTGCGAGAGATGTGCGTCAGATCTATGGGGCAGGTGCTGCTGTGCGACATATGTGGGTCAGATCTATGAGGCAGGATCTGCTGTGGGGCTGATGTGGGAAAGATCTATGGGGCAGGAGATACTGTGGGCCATATGTCGGTCCGATCTATTGGGCAGGAGCTGCTGTGGGGCGCATGTGAATCAGGTCTATGGGGCAGGAGCTGCTGTGGGTCAGATTGTCATTGTTTAATAATGTTGTAATTTTGCTATCAGTATTCCACATCATAACATCATATAAAGCATGGATAATTTTACTGAATCTGCAACTTACAGAAGAAGACTACATCTCCCAGAGAGCAACACGATGGGTCACGGGACCTGGACTCTATATTAACTCTGTCGCAGAACAGACTGACGTCTTTCGAGTTCTGGCGTTCAGGGCAGTGTGTGGGAGCCTTCAGCCGTTCGCCCAGATTCACAGTAGGCCTCTCGGTTACGGGACTCATTCTCTCTCCTATTTTGCTTGATTCATTAGCTCAATTTTCAATTATATTGTATTCTATTGTGTTATCCTGTATTTCGATATAGTATTTAGTAAATAAGTGTGCCTCCTTACATCGTTGCCGCTGTTTTCTTAATTAACTTTTTCTTTTCGGCTGAGGGCCCTTCAGGGGCCCACGGCCCTTGTCACGGACGCAGGTGGATTTTTCGTTCAAACCGTGACAGATTTGGTAGCAGAGGATGGTTCCATTGTTGCAGCCACCCCCATAAGGCATTTGCCACCATCCATGAATCAGTATAAAGATATGAAGCATTGGCTACCTCTCCCGTTCAGCCACATCTAAAGCCAGCTGAACTGCCTTTACCTCTGCAAATTTGACTTGATTCTCCTTTACCTTCAGTGGCCTCTGCAACTTGTTGTGTGGGGCTCCATACAGCAGCTTTCCATCTGCGATGCTTCCCTACAATACGACATGATCCGTCTGTGAATAGGGCAAATTACTTTTCGTTTTCTGGTAGCTCATTGTATGGTGGTGCCTCTTTAGCACGTGATACCTCTTCTGTAGGTGGTGTTTCAATTTTTTTACTCTCAGGCCAGTCCATGATCACTTCTAGAATTCCAGGACGGCTGAGTTTTCCCATTCAAGCTCGTTGTGTAATTAATGAAATCCACTTACTCCAAGTGGCATCAGTAGCATGATGGGTGGAGGGAACCTGTCCTTTAAACATCCAGTTTATTACTGGCAAGCGAGGTGCTAGAAGAAGCTGAACCTCTGTCCCAACTACTTCAGAAGCAGCCCGAACCCCCTCATACACGGCTAAGATCTCCTTCTTAGTCGGAGTGTAGCGCTCCTCAGACGCTTTATATGCTTGACTCCAAAATCCTAGGGGTCGGCCTCGGATCCTCACATCCTGCCCCGTCCGTACTGGCCCCAAGGCCACGGCACGGGCTATTTCTTGTTTTCTCTGCTCAAAAGCCTGCTGCTGCTCAGGACCCCATGAGAAATTATTCTTCTGTGTTACCTGATAGAGGGGGCTCACTATGTGGCTGTAGTTTGGGACATGCATTCTCCAAAAGCCCACTACTCCCAGAAAAGATTGGGTCTCTGTCTTGTCGGTGGGCGGAGACATAGCAGTGATTTTGTCAATCACATCTGCTGGGATGTGACGACGTCCATCTTGCCATTTTATACCTAAGAACTGGATTTCCTGGGCAGGCCCCTTCACCTTGCTGCGCTTAATGGCAAAACCAGCTTTCAAAAGAATTTGGATTATCTGTTTCCCTTTCTTGAAAACCTCTGCTGCTGTATGGCCCCACACTACAATATCATCAATATACTGCAAGTGCTCAGGAGCATCACCCTGTTCCAAAACAGCTTGGATCAATCCATGGCAAATTGTTGGGCTGTGCTTCCACCCCTGAGGTAAACGGTTCCAGGTGTACTGAATACCTCTCCAGGTAAAAGCAAACTGTGGCCTACATTTTGCAGCCAATGGGATGGAAAAGAAGGCATTAGCACTGTCAATGGTGGCATACCACCTAGCTTCTTTTGACTCCAGTTCATACTGGAGTTCTAGCATGTCTGGTACAGCAGCACTTAATGGAGGTGTGACTTCATTCAGGCCATGGTAATCCACCGTCAGCCTCCATACCCCACTGGTTTTACACACTGGCCATATGGGGCTGTTAAAAGGCGAGTGAGTTTTGCTAATCACTCCCTGATTCTCTAATTGGCGAATTAGCTTGTGAATGGGGAGCAATGAGTCCCTATTGGTGCGGTACTGCCGTCTGTGAACCACTCTGGTGACAATTGGTACCTCTTGGTCTTTTACCTGGTGCAACCTCCCAGCACCTGCTAGGAGACCCGGCGCTCGCTGCGTTGCTTCCGTCCTCCGTTTGGGGAGTTCCGTGCGCCGGCGCCGGCGCGTGGAAAGGGGGTGTGCGGCTGGTCGCGCGCGGGCGCGTGCTAGGCTCCCTTTCGCCCGGTTTTTCCCCATCCATCCATCCATCCATCCATCCATCCATCCATGCATCCACCTTTCCGCTTCGTGGCGGCGCGGGGTAGACCTGGGCGACCATCCACCCGCTCGATCGGCGGGTGCAGTTTCCCGTCCGTGCCGCGGGTAGACGTGTCGGCCGTAGCCGCGCGTCACGCAGCTGTGTCAATTGGTAAGGGTACGATGAACGGCCAGCTGCTCCCCGACCCGACTCGACCAGACCCGACCCGACCCGACCCGACCCGACCCGACCCGACCGCTTCCGCCGTTGACCCTCCCTCGCGCCCACCCGCATCCTCCCCTCTTCTCACCTCCCCTCCCCTCCTCACCCCTCCCCTCACCTCCCCTCCCCTCCCCTCCCCTCCCCTCCCGTCCCCTCCCTTGTGGTGTTATTTAAATTTATTAAAATAGGTAGGGTAGACCTGGGGTCCGGCATTCGAGCTCGGGCGTCCTCGCGCACGACTGTCTCCGCCGTTCGTCCTCCCTCGGACACGCTTGCTTCCTCCATTATTGTGGTGGGGTTTTTTTGCTTTTTGTTTTTTTTTAAATATTTTTGTTTCTTTTAAAATTTTTTTCCTTTTTTTCTCCTTTTTTCCCCATTTTTTTTTTTTCCCTTTTTTCCCCTTTTTAAATATTTTTTTCTTTCTTTTTTTTTTTTAATTTTCATTTCCCCATATTTCCTAATTATTTATTTAGTTATTCATGCAATTATTAATATCGCTCTTCCGCTTTCCCATCTTTTTATTACTTTTATTTTATTTTATTTTATTATTTTATTTTACCGCGACATTTTACGATCTATCTGTACTTTTTCACACCTTCTTCCCTTCTACTTTTCTTTGACTTCTGGCTTCCCTTCCCTTCCCTTCCCTTCCCTTCCCTTCCCTTCCCTTCCCTTCCCTTCCCTTCCCTTCCCTTCCCTTCCCTTCCCTTCCCTTCCCTTCCCTTCCCTTCCCTTCCCTTCCCTTCCCTTCCCTTCCCTTCCCTTCCCTTCCCTTCCCTTCCCTTCCCTTCCCTTCCCTTTCCTTCCCTTCTCTTCTCTTTCTCCTCATCACCCGCGCGTGATTAGGCCCGGCACGGCCTCTGTCACGAAGAAGGGGGTCGCTTGCGTGGCCGGGGAGGGATGGGGGGGTCCGCGACGGGGTTGCGGGTATGCGGGTAGACCTGGCTGCCGGCCGGCGCCTGATATTCCTGGCCCCGCGTCCATCTTCCACCTTCCCCCCCCCTAGTCCACACCGCACAAGCGGGAACCAGACCCGTACCCAACGGCGGCCCGCCTCCGCCTGCCCCCACCCCGGACCTCACCCACAACCCGCCCTCTCCCGGACGCATCTCGCCCGACCGGCCCGTGACCGTGTTTTTTTATTTGTTTGTTTGTTTTTGTTTTTGTTTTTCTTTTTTTGTTTTGGTCGGTCACTCGCTCGGATATTTGTTTGGACCCGATTGGCCCGTTTGGTTTTTTTCTTTTCTTTCCTTTTTCCACCGGGGTGCTCCTGACGGCTCGGCCCAATGGCGGCTCGACTCGGCGACCGGAGCCCGCCAAAACACCTCGCCACCCCCCAGCCCCACCGCCACAACCGCCACCACCTCCTCCTCCCGCCGAAAATCCCACGTACCGTTCCACCTCATCTGCCGGCTGGGAGAGAGGCTAGGCTCGAACCCCGCGGGGGACGCGGCCGCCTCCCGCCGGCTCACCTCTCGCCGCTGCCGTCTTCCCGCCGCTGTTTCGCCATCCCTCGCCACGCGGCCTGCCCGCAGTCCAGATATCCGGCCCGAACGGACCCCGGTGGGCGGGGCCCGCGCACCTTCCTGCAGAGCCGGGAAGGCGGGGGGGGGGCGGGGCGGCTTTTTCAAAAACTAAAAAAGGGGAAAGTAAAGAAGAACCCACGAGAAAAACAAACAAACAAACAAACAAACAAACGGAAAATAATAAAACCGAGAGGGCGCGTGGGGGCACGGAAAAACAATCGAACGGACCAAAGTACGAACGAACGGACGAACAAACAAACACGCAGACAAAAGGGCAAAACCGCGGTGGCGGTGGCGGGACGGCCAGCTTCAAGCAAGGCCGAACCGAGAAGCCCGGGTGCGCCCCGAACCGGCGAACAGCGGCCGGCTCATACGTGCACCCTGGTCGTTCCGCAGCTGTGGCCGAGTGGCGTCTCCGTGGCGTCTCCGGTGCTCCGGCACGGTCAACACAGCTCGAACCCTGGCCATCGCGGCTCGAGTGCGCCGGCACGGTCCAGCCTCTCCCGGCGGGCTCCGCTCGGCTCGGACGTTCCGCGGAAGTGGCCAAGTGTCGCTCTCGTGGCGGCTCCTCTGCGCTGGCACTGCCTACCTGGCTCCGAGCGTCTCCAGAGGGTGGGGGAGGGGGAAGGGGGCACGGCGTCGGCGGCTAGGCGTCGTTTCCCATGCGTCTCGACTAGGTCGGCACGGTCTACCCGGCTCCGAGCGGGCCGTGGTGCTCGGCGGCGGCTGCTAGAGGTCGCTGCCTATGCGGCTCGACTAGGTCGGCACGGTCAACCCGGCTCCGAGCGGGCTAGGGTGCTCGGCGGCGGCTGCTAGAGGTCGCTGCCTATGCGTCTCGACTAGGTCGGCACTGTCTACCCTGCTCCGTGCGTGCGCGAGGGCTCGGCGGCGGTCGCTAGGTGTCGCTGCACGTCTGCCAGCCTGTCCGTCAGCGACCTCTAGCGTCCGCGGCGGAGCAGGGTAGACCGTGCCGACGTGAGCCGGCCGCCGCTCAGCGACCCCTGGCCGCCGCCGCATGAGCTTCGGTCCGCTCAGAGCCGGGTAGACCGTGCCGACCAACTCGAGCCGGACGTGCAGCGACCGCTGGCCAGCGCGGAGCCTCGTGTGCGCCGGCACGGTCCAGCCTCTCCCGGCAGGCTCCGTTCGGTACGGACGTTCCTCGGTGGTGTCCGGGGGGTCTCAGCCGCGGCGGCTCGAGTGCGCCGGCAGTGCACAGCCCCTCCCTGCGGGCTCCGCTCGGCACGGACTTTCCTCGTCGGCGTCCCGCGATCTGAGCCGCGGCGGCTCGAGTGCGCCGGCACGGTCCAACCGCTCCCGGCGGGTTCCGCTTGGCTCGGACGCTCCTGGGCGGAGTCGGGCGATCTGAGCCGCGGCGGCTCGAGTGCGCCGGCACGGTCCAACCGCTCTCGGCGGGCTCGGCCCGGCTCGGACGTTACTCGGCGGCGTCCGGCGATCGGAGCCGCGGCGGCTTGAGTGCGCCGGCACGGTCCAACCGCTCCCGGCGGGTTCCGCTCGGCTCGGACGCTCCTCGGCAGAATCGGGCGATCTGAGCCGCGGCGGCACGGTCCAGCCTCTCCAGGCGGACTCAGATCGGCTCAGACGTTCCGCGGAAGTGGCCAAGTGCCGCTCTTGTGGGGGGGAAGGAAGAGGGGAGGGGAAGGGGGGGGGTGGGGGGGCACGGCGTCGGCGGCTAGGCGTCGCTGCCCATGCGGCTCGACTAGGTCGGCACGGTCTACCCGGCTCCGAGCGGGCCGTGGTGCTCGGCGGCGGCTGCTTGAGGTCGCTGCCTATGCGGCTCGACTAGGTCGGCACGGTCTACCCGGCTCCGAGCGGGCCGTGGTGCTCGGCGGCGGCTGCTAGAGGTCGCTGCCCATGCGGCTCGACTAGGTCGGCACGGTCTACCCGGCTCCGAGCGGGCCGTGGTGCTCGGCGGCGGCGGCTAGATGTCGCTGCCTATGCGGCTCGACTAGGTCGGCACGGTCTACCCGGCTCCGAGCGGGCCGTGGTGCTCGGCGGCGGCGGCTACGGGTCGCTGCCTATGCGGCTCGACTAGGTCGGCACGGTCAACCCGGCTCCGAGCGGGCCGTGGTGCTCGGCGGCGGCGGCTAGGGGTCGCTGCCTAAGCAACTCGACTAGGTCGGCACGGTCTATCCCGCTCTGAGCGGGCTAGGGTGCTCGGCGGCGGCTGCTAAAGGTCGCTGCCTATGCGTCTCGACTAGGTCGGCACGGTCTACCCTGCTCCGTGCGTGCGCGAGGGCTCGGGGGCGGTCGTTAGTGTCGCTGCACGTCTGCCATCCCGTCCGTCAGCGACCTCTAGCGTCCGCGGCGGAGCAGGGTAGACCGTGCCGACGTGAGCCGGCCGCCGCTCAGCGACCCCTGGCCGCCGCCGCATGAGCTTCGGTCCGCTCGGAGCTGGGTAGACCGTGCCGACCAACTCGAGCCAGATGTGCAGCGACCGCTGGCCAGCGCGGAGGCTCGTGTGCGCCGGCACGGTCCAGCCTCACACGGCGGGCTCCGTTCGGTTCGGACGTTCCTCGGTGGTGTCCGGGGGGTCTCAGCCGCGGCGGCTCGAGTGCGCCGGCACTGCACAGCCCCTCCCTGCGGGCTCCGCTCGGCACGGACTTTCCTCGTCGGCATCCGGCGATCTGAGCCGCGGCGGCTCGAGTGCGCCGGCACAGTCCAACCGCTCCCGGCGGGTTCCGCTCGGCTCGGACGCTCCTGGGCGGAGTCGGGCGATCTGAGCCGTGGCGGCTTGAGGGCGCCGGCACGGTCCAACTGCTCTCGGCGGGCTCGGCTCGGCTCGGACGTTCCACGGCGGCATCCGGGGGGTCTCAGCCGCGGAGGCTCGGGTGTGCCGGCACGGTCCAGCCTCTCCCGGCAGGCTCCGCTCGACTCGGACGTTCCTCAGCGGCGTCCGGCGATCTGAGCCGCGGCGGCTCGAGTGCGCCGGCACGGTCCAACCGCTCCCGGCATGTTCCGCTCAGCTCGGACGCTCCTCGGCGGAGTCGGGCGATCTGAGCCGCGGCAGCACGGTCCAGCCTCCCCAGGCGGAATCAGCTCGGCTCGGACGTTCCGCGGAAGTGGCCAAGTGCCGCTCTTGTGGGGGGGGGGGAAGGGGGGGGGATGGGGGGGGGATTAAGGGGGGGGGGGGGGGGGGGCAAGGCGTGGGCAGCTAGGCGTCGCTGCCATTGCGTCTCGACTAGGTCGGCACGGTCTACCCGGCTCCGAGCGGGCCGTGGTGCTCGGCGGCGTCTGCTAGAGGTCGCTGCCTATGCGGCTCGACTAGGTCGGCACGGTCTACCCGGCTCCGAGCGGGCCGTGGTGCTTGGCGGCGGCTGCTAGAGGTCGCTGCCTATGCGGCTCGACTAGGTCGGCACGGTCTACCCTGCTCCGTGCGTGCGTGAGGGCTCGGCGGCGGTCGCTAGGTGTCGCTGCACGTCTGCCAGCCCGTCCGTCAGCGACCTCTAGCGTCCGCGGCGGAGCAGGGTAGACCGTGCCGACGTGAGCCGGCCGCCGCTCAGCGACCCCTGGCCGCCGCCGCATGAGCTTCGGTCCGCTCGGAGCCAGGTAGACCGTGCCGACCAACTCGAGCCGGACGTGCAGCGACCGCTGGCCAGCGCGGAGGCTCGTGTGCGCCGGCACGGTCCAACCTCTCCCGGCGGGTTCCGCTCGGCTCGGACGCTCCTGGGCAGAGTCGGGCAATCTGAGCCGCGGCGGCACGGTCAATCCTCTCTAGGCGGACTCAGCTCGGCACGGACGTTCCGCGGAAGTGGCCATGTGCCGCTCTTGTGGGGGGGGGGGAAGAGGGGAAGGGGCTGGGGGGAGAGTAGGGAGGGTGGGGGGGGGGGGGGGCACGGCGTCGGCGGCTAGGCGTCGCTGCCCATGCGGCTCGACTAGGTCGGCACGGTCTACCCGGCTCCGAGCGGGCCGTGGTGCTCGGCGGCGTCTGCTAGAGGTCGCTGCCTATGCGGCTCGACTAGGTCGGCACGGTCTACCCGGCTCCGAGCGGGCCGTGGTGCTTGGCGGCGGCTGCTAGAGGTCGCTGCCTATGCGGCTCGACTAGGTCGGCACGGTCTACCCTGCTCCGTGCGTGCGTGAGGGCTCGGCGGCGGTCGCTAGGTGTCGCTGCACGTCTGCCAGCCCGTCCGTCAGCGACCTCTAGCGTCCGCGGCGGAGCAGGGTAGACCGTGCCGACGTGAGCCGGCCGCCGCTCAGCGACCCCTGGCCGCCGCCGCATGAGCTTCGGTCCGCTCGGAGCCAGGTAGACCGTGCCGACCAACTCGAGCCGGACGTGCAGCGACCGCTGGCCAGCGCGGAGGCTCGTGTGCGCCGGCACGGTCCAACCTCTCCCGGCGGGTTCCGCTCGGCTCGGACGCTCCTGGGCAGAGTCGGGCAATCTGAGCCGCGGCGGCACGGTCAATCCTCTCTAGGCGGACTCAGCTCGGCACGGACGTTCCGCGGAAGTGGCCATGTGCCGCTCTTGTGGGGGGGGGGGAAGAGGGGAAGGGGCTGGGGGGAGAGTAGGGAGGGTGGGGGGGGGGGGGGGCACGGCGTCGGCGGCTAGGCGTCGCTGCCCATGCGGCTCGACTAGGTCGGCACGGTCTACCCGGCTCCGAGCGGGCCGTGGTGCTCGGCGGCGGCGGCTACGGGTCGCTGCCTATGCGGCTCGACTAGGTCGGCACGGTCTATCCTGCTCTGAGCGGGCTAGGGTGCTTGGCGGCGGCTGCTAAAGATCGCTGCCTATGCGTCTCGACTAGGTCGGCACTGTCTACCCTGCTCCGTGCGTGCGCGAGGGCTCGGCGGCGGTCGCTAGGTGTCGCTGCACGTCTGCCAGCCCGTCCGTCAGCGACCTCTAGCGTCCGCGGCGGAGCAGGGTAGACCGTGCCGACGTGAGCCGGCCGCCGCTCAGCGACCCCTGGCCGCCGCCGCATGAGCTTCGGTCCGCTCAGAGCCGGGTAGACCGTGCCGACCAACTCGAGCCGGACGTGCAGCGACCGCTGGCCAGCGCGGAGCCTCGTGTGCGCCGGCACGGTCCAGCCTCTCCCGGCAGGCTCCGTTCGGTACGGACGTTCCTCGGTGGTGTCCGGGGGGTCTCAGCCGCGGCGGCTCGAGTGCGCCGGCAGTGCACAGCCCCTCCCTGCGGGCTCCGCTCGGCACGGACTTTCCTCGTCGGCGTCCCGCGATCTGAGCCGCGGCGGCTCGAGTGCGCCGGCACGGTCCAACCGCTCCCGGCGGGTTCCGCTTGGCTCGGACGCTCCTGGGCGGAGTCGGGCGATCTGAGCCGCGGCGGCTCGAGTGCGCCGGCACGGTCCAACCGCTCTCGGCGGGCTCGGCTCGGCTCGGACGTTACTCGGCGGCGTCCGGCGATCGGAGCCGCGGCGGCTTGAGTGCGCCGGCACGGTCCAACCGCTCCCGGCGGGTTCCGCTCGGCTCGGACGCTCCTCGGCAGAATCGGGCGATCTGAGCCGCGGCGGCACGGTCCAGCCTCTCCAGGCGGACTCAGATCGGCTCAGACGTTCCGCGGAAGTGGCCAAGTGCCGCTCTTGTGGGGGGGAAGGAAGAGGGGAGGGGAAAGGGGGGGGTGGGGGGGCACGGCGTCGGCGGCTAGGCGTCGCTGCCCATGCGGCTCGACTAGGTCGGCACGGTCTACCCGGCTCCGAGCGGGCCGTGGTGCTCGGCGGCGGCTGCTTGAGGTCGCTGCCTATGCGGCTCGACTAGGTCGGCACGGTCTACCCGGCTCCGAGCGGGCCGTGGTGCTCGGCGGCGGCTGCTAGAGGTCGCTGCCCATGCGGCTCGACTAGGTCGGCACGGTCTACCCGGCTCCGAGCGGGCCGTGGTGCTCGGCGGCGGCGGCTAGATGTCGCTGCCTATGCGGCTCGACTAGGTCGGCACGGTCTACCCGGCTCCGAGCGGGCCGTGGTGCTCGGCGGCGGCGGCTACGGGTCGCTGCCTATGCGGCTCGACTAGGTCGGCACGGTCAACCCGGCTCCGAGCGGGCCGTGGTGCTCGGCGGCGGCGGCTAGGGGTCGCTGCCTAAGCAACTCGACTAGGTCGGCACGGTCTATCCCGCTCTGAGCGGGCTAGGGTGCTCGGCGGCGGCTGCTAAAGGTCGCTGCCTATGCGTCTCGACTAGGTCGGCACGGTCTACCCTGCTCCGTGCGTGCGCGAGGGCTCGGGGGCGGTCGTTAGTGTCGCTGCACGTCTGCCATCCCGTCCGTCAGCGACCTCTAGCGTTTGCGGCGGAGCAGGGTAGACCGTGCCGACGTGAGCCGGCCGCCGCTCAGCGACCCCTGGCCGCCGCCGCATGAGCTTCGGTCCGCTCGGAGCTGGGTAGACCGTGCCGACCAACTCGAGCCAGATGTGCAGCGACCGCTGGCCAGCGCGGAGGCTCGTGTGCGCCGGCACGGTCCAGCCTCACACGGCGGGCTCCGTTCGGTTCGGACGTTCCTCGGTGGTGTCCGGGGGGTCTCAGCCGCGGCGGCTCGAGTGCGCCGGCACTGCACAGCCCCTCCCTGCGGGCTCCGCTCGGCACGGACTTTCCTCGTCGGCATCCGGCGATCTGAGCCGCGGCGGCTCGAGTGCGCCGGCACAGTCCAACCGCTCCCGGCGGGTTCCGCTCGGCTCGGACGCTCCTGGGCGGAGTCGGGCGATCTGAGCCGTGGCGGCTTGAGGGCGCCGGCACGGTCCAACTGCTCTCGGCGGGCTCGGCTCGGCTCGGACGTTCCACGGCGGCATCCGGGGGGTCTCAGCCGCGGAGGCTCGGGTGTGCCGGCACGGTCCAGCCTCTCCCGGCAGGCTCCGCTCGACTCGGACGTTCCTCAGCGGCGTCCGGCGATCTGAGCCGCGGCGGCTCGAGTGCGCCGGCACGGTCCAACCGCTCCCGGCATGTTCCGCTCAGCTCGGACGCTCCTCGGCGGAGTCGGGCGATCTGAGCCGCGGCAGCACGGTCCAGCCTCCCCAGGCGGAATCAGCTCGGCTCGGACGTTCCGCGGAAGTGGCCAAGTGCCGCTCTTGTGGGGGGGGGGGAAGGGGGGGGGATGCGGGGGGGATTAAGGGGGGGGGGGGGGGGGGCAAGGCGTCGGCAGCTAGGCGTCGCTGCCATTGCGTCTCGACTAGGTCGGCACGGTCTACCCGGCTCCGAGCGGGCCGTGGTGCTCGGCGGCGTCTGCTAGAGGTCGCTGCCTATGCGTCTCGTCTTGGTCGGCACGGTCTACCCGGCTCCGAGCGGGCCGTGGTGCTCGGCGGCGGCTGCTAGAGGTTGCTGCCTATGCGACTCGACTAGGTTGGCACGGTCTACCCAACTCCGAACGGGCCGTGGTGCTCGGCGGAGGCTGCTAGAGGTCGCTGCCTATGCGGCTCGACTAGGTCGGCACGGTCTACCCGGCTCAGGGCAAGCCGTGGTGCTCGGCGGCGGCTGCTAGAGGTCGCTGCCTATGCGGCTCGACTAGGTCGGCACGGTCTACACGGCTCCGAGCGGGCCGTGGTGCTCGGTGGCGGCTGCTAGAGGTCACTGCCTATGCGTCTCGACTAGGTCAGCACGGTCTACCCTGCTCCGTGCGTGCGCAAGGGCTCGGCGGCGGTCACTAGGTGTTGCTGCACGTCTGCCAGCCCGTTCGTCAGCGACCTCTAGCGTCCGCGGCGGAGCAGGGTAGACCGTGCCGACGTGAGCCGGCCGCCGCTCAGCGACCCCTGGCCGCCGCCGCATGAGCTTCGGTCCGCTCGGAGCCGGGTAGACCGTGCCGACCAACTCGAGCCGGACGTGCAGCGACCGCTGGCCAGCGCGGAGGCTCGTGTGCGCCGGCACGGACCAGCCTCTCCCGGCGGGCTCCGTTTGGTTCGGACGTTCCTCGTTGGTGTCCGGGGGGTCTCAGCCGTGGCGGCTCGAGTGAGCCGGTACTGCACAGCCCCTCCCTGCGGGCTCCGCTCGGCACGGACTTTCCTCGTCGGCGTCCGGCGATCTGAGCCGTGGCGGCTCGAGTGCTCCTGCACAGTCCAACCGCTCCCGGCGGGTTCCGCTCGGCTCGGACGCTCCTGGGCAGAGTCGGGCAATCTGAGCCGCGGCGGCACGGTCAATCCTCTCTAGGCGGACTCAGCTCGGCACGGACGTTCCGCGGAAGTGGCCATGTGCCGCTCTTGTGGGGGGGGGGGAAGAGGGGAAGGGGCTGGGGGGAGAGTAGGGAGGGTGGGGGGGGGGGGGGGCACGGCGTCGGCGGCTAGGCGTCGCTGCCCATGCGGCTCGACTAGGTCGGCACGGTCTACCCGGCTCCGATCGGGCCGTGGTGCTCGGCGGCGGCTGCTAGAGGTCGCTGCCTATGCGACTCGACTAGGTCGGCACGGTCTACCCGGCTCCGAGCGGGCCGTGGTGCTCGGCGGCGGCTGCTAGAGGTCGCTGCCTATGCGTCTCGGCTAGGTCGGCACGGTCTACCCGGCTCCGAGCGGGCCGTGGTGCTCGGTGGCGGTGGCTAGGGGTCGCTGCCCATGCGGCTTGCGTTTAGCTGCCAGGTCTACCCGCTTTCGGCTAGGCTTTGCCGCCCTGTGAGATGGGGGGGCGCTAAAGCTCCGGAGCTTGCTGGGAGGTCGCTGTAGTTTCTTACCTACCGCTACGTCGACGTAGAGCGCCGCTTATTCTCGGCGCCGCTGCCGGTAGTCGGTGCCGTTCTTTTCCGAAGCCGTTTTTTCTTACGCCTTCTGTTTTCGTCTGCAGGAGCGAGCGCGTGCTCGTCTCCAGAGGCGGCAACGAGCGGGCGCAGGCGAGCGCGGTTGAGCGTCGTGCTGTGGAGTTTTTCGGTTGCGGCTTCCCGCCGCTCTTTCGCTATCCCTCGCTACGCGGCCTGCCCGCAGTCCGGATTTCCGGCTCGAACGGACCCCGCTCAAGTGCGCCGGCACGGTCCAACCGCTCCCGGTGGGCACCGCTCGGCACGGACGTTCCTCGGAATCAGCCAAATGTCGCTCCCGTGGCGTCTCCGCAGGCAAAAACGCATAGCCGGCGCCGCAAAGCTCGCGAGCCGCACCGAGCCGGGGAAACCGTGCCGTGGAGCAGCTGTGGGGCTGATGTGGGTGAGATCAGTGGGGTAGGAGCTGCTGTGCAGCTGATGTGGGTCAGACCTATGGGCAGGAGCTGATGTAGGGAAGATTTGGGTCTGATCTATGGGTTAGGAACTGCTGTGGTTCAGATCTATGGGGCAGGAGCAGCTGTGGGGCACATGTGGGTCAGATCTATGGGTTAGGTGCTGCTTTGGGGAAAATGTGGGTCAGATCTACGGGGCAGGAGCTGCTGTGGGTCAGATTTGGGTCAGATCTATGCGGCAGGAGCTGCTGTGGGTCAGATTTATGAGTCAGGAGCTGCTGTGTGGCTGATGTGGGTCAGATCTATGGGGCAGGAGCTGCTGTGGGGCATATGTGGGTCAGATCTATATGGCAGGAGCTGCTGTGGGGCACATGTGGGTCAGACCTATGGGGCAGAAGCAGCAGAGGGGATGATGTAGGTCAGATCTATGGGGCAGGAGTTGCTGTGGGGCAGATGAGGGACATATCTATGGTGCAAAATCTGCTGTTGGACTGATGTGGGTCAGATCTATGAGTTTGGAGCTGCTGTGGGGCACATGTGGGTCAGATCTATGGGCCAGGAGCTGCTGCGGGGCTGATTTGGGTCAGATCTATGGGTCAGCAGCTGCTGTGGGTCTGATGTGGGTCAGATCTATGGGGCAGGAGCTGCTGTGGGGCTGATGTGGGTCAGATCTATGGGGCAGGAGATGCTGTGGGTCAGATCTATTGGGGCAGGAGCTGCTGTGGGGAACATGTGGGTCAGGTTATGGGGCAGGAGCTGCTGTGGGGCAGATGTGGGTCAGATCAATGGGGCAGCAGCTGCTGTGGGTCTGATGTGGGTCAGATCTATGGGGCAGGAGCTGCTGTGGGGCTGATGTGGGTCAGATCTATGGGGCAGGAGCTGCCGTGTGTCAGATCTATGGGGCAGGAACAGATGTGGGCCTGATGTTGGTCAGATTTATGGAGCAGGAGCTGCTGTGTTGCAGATGTGGGTCAGATCTATGGTGCAGGAGCTGCTGTGGGGCAGATGTAGGGCATATCTATGGGGCAGGAGCTGCTGTGAGGCTGATGGGTGTTAGATCTATGGGGAGGAGCTGCTGTGGTGCAGATGTGGGTCAGAGCTATGGGGCAGGAGCTGCTGTGGGGCAGAAGTGGGTAAGATCTATGGGGTAGGAGATGGTGTGTGGCAGATGTGGGTCAGATCTATAATGTAGGAGCTGCTGTGGGGCTGATGTGGGTCACATCTATAGGGCAGGAGCTGCTGTGGTTAAGATCTATTTGGCAGGATCTGCTGTGGGGAAGATTTGGGTCAGATCTATGGGGCAGGAGCTGCTGTGTGGCAAATGTGGGTCAGATCTATGGGGCAGGAGCTGCTGTGGGTCAGATCTATGGGGCAGGAACAGATGTGGGCCTGATGTTGGTCAGATTTATGGAGCAGGAGCTGCTGTGTTGCAGATGTGGGTCAGATCTATGGTGCTGGAGCTGCTGTGGGGCAGATGTAGGGCATATCTATGGGGCAGGAGCTGCTGTGAGGCTGATGGGTGTTAGATCTATGGGGAGGAGCTGCTGTGGTGCAGATGTGGGTCAGAGCTATGGTGCAGGAGCCGCTGTGGGGCAGATGTAGGGCATATCTATGGAGCAGGAGCTGCTGTGAGGCTGATGGGTGTTAGATGTATGGGGAGGAGCTGCTGCGGTGCAGATGTGGGTCAGAGCTATGGGGCAGGAGCTGCTGTGGGGCAGAAGTGGGTAAGATCTATGGGGTAGGAGATGGTGTGTGGCAGATGTGGGTCAGATCTATGCTGTAGGAGCTGCTGTGGGGCTGATGTGGGTCAGATCTATGGGGCAGGAGCTGCTGTGGGTCAGATCTATGGGGCAGGAACAGATGTGGGCCTGATGTTGGTCAGTTTTATGGAGCAGGAGCTGCTGTGTTGCAGATGTGGGTCAGATCTATGGGGCAGGTGCTGCTGTGCGACATATGTGGGTCAGATCTATGGGGCAGGATCTGCTGTGGGGCTGATGAGGGACAGATCTATGGGGCAGGAGATGCTGTGGGGCAGATGTGGGTCAGATCTATGGGGTAGGAGATGGTGTGTGGCAGATGTGGGTCAGATCTATGGTGTAGGAGCTGCTGTGGGGCTGATGTGGGTCAGATCTATGGGTCTGCAGCTGCTGTGGGTCTGATGTGGGGCAGATCTATGGGGCTGGAGCTGCTGTGGGGCTGATGTGGGTCAGATCTATGGGGCAGGAAATGCTGTGGGTCAGATCTATGGGGCAGGAGCTGCTGTGGGGAACATGTGGTTCAGGTCTATGGGACAGGAGCTGCTGTGGGGCAGATGTGGGTCAGATCTATGGGGCAGGAGCTGCTGTGGGTCTGATGTGGATCAGATCTATGGGGCAGGAGCTGCTGTGGGTCAGAACTATGGGGCAGGAACAGATGTGGGCCTGATGTTGGTCAGATTTATGGAGCAGGAGCTGCTGTGTTGCAGATGTGGGTCAGATCTATGGGGCAGGTGCTGCTGTGCGACATATGTGGGTCAGATCTATGGGGCAGGATCTGCTGTGGGGCTTATGTGGGACAGATCTATGGGGCAGGAGATGCTGTGGGGCAGATGTGGGTCAGATCCTTGTGGCTGAAGCTGCTGTGGGTCATATCTATTGGGCAGCAGCTGCTTTACATATGATGTGTGTCAGATCTATGGGGCAGGTGCTGCTGTGCGACATATGTGGGTCTGATCTATGGGGCAGGATCTGCTGTGGGGCTGATGTGGGAAAGATCTATGGGGCAGGATCTGCTGTGGGGCAGATTTGGGTCAGATCTATGGGCAGGAGCATCTGTGGGTCAGATCTATGAGGCAGGAACAGATGTGGGCCTGATGTTGGTCAGATTTATGGAGCAGGATCTCCTGTGTTGCAGATATGGGTCAGATCTATGGTGCAGGAGCTGCTGTGGGGCAGATGTAGGGCATAGCTATGGGGCAGGAGCTGCTGTGAGGCTGATGGGTGTTAGATCTATGGGGAGGAGCTGCTGTGGTGCAGATGTGGGTCAGAGCTATGGGGCAGGAGCTGCTGTGGGGCAGAAGTGGGTAAGATCTATGGGGTAGGAGATGGAGTGTGGCAGATGTGGGTCAGATCTATGGTGTAGGAGCTGCTGTGGGGCTGATGTGGGTCAGATCGATGGGGCAGGTGCTGCTGTACGACATATGTGGGTCAGATCTGTGGGGCAGGATCTGCTGTGGGGATGATGTGGGTCAGATCTATGGGGCAGGAGCTGCTGTGGGGCTGCTGTGGGTTAGATCTATGGGGCAGGAGCTGTTGTGGGTTATATCTATTGGGCAGCAGCTGCTTTAAATATGATGTGTGTCAGGTCTATGGGGCAGGAGCTGCTGTGGGGCTGATGTTGGTCAGATCTATAGGGCAGGAGCTGCTGTGGGTCATATCTATTGGGCAGCAGCTGCTTTACATATGATGTGTGTCAGATCTATGGGGCAGGAGCTGCTGTGGGGCTGATGTGGGTTGGATCTATGGAGCAGGAGCTGTTGTGGGGCTGATGGGGGTCAGATCTATGGGGCAGGAGCTGCTGTGTGGCAAATATGGGTCAGATCTATGGGGCAGGACCTGCTGTGGGTCAGATCTATGGGGCAGGAACAGATGTGGGCCTGATGTTGGTCAGATTTATGGAGCAGGAGCTGCTGTGTTGCAGATGTGGGTCAGATCTATGGTGCAGGAGCTGCTGTGGGGCAGATGTAGGGCATATCTATGGGGCAGGAGCTGCTGTGAGGCTGATGGGTGTTAGATCTATGGGGAGGAGCTGCTGTGGTGCAGATGTGGGTCAGAGCTATGGGGCAGGAGCTGCTGTGGGGCAGAAGTGGGTAAGATCTATGGGGTAGGAGATGGTGTGTGGCAGATGTGGGTCAGATCTATGGTGTAGGAGCTGCTGTGGGGCTGATGTGAGTCAGATCGATGGGACAGGAGCTGCTGTGGTTAAGATCTATTTGGCAGGATCTGCTGTGGGGCAGATTTGGGTCAGATCTATGGGGCAGGAGCTGCTGTGTGGCAAATGTGGGTCAGATCTATGGGGCAGGAGCAGCTGTGGGTCAGATCTATGGGGCAGGAACAGATGTGGGCCTGATGTTGGTCAGATTTATGGACCAGGAGCTGCTGTGTTGCAGATGTGGGTCAGATCTATGGTGCAGGAGCTGCTGTGGGGCAGATGTAGGGCTTATCTATGGGGCAGAAGCTGCTGTGAGGCTGATGGGTGTTAGATCTATGGGGAGGAGCTGCTGTGGTGCAGATGTGGGTCAGAGCTATGGGGCAGGAGCTGCTGTGGGGCAGAAGTGGGTAAGATCTATGGGGTAGGAGATGGAGTGTGGCAGAAGTGGGTCAGATCTATGGTGTAGGAGCTGCTGTGGGGCTGATGTGCGTCAGATCTATGGGGCAGGTGCTGCTGTACGACATATGTGGGTCAGATCTGTGGGGCAGGATCTGCTGCGGGGCTGATGTGGGACAGATCTATGGGGCAGGAGATGCTGTGGGGCAGATGTGGGTCAGATCCTTGGGGCTGAAGCTGCTGTGGGTTATATCTATTGGGCAGCAGCTCCTTTACATATGATGTGTGTCAGATCTATGGGGCAGGAGCTGCTGTGGGGCTGATGTGGGTCAGATCTATGGGGCAGGAGCTGCAGTGGAGATGATGTACGTCAGATCTATGGGGCAGGAGCTGCTGTGGGGCTGCTGTGGGATAGATCTATGGGGCAGGAGCTGTTGTGGGTTATATCTATTGAGCAGCAGCTGCTTTAAATATGATGTGTGTCAGGTCTATGGGGCAGGAGCTGCTGTGGGGCTGATGTTGGTCAGATCTATAGGGCAGGAGCTGCTGTGGGTCATATCTTTTGGGCAGCAGCTGCTTTACATATGATGTGTGTCAGATCTATGGGGCAGGAGCTGCTGTGGGGCTGATGTGGGTTGGATCTATGGAGCAGGAGCTGTTGTGGGGTTGATGGGTGTCAGATCTATGGGGCAGGAGCTGCTGCGGGGCTGATTTGGGTCAGATCTATGGGTCAGCAGCTGCTGTGGGTCTGATGTGGGTCAGATCTATGGGGCAGGAGCTGCTGTGGGGCTGATGTGAGTCAGATCTATGGGGCAGGAGTTGCTGTGGGTCAGATCTATGCGGCAGGAGCTGCTGTGGGGAACATGTGGGTTAGGTCTATGGGGCAGGAGCTGCTGTGGGGCAGATGTGGGTCAGATCTATGGGTCAGCAGCTGCTGTGGGTCTGATGTGGGTCAGATCTATGGGGCAGGAGCTGCTGTGGGGCTGATGTGGGTCAGATCTATGGAGCAGGAGCTGCTGTGTGGCAAATGTGGGTCAGATCTATGGGGCAGGAGCTGCTGTGTGTCAGATCTATGGGGCAGGAACAGATGTGGGCCTGATGTTGGTCAGATTTATGGAGCAGGAGCTGTTGTGTTGCAGATGTGGGTCAGATCTATGGGGCAGGTGCTGCTATGCGACATATGTGGGTCAGATCTATGGGGCAGGAGCTGCTGTGGGGCTGATGTGGGACAGATCTATGGGGCAGGATCTGCTGTGGGGCAGATTTGGGTCAGATCTATGGGGCAGGAGCTGCTGTGTGGCAAATATGGGTCAGATCTATGGGGCAGGACCTGCCGTGGGTCAGATCTATGGGGCAGGAACAGATGTGGGCCTGATGTTGGTCAGATTTATGGAGCAGGAGCTGCTGTGTTGCAGATGTGGGTCAGATCTATGGTGCAGGAGCTGCTGTGGGGCAGATGTAGGGCTTATCTATGGGGCAGGAGCTGCTGTGAGGCTGATGGGTGTTAGATCTATGGGGAGGAGCTGCTGTGGTGCAGATGTGGGTCAGAGCTATGGGGCAGGAGCTGCTGTGGGGCAGAAGTGGGTAAGATCTATGGGGTAGGAGATGGTGTGTGGCAGATGTGGGTCAGATCTATGGTGTAGGAGCTGCTGTGGGGCTGATGTGGGTCAGATCGATGGGGCAGGAGCTGCTGTGGTTAAGATCTATTTGGCAGGATCTGCTGTGGGGCAGATTTGGGTCAGATCTATGGGGCAGGAGCTGCTGTGTGGCAAATGTGGGTCAGATCTATGGGGCAGGAGCAGCTGTGGGTCAGATCTATGGGGCAGGAACAGATGTGGGCCTGATGTTGGTCAGATTTATGGACCAGGAGCTGCTGTGTTGCAGATGTGGGTCAGATCTATGGTGCAGGAGCTGCTGTGGGGCAGATGTAGGGCTTATCTATGGGGCAGAAGCTGCTGTGAGGCTGATGGGTGTTAGATCTATGGGGAGGAGCTGCTGTGGTGCAGATGTGGGTCAGAGCTATGGGGCAGGAGCTGCTGTGGGGCAGAAGTGGGTAAGATCTATGGGGTAGGAGATGGTGTGTGGCAGATGATGGTCAGATCTATGGTGTATGAGCTGCTGTGGGGCTGATGTGCGTCAGATCTATGGGGCAGGAGCTGCTGTGGTTAAGATCTATTTGGCTGGATCTGCTGTGGGACAGATTTGGGTCAGATCTATGGGGCAGGAGCTGCTGTGCGGCTGATGTGGGTCAGATCTATGGGGCAGGAGCTGCTGTGGGGCTGATGGGGGTCAGATCTATGGGGCAGGAGCTGCTGCGGGGCTGATTTGGGTCAGATCTATGGGGCAGCAGCTGCTGTGGGCCTGATGTGGGTCAGATTTATGGAGCAGGAGCTGCTGTGTTGCAGATGTGGGTCAGATCTATGGGGCAGGTGCTGCTGTGCGACATATGTGGGTCAGATCTATGGGGCAGGAGCTGCTGTGGGGCTGATGTGGGTCAGATCCTTTGGGCTGAAGCTGCTGTGGGTCATATCTATTGGGCAGCAGCTGCTTTACATAGGATGTGTGTCAGATCTATGGGGCAGGAGCTGCTGTGGGGCTGATGTGGGAAAGATCTATGGGGCAGGAGCTGTTGTGGGGCTGATGGGGTTCAGATCTATGGAGCAGGAGCTACTGTGGGGCTGATGTTGGTCTGATCTATGGGGCAGGAGCTGCTGTGCGACAGATGTGGGTCAGATCTATGGGGCAGGATCTGCTGTGAGGCTGATGTGGGAAAGATCTATGGGGCAGGATCTGCTGTGGGGCAGATTTTGGTCAGATCTATGGGGCAGGAGCTGCTGTGTGGCAAATGTGGGTAAGATATATGGGGCAGGAGCTGCTGTGTGCAAATATGGGTCAGATCTATGGGGCAGGAACAGATGTGGGCCTGATGTTGGTCAGATTTATGCAGCACTAGCTGCTGTGTTGCAGATGTGGGTCAGATCTATGGTGCAGGAGCTGCTGTGGGGCAGATGTAGGGCTTATCTATGGGGCAGGAGCTGCTGTGAGGCTGATGGGTGTTAGATCTATGGGGAGGAGCTGCTGTGGTGCAGATGTGGGTAAGAGCTATGTGGCAGGAGCTGCTGTGGGGCAGATGTGGGTCAGATCTATGGTGTAGGAGCTGCTGTGGAGCTGATGTGGGTCAGATCTATGGGGCAGGAGCTGCAGTGGAGATGATGTACGTCAGATCTATGGGGCAGGAGCTGCTGTGGGGCTGCTGTGGGTTAGATCTATGGAGCAGGAGCTGTTGTGGGTCATATCTATTGGGCAGCAGCTGCTTTACATATGATGTGTGTCAGATCTATGGGGCAGGAGCTACTGTGTGGCTGATGTGGGTCAAATCAATGGGGCAGAGCTGCTCTTGGGAACATGTGGGTCAGATCTATGGGGCAGGAGCTGCTGTGGGGCTGCTGTGGGTTAGATCTATGGGGCAGGAGCTGCTGTGAGGCTGATGGGTGTTAGATCTATGGGGCAGGAGCTGCTGTGGGGCAGAAGTGGTTAAGATCTATGGGGTAGGAGATGGTGTGTGGCAGATGTGGGTCAGATCTATGGTGTAGGAGCTGCTGTGGGACTGAGTTGGGTCAGATCTATGGGGCAGGAGCTGCTGTGGTTAAGATCTATTTGGCAGGATCTGCTGTGGGGCAGATTTGGGTCAGATCTATGGGGCAGGTGCTGCAGTGGAGATGATGTACGTCAGATCTATGGGGCAGGAGCTGCTGTGGGGCTGCTGTGGGTTAGATCTATGGGGCAGGAGCTGTTGTGGGTCATATCTATTGGGCAGCAGCTGCTTTACATATGATGTGTGTCAGATCTATGGGGCAGGAGCTGCAGTGGGGCTGATGGGGGTCAGATCTATGGGGCAGGAGCTACTGTGGGGCTGATGTGGGTCAAATCAATGGGGCAGAGCTGCTCTTGGGAACATGTGGGTCAGATCTATGGGGCAGGAGCTGCTGTGGGGCTGCTGTGGGTTAGATCTATGGGGAAGGAGCTGTTGTGGGTCATATCTATTGGGCAGCAGCTGCTTTACATATGATGTGTGTCAGATCTATGGGGCAGGAGCTGCAGTGCGGCTGATGTGGTTCAAATCAATGGGGCAGGAGCTACTGTGGGGCTGATGTGGGTCAAATCAATGGGGCAGAGCTGCTCTTGGGAACATGTGGGTCAGATCTATGGGGCAGGAGCTGCTGTGGGGCTGCTGTGGGTTAGATCTATGGGGCAGGAGCTGTTGTGGGTCATATCTATTGGGCAGCAGCTGCTTTACATATGATGTGTGTCAGATCTATGGGGCAGGAGCTGCAGTGGGGCTGATGGGGGTCAGATCTATGGGGCAGGAGCTACTGTGGGGCTGATGTGGGTCAAATCAATGGGGCAGAGCTGCTCTTGGGAACATGTGGGTCAGATCTATTAGGCAGGAGCTGCTGTGGGACTGCTGTGGGTTAGATCTATGGGGCAGGAGCTGTTGTGGGTCATATCTATTGGGCAGCAGCTGCTTTACATATGATGTGTGTCAGATCTATGGGGCAGGAGCTGCAGTGGGGCTGATGGGGGTCAGATCTATGGGGCAGGAGCTACTGTGGGGCTGATGTGGGTCAAATCAATGGGGCAGTGCTGCTCTTGGGAACATGTGGGTCAGATCTATGGGGCAGGAGCTGCTCTGGGGCTGCTGTGGGTTAGATCTATAGGGCAGGAGCTGTTGTGGGTCATATCTATTGGGCAGCACCTGCTTTACATATGATGTGTGTCAGATCTATGGGGCAGGAGCTGCTGTGGGGCTGATGGGGGTCAGATCTATGGGGCAGGAGCTACTGTGGGGCTGATGTGGGTCAGATCTATGGGGCAGGAGATGCTGTGGGTCAGATCTATGGGGCAGGAGCTGCTGTGGGGAACATGTGGGTCAGATCTATGGGGCAGGGGCTGCTGTGGGGCAGATGTGGGTCAGATCTATGGGTCAGCAGCTGCTGTGGGTCTGATGTGGGTCAGATCTATGGGGCAGGAGCTCCTGTGGGGCACATGTGGGTCAGATCTATGGGGCAGAAGCTGCTGTGGGTCAGATCTATGGGGCAGGAACAGATGTAGGCCTGATGTTGGTCAGATTTATGGAGCAGGAGCTGCTGTGTTGCAGATGTGGGTCAGATCTATGGTGCAGGAGCTGCTGTGGGGCAGATGTAGGGCTTATCTATGGGGCAGGAGCTGCTGTGAGGCTGATGGGTGTTAGATCTATGGGGAGGAGCTGCTGTGGTGCAGATGTGGGTCAGAGCTATGGGGCAGGAGCTGCTGTGTGGCAGATGTGGGTCAGATGTATGGTGTAGGAGCTGCTGTGGGGCTGATGTTTGTCAGATCTATGGGGCAGGAGCTGCTGCGGGGCTGATTTGGGTCAGATCTATGGGTCAGCAGCTGCTGTGGGGCTGATGTGGGTCAGATCTATGGGGCAGGAGATGCTGTGGGTCAGATCTATGGGGCAGGAGCTGCAGTGGAGATGATGTACGTCAGATCTATGGGGCAGGAGCTGCTGTGGGGCTGCTGTGGGTTAGATCTATGGGGCAGGAGCTGTTGTGGGTCATATCTATTGGGCAGCAGCTGCTTTACATATGATGTGTGTCAGATCTATGGGGCAGGAGCTGTTGTGGGGCTGATGTGGGTCAGATCTATGGGGCAGGAGCTGCTGTGCGACAGATGTGGGTCAGATCTATGGGGCAGGAGCAGCTGTGGGGAACATGTGGGTCAGATCTATGGGGCAGGAACAGATGTGGGCCTGATGTTGGTCAGATTTATGGGTCAGCAGCTGCTGTGGGTCTGATGTGGGTCAGATCTATGGGGCAGGAGCTGCTGTGGGGCTGATGTGGGTAAGATCTAGGGGGCAGGAGCTGCTGTGGGTCAGATCTATGGGGCAGGAACAGATGTGGGCCTGATGTTCAGATTTATGGAGCAGGAGCTGCTGTGTTGCAGATGTGGGTCAGATCTATGGGGCAGGTGCTGCTGTGCGACATATGTGGGTCAGATCTGGGGCAGGATCTGCTGTGGGGCTGATGTGGGAAAGATCGATGGGGCAGGAGATGCTGTGGGGCTGATGTGGGTCAGATCTATGGTGCAGGAGCTGCTGTGGGGCAGATTTAGAGCATATCTATTGGGCAGGAGCTGCTGTGGGGCTGATGTGGGTCAGATCGATGGGGCAGGAGCTGATGTGGTTAAGATCTATTTGGCAGGAGCAGCAGTGGGGCAGATGTGGTCAGATCTATGGGGCAGGAGCTGCTCTGGGGCTGCTGTGGGTCAGATCAATGGGGCTGGAGCTGCTGTGGGTCATATCTATTGGGCAGCAGCTGCTTTAGATATGATGTGTGTCAGATCTATGGGGCAGGAGCTGCTGTGGGGCTGATATGGGTCAGATCTATGGGCAGGAGCTGCTGTGGGGCACATGTGAGTTAGATCTATGGGGCAGTAGATGGTGTTGTGCAGATTTGGGTCAGATGTATGGGTCAGGAGCTGCTGTGCGACATATGTGGGTTAGATCTATGGGGCAGGAGCTGCTGTGGTGCAGATGTTGGTCTGATCTATGGGGCAGGAGCTGCTGTGGGGCTGATGTGGGTCAGATCTATGGGGCAGGAGCTGCTGTGGGGCTGATGTGGGTTAGATCTATGGGGCAGGAGCTGTTGTGGGTCATATCTATTGGGCAGCTGCTGCTTTACATATGATGTGTGTCAGATCTATGGGGCAGGAGCTGCAGTCTGGCTGATGGGGGTCAGATCTATGGGGCAGGAGCTACTGCGGGGCTGATGTGGGTCAAATCAATGGGGCAGAGCTGCTCTTGGGAACATGTGGGTCAGATCTATGAGGCAGGAGCTGTTGTGGGGCTGATGGGGGTCAGATCTAAGGGTCAGGAGCTACTGTGGGGCTGATGGGGGTCAGATCTATGGGGCAGGAGCTACTGTGGGGCTGATGTTGATCTGATCTATGGGGCAGGAGCTGCTGTGGGGCTGATGTGGGTCAGATCTAGGGGGCAGGAGCTGCTGTGGGGCTGATGAGGGTGAGATCCTTGGGGCAGGAGCTGCTGTGGGGCATATGTGGGTCAGATCTATGGGGCAGGAGCTGCTGTGGGGCTGATGTGGGTCTGATCTATGGGGCAGGAGCTGCTGTGCGACAGATGTGGGTCAGATCTATGGAGCAGGATCTGCTGTGGGGCATATGTGGGTCAGATCTATGGGGCAGGAGCTGCTGTGGGGCTGATGTGGGTCAGATCCTTGGGGCTGAAGCTGCTGTGGGTCATATCTATTGGGCAGCAGCTGCTTTACATATGATGTGTGTCAGATCTATGGGGCAGGAGCTGCAGTGGGGCTTATGGGAGTCAGATCTATGGGGCAGGAGCTACTGTGGGGCTGATGTGGGTCAGATCTATGGTGCAGGAGCTGCTGTGGGGCAGATGTAGGGCATATCTATGGGGCAGGAGCTGCTGTGAGGCTGATGGGTGTTAGATCTATTGGGAGGAGCTGCTGTGGGGCTGATGTGGGTCAGAGCTATGGGGCAGGAGCTGCTGTGGTTAAGATCTATTTCGCAGGAGCAGCAGTGGGGCAGATGTGGTCAGATCTATGGGTCAGGAGCTGCAGTGGAGATGATGTACGTCAGATCTATGGGGCAGGAGCTGCTGTGGGGCTGCTGTGGGTCAGATCAATGGGGCTGGAGCTGCTGTGGGTCATATCTATTTGGCAGCAGCTGCTTTACATATGATGTGTGTCAGATCTATGGGGCAGGAGCTGCTGTGGGGCTGATGTGGGTTAGATCTATGGGGCAGGAGCTGTTGTGGGGCTGATGGGGGTCAGATCTATGGGGCAGGAGCTGCTGTGGGGTTGATGTGGGTTAGATCTATGGGGCAGGAGCTGCTGTGTGACAGATGTGGGTCAGATCTATGGGGCAGGTGCTGCTGTGCGACATATGTGGGTCAGATCTATGGGGCAGGATCTGCTGTGGGGCTGATGTGGGAAAGATCTATGGGGCAGGAGCTGCTGTGTGGCTGATGTGGGTCAGATCTATGGGGCAGGAGCTGCTGTGCGACAGATGTGGGTCAGATCTATGGGGCAGGAGCTGTTGTGGGTCATATCTATTGGGCAGCAGCTGCTTTACATATGATCTGTGTCAGATCTATGGGGCAGGAGCTGCTGTGCGACAGATGTGGGTCAGATCTATGGGGCAGGTGCTGCTGTGCGACATATGTGGGTCAGATCTATGGGGCAGGATCTGCTGTAGGGCTGATGTGGGAAAGATCTATGGGGCAGGAGCTGCTGTGGGGCTGATGTGGGTCTGATCTATGGGGCAGGAGCTGCTGTGCGACAGATGTGGGTCAGATCTATGGGGCAGGAGCTGCTGTGGGGCATATGTGGGTCAGATCTATGGGGCAGGAGCTGCTGTGGGGCTGATGTGGGTCAGATCCTTGGGGCTGAAGCTGCTGTGGGTCATATCTATTGGGCAGCAGCTGCTTTACATGTGATGTGTGTCAGATCTATGGGGCAGGAGCTGCAGTGGGGCTGATGGGAGTCAGATCTATGGGGCAGGAGCTACTGTGGGGCTGATGTGGGTCAAATCAGTGGGGCAGAGCTGCTCTTGGGAACATGTGGGTCAGACCTATGAGGCAGGAGCTGCTGTGGGGCTGATGTGGGTTAGATCTATGGGGCAGGAGCTGTTGTGGGGCTGATGGGGGTCAGATCTATGGGGCAGGAGCTACTGTGGGGCTGATGTTGGTCTGATCTATGGGGCAGGAGCTGCTGTGCGACTGATGTGGGTCAGATCTATGGGGCAGGTGCTGCTGTGCGACATATGTGGGTCAGATCTATGGGGCAGGATCTGCTGTGGGGCTGATGTGGGAATGATCTATGGGGCAGGAGCTGCTGTGGGGCTGATGTGGGTCAGATCTATGGGGCAGGAGCTGCTGTGGTTAAGATCTATTTGGCAGGATCTGCTGTGGGGCAGATTTGGGTCAGATCTATGGGGTAGGAGCTGCAGTGGAGATGATGTATGTCAGATCTATGGGGCAGGAGCTGCTGTGGGGCTGCTGTGGGTTAGATCTATGGGGAAGGAGCTGTTGTGGGTCATATCTATTGGGCAGCAGCTGCTTTACATATGATGTGTGTCAGATCTATGGGGCAGAAGCTGCAGTGGGGCTGATGGGGGTCAGATCTATGGGGCAGGAGCTACTGTGGGGCTGATGTGGGTCAAATCAATGGGGCAGAGCTGCTCTTGGGAACAAGTGGGTCAGATCTATGGGGCAGGAGATGCTGTGGGTCTGATGTGGGTCAGATCTATGGGGCAGGAGCTGCTGTGGGGAACATGTGGGTCAGATCTATGGGGCAGGAGCTGCTGTGGGGCAGATGTGGGTCAGATCTATGGGTCAGCAGCTGCTGTGGGTCTGATGTGGGTCAGATCTATGGGGCAGGAGCTGCTGTGGGTCAGATCTATGGGGCAGGAACAGATGTGGGCCTGATGTTGGTCAGATCTATGGAGCAGGAGCTGCTGTGTTGCAGATGTGGGTCAGATCTATGGTGCTGGAGCTGCTGTGGAGCAGATGTAGGGCATATCTATGGGGCAGGAGCTGCTGTGAGGCTGATGGGTGTTAGATCTATGGGGAGGAGCTGCTGTGCGACAGATGTGGGTCAGATCTATGGGGCAGGAGCTGCTGTGGGGCATATGTGGGTCAGATCTATGGGGCAGGAGCTGCTGTGGGGCTGATGTGGGTCAGATCCTTGGGGCTGAAGCTGCTGTGGGTCATATCTATTGGGCAGCAGCTGCTTTACATATGATGTGTGTCAGATCTATGGGGCAGGAGCTGCAGTGGGGCTGATGGGAGTCAGATCTATGGGGCAGGAGCTACTGTGGGGCTGATGTGGGTCAAATCAGTGGGGCAGAGCTGCTCTTGGGAACATGTGGGTCAGACCTATGAGGCAGGAGCTGCTGTGGGGCTGATGTGGGTTAGATCTATGGGGCAGGAGCTGTTGTGGGGCTGATGGGGGTCAGATCTATGGGGCAGGAGCTACTGTGGGGCTGATGTTGGTCTGATCTATGGGGCAGGAGCTGCTGTGCGACTGATGTGGGTCAGATCTATGGGGCAGGTGCTGCTGTGCGACATATGTGGGTCAGATCTATGGGGCAGGATCTGCTGTGGGGCTGATGTGGGAATGATCTATGGGGCAGGAGCTGCTGTGGGGCTGATGTGGGTCAGATCTATGGGGCAGGAGCTGCTGTGGTTAAGATCTATTTGGCAGGATCTGCTGTGGGGCAGATTTGGGTCAGATCTATGGGGTAGGAGCTGCAGTGGAGATGATGTATGTCAGATCTATGGGGCAGGAGCTGCTGTGGGGCTGCTGTGGGTTAGATCTATGGGGAAGGAGCTGTTGTGGGTCATATCTATTGGGCAGCAGCTGCTTTACATATGATGTGTGTCAGATCTATGGGGCAGAAGCTGCAGTGGGGCTGATGGGGGTCAGATCTATGGGGCAGGAGCTACTGTGGGGCTGATGTGGGTCAAATCAATGGGGCAGAGCTGCTCTTGGGAACATGTGGGTCAGATCTATGGGGCAGGAGATGCTGTGGGTCTGATGTGGGTCAGATCTATGGGGCAGGAGCTGCTGTGGGGAACATGTGGGTCAGATCTATGGGGCAGGAGCTGCTGTGGGGCAGATGTGGGTCAGATCTATGGGTCAGCAGCTGCTGTGGGTCTGATGTGGGTCAGATCTATGGGGCAGGAGCTGCTGTGGGTCAGATCTATGGGGCAGGAACAGATGTGGGCCTGATGTTGGTCAGATCTATGGAGCAGGAGCTGCTGTGTTGCAGATGTGGGTCAGATCTATGGTGCTGGAGCTGCTGTGGAGCAGATGTAGGGCATATCTATGGGGCAGGAGCTGCTGTGAGGCTGATGGGTGTTAGATCTATGGGGAGGAGCTGCTGTGGTGCAGATGTGGGTCAGAGCTATGGGGCAGGAGCTGCTGTGGGGCTGATGTGGGTCAGATCTATGGGGCAGGAGCTGCTGTGGTTAAGATCAATTTGGCAGGATCTGCTGTTGGGCAGATGTGGGTCTGATCTATGGGGCAGGAGCTTCTGTGCGACAGATGTGGGTCAGATCTATGGGGCAGGTGCTGCTGTGCGACATATGTGGGTCAGATCTATGGAGCAGGTGCTGCTGTGCGACATATGTGGGTCAGATCTATGGGGCAGGATCTGCTGTGGGGCTGATGTGGGAAAGATCTATGGGGCAGGAGCTGCTGTGCGACAGATGTTGGTCTGATCTATGGGGCAGGAGCTGCTGTGCGACAGATGTGGGTCAGATCTATGGGGCAGGTGCTGCTGTGCGACAGATTTGGGTCAGATCTATGGGGCAGGAGCTGCTGTGGGTCTTATTGTCATGGTTTAATAATGTTGTAGTTTTGCTATCAGTATTCCACATCATAACATCATATAAAGCATGGATAATTTTACTGAATCTGCAACTTACAGAAGAAGACTACATCTCCCAGAGAGCAACACGATGGGTCACGGGACCTGGACTCTATATTAACTCTGTCGCAGAACAGACTGACGTCTTTCGAGTTCTGGCGTTCAGGGCAGTGTGTGGGAGCCTTCAGCCGTTCGCCCAGATTCACAGTAGGCCTCTCGGTTACGGGACTCATTCTCTCTCCTATTTTGCTTGATTCATTAGCTCAATTTTCAATTATATTGTATTCTATTGTGTTATCCTGTATTTCGATATAGTATTTAGTAAATAAGTGTGCCTCCTTACATCGTTGCCGCTGTTTTCTTAATTAACTTTTTCTTTTCGGCTGAGGGCCCTTCAGGGGCCCACGGCCCTTGTCACGGACGCAGGTGGATTTTTCGTTCAAACCGTGACAGATTTGGTAGCAGAGGATGGTTCCACTGTTGCAGCCACCCCCATAAGGCATTTGCCACCATCCATGAATCAGTATAAAGATGAAGCATTGGCCACCTCTCCCGTTCAGCCACATCTAAAGCCAGCTGAACAGCCTTTACCTCTAAAAATTGACTTGATTCTCCTTTACCTTCAGTGGCCTCTGCAACTTGTTGTGTGGGGCTCCATACAGCAGCTTTCCATCTGCGATGCTTCCCTACAATACAACATGATCCGTCTGTGAATAGGGCAAATTACTTTTCGTTTTCTGGTAGCTCATTGTATGGTGGTGCCTCTTTAGCACGTGATACCTCTTCTGTAGGTGGTGTTTCAATTTTTTTACTCTCAGGCCAGTCCATGATCACTTCTAGAATTCCAGGACGGCTGAGTTTTCCCATTCAAGCTCGTTGAGTAATTAATGAAATCCACTTACTCCAAGTGGCATCAGTAGCATGATGGGTGGAGGGAACCTGTCCTTTAAACATCCAATTTATTACTGGCAAGCGAGGTGCTAGAAGAAGCTGAACCTCTGTCCCAACTACTTCAGAAGCAGCCCGAACCCCCTCATACACGGCTAAGATCTCCTTCTTAGTCGGAGTGTAGCGCTCCTCAGACCCTTTATATGCTTGACTCCAAAATCCTAGCGGTCGGCCTCGGATCCTCACATCCTGCCCCGTCCGTACTGGCCCCAAGGCCACGGCACGGGCTATTTCTTGTTTTCTCTGCTCAAAAGCCTGCTGCTGCTCAGGACCCCATGAGAAATTCTTCTTCTTCTGTGTTACCTGATAGAGGGGGCTCACTATGTGGCTGTAGTTTGGGACATGCATTCTCCAAAAGCCCACTACTCCCAGAAAAGATTGGGTCTCTGTCTTGTCGGTGGGCGGAGACATAGCAGTGATTTTGTCAATCACATCTGCTGGGATGTGACGACGTCCATCTTGCCATTTTATACCTAAGAACTGGATTTCCTGGGCAGGCCCCTTCACCTTGCTGCGCTTAATGGAAAAACCAGCTTTCAAAAGAATTTGGATTATCTGTTTCCCTTTCTTGGAAACCTCTGCTGCTGTATGGCCCCACACTACAATATCATCAATATACTGCAAGTGCTCAGGAGCATCACCCTGTTCCAAAACAGCTTGGATCAATCCATGGCAAATTGTTGGGCTGTGCTTCCACCCTTGAGGTAAACGGTTCCAGGTGTACTGAATACCTCTCCAGGTAAAAGCAAACTGTGGCCTACATTTTGCAGCCAATGGGATGGAAAAGAAGGCATTAGCAATGTCAATGGTGGCATATCACCTAGCTTCTTTTGACTCCAGTTCATACTGGAGTTCTAGTATGTCTGGTACAGCAGCACTTAATGGAGGTGTGACTTCATTCAGGCCATGGTAATCCACCGTCAGCCTCCATTCCCCACTGGTTTTACACACTGGCCATATGGGGCTGTTAAAAGGCGAGTGAGTTTTGCTAATCACTCCCTGATTCTCTAATTGGCGAATTAGCTTGTGAATGGGGAGCAATGAGTCCCTATTGGTGCGGTACTGCCGTCTGTGAACCACTCTGGTGACAATTGGTACCTCTTGGTCTTTTACCTGGTGCAACCTCCCAGCACCCGCTGGGAGACCCGGCGCTCGCTGCGTTGCTTCCGTCCTTTGTTCGGGGGGTTCCGTGCGCCGGCGCCGGCGCGTGGAAAGGGGGTGTGCGGCTGGTCGCGCGCGGGCGCGTGCCAGGCCCCCTTTCGCCCGGTTTTTCCCCATCCATCCATCCATCCATGCATCCACCTTCCCGCTTCGTGGCGGCGCGGGGTAGACCTGGGCGACCATCCACCCGCTCGATCGGCGGGTGCAGTTTCCCGTCCCTGCCGCGGGTAGACGTGTCGGCCGTAGCGGGGTTGACCTGTCGGCCGGTGCCGTTTCCCGTCCGTGCCGCGGGTAGACGTGTCGGCCGTAGCCGCGCGTCACGCAGCTGTGTCAAGCGGTAAGGGTACGACGAACGGCCAGCCGCCCCCCGACCCGACCCGACCCGACCCGACCCGACCCGACCCGACCCGACCGCTTCCGCCCTTGACCCACCCCCATCTTTTTATTACTTTTATTTTATTTTATTTTATTTTACCGCGACATTTTACGATCTATCTGTACTTTTTCACACCTTCTTCTCTTCTACTTTTCTTTGACTTCTGCCTTCCCTTCCCTTCCCTTCCCTTCCCTTCCCTTCCCTTCCCTTCCCTTCCCTTCCCTTCCCTTCCCTTCCCTTCCCTTCCCTTCCCTTCCCTTCCCTTCCCTTCCCTTCCCTTCCCTTCCCTTCCCTTCCCTTCCCTTCCCTTCCCTTCCCTTCCCTTCCCTTCCCTTCCCTTCCCTTCCCTTCCCTTCCCTTCCCTTCCCTTCCCTTCCCTTCCCTTCCCTTCTCTTCCCTTCTCTTCTCTTCCCTTCTCTTCTCTTCCCTTCTCTTCTCTTCCCTTCTCTTCTCTTCTTCCGGGCACCGCTCGGCTCGGACGTTCCTCGGAATCAGCCAAATGTCGCTCCCGTGGCGTCTCCGCAGGCAAAAACGCATAGCCGGCGCCGCAAAGCTCGCGAGCCGCACCGAGCCGGGGAAACCGTGCCGTGGAGCAGCTGTGGGGCTGATGTGGGTGAGATCTATGGGCAGGAGCTGCTGTGCAGCTGATGTGGGTCAGATCTATGGGCAGGAGCTGATGTAGGGAAGATTTGGGTCTGATCTATGGGTTAGGAACTGCTGTGGTTCAGATCTATGGGGCAGGAGCAGCTGTGGGGCACATGTGGGTCAGATCTATGGGTTAGGTGCTGCTTTGGGGAAAATGTGGGTCAGATCTACGGGGCAGGAGCTGCTGTGGGTCAGATTTGGGTCAGATCTATGGGGCAGGAGCTGCTGTGGGTCAAATTTATGAGTCAGGAGCTGCTGTGTGGCTGATGTGGGTCAGATCTATGGGGCAGGAGCTGCTGTGGGGCATATGTGGGTCAGATCTATATGGCAGGAGCTGCTGTGGGGCACATGTGGGTCAGACCTATGGGGCAGAAGCTGCAGAGGGGATGATGTAGATCAGATCTATGGGGCAGGAGTTGCTGTGGGGCAGATGAGGGGCATATCTATGGTGCAAAATCTGCTGTTGGACTGATGTAGGTCAGATCTATGAGTTTGGAGCTGCTGTGGGGCACATGTGGGTCAGATCTATGGGCCAGGAGCTGCTGTGGGGCTGATGTGGGTTAGATCTATGGGGCAGGAGCTGTTGTGGGGCTGATTTGGGTCAGATCTATGGGGCAGGAGAAGCTGTGGGTCTGATGTGGGTCAGATCTATGGGGCAGGAGCTGCTGTGGGGCTGATGTGGGTCAGATCTATGAGGCAGGAGATGCTGTCGGTCAGATCTATGGGGCAGGAGCTGCTGTGGGGAACATGTGGGTCAGGTCTATGGGGAAGGAGCTGCTGTGGGGCAGATGTGGGTCAGATCTATGGGTCAGCAGCTGCTGTGGGTCTTATGTGGGTCAGATCTATAGGGCAGGAGCTGCTGTGGGGCTGATGTGGGTCAGATCTATGGGGCAGGAACAGATGTGGGCCTGATGTTGTTCAGATTTATGGAGCAGGAGCTGCTGTGTTGCAGATGTGGGTCAGATCTATGGTGCAGGAGCTGCTGTGGGGCAGATGTAGGGCATATCTATGGGGCAGGAGCTGCTCTGAGGCTGATGGGTGTTGGATCTATGGGGAGGAGCTGCTGTGGTGCAGATGTGGGTCAGAGCTATGGGGCAGGAGCTGCTGTGGGGCAGATTTGGGTCAGATCTATGAGGCAGGAGCTGCAGTGGAGATGATGTACGTCAGATCTATGGGTCAGGAGCTGCTGTGGGGGTGCTGTGGGTTAGATCTATGGGGCAGGAGCTGTTGTGGGTCATATCTATTGGGCAGCAGCTGCTTTACATATGATGTGTGTCAGATCTATTGGGCAGGAGCTGCAGTGGAGATGATGTACGTCAGATCTATGGGGCAGGAGCTGCTGTGGGGCTGCTGTGGGTTAGATCTATGGGGCAGGAGCTGTTGTGTGTCATATCTATTGGGCAGCAGCTGCTTTACATATGATGTGTGTCAGATCTATGGGGCAGGAGCTGCAGTGGGGCTGATGGGGGTCAGATCTATGGGGCAGGAGCTACTGTGGGGATGATGTGGGTCAAATCAATGGGGCAGTGCTGCTCTTGGGAACATGTGGGTCAGATCTATGAGGCAGGAGCTGCTGTGGGGCTGATGTGGGTCAGATCTATAGGGCAGGAGCTGCTGTGGGTCATATCTATTGGGCAGCAGCTGCTTTATATAAGATGTGTGTCAGATCTATGGGGCAGGAGCTGCTGTGGGGCTGATGTGGGTGTTAGATCTATGAGGCAGGAGCTGTTGTGGGGCTGATGGGGGTCAGATCTATGGGGCAGGAGCTACTGTGGGGCTGATGGGGGTCAGATCTATGGGGCAAGAGCTACTGTGGGGCTGATGTTGGTCTGATCTATGGGGCAGGAGCTGCTGTGCGACAGATGTGGGTCAGATCTACAGGGCAGGTGCTTCTGTGCGACATATGTGGGTCAGATCTATGGGGCAGGATCTGCTGTGGGGCTGATGTGGGAAAGATCTATGGGGCAGGAGCTGCTGTGGGGCTGATGTGGGTCTGATCTATGGGGCAGGAGCTGCTGTGCGACAGATGTGGGTCAGATCTATGGGGCAGGAGCTGCTGTGGGGCCTATGTGGGTCAGATCTATGGGGCAGGATCTGCTCTGGGGCTGATGGGGGTCAGATCTATAGGGCAGGAGCTACTGTGGGGCTGATGTGGGTCAAATCATTGGGGCAGAGCTGCTCTTGGGAACATGTGGGTCAGATCTATGAGGCAGGAGCTGCTGTGGGGCTGATGTGGGTCAGATCTATAGGGCAGGAGCTGCTGTGGGTCATATCTATTGGACAGCAGCTGCTTTATATATGATGTGTGTCAGATCTATGGGACAGGAGCTGCAGTGGAGATGATGTACGTCAGATCTATGGGGCAGGAGCTGCTGTGGGGCTGCTGTGGGTTAGATCTATGGGGCAGGAGCTGTTGTGGGTCATATCTATTGGGCAGCAGCTGCTTTACATATGATGTGTGTCAGATCTATGGGGCAGAAGCTGCAGTGGGGCTGATGGGGGTCAGATCTATGGGGCAGGAGCTACTGTGGGGCTGATGTGGGTCAAATCAATGGGGCAGAGCTGCTCTTGGGAACATGTGGGTCAGATCTATGGGGCAGGAGATGCTGTGGGTCTGATGTGGGTCAGATCTATGGGGCAGGAGCTGCTGTGGGGAACATGTGGGTCAGATCTATGGGGCAGGAGCTGCTGTGGGGCAGATGTGGGTCAGATCTATGGGTCAGCAGCTGCTGTGGGTCTGATGTGGGTCAGATCTATGGGGCAGGAGCTGCTGTGGGTCAGATCTATGGGGCAGGAACAGATGTGGGCCTGATGTTGGTCAGATCTATGGAGCAGGAGCTGCTGTGTTGCAGATGTGGGTCAGGTCTATGGTGCTGGAGCTGCTGTGGAGCAGATGTAGGGCATATCTATGGGGCAGGAGCTGCTGTGAGGCTGATGGGTGTTAGATCTATGGGGAGGAGCTGCTGTGGTGCAGATGTGGGTCAGAGCTATGGGGCAGGAGCTGCTGTGGGGCAGAAGTGGGTAAGATCTATGGGGTAGGAGCTGCTGTGGGGCTGATGTGGGTCAGATCTATGGGGCAGGAGCTGCTGTGGTTAAGATCAATTTGGCAGGATCTGCTGTTGGGCAGATGTGGGTCTGATCTATGGGGCAGGAGCTTCTGTGCGACAGATGTGGGTCAGATCTATGGGGCAGGTGCTGCTGTGCGACATATGTGGGTCAGATCTATGGAGCAGGTGCTGCTGTGCGACATATGTGGGTCAGATCTATGGGGCAGGATCTGCTGTGGGGCTGATGTGGGAAAGATCTATGGGGCAGGAGCTGCTGTGCGACAGATGTTGGTCTGATCTATGGGGCAGGAGCTGCTGTGCGACAGATGTGGGTCAGATCTATGGGGCAGGTGCTGCTGTGCGACATATGTGGGTCAGATTTATGGGGCAGGATCTGCTGTGGGGCTGATGTGGGAATGATCTACGGGGCAGGAGCTGCTGTGGGGCTGATGGGGGTCAGATCTATGGGGCAGGAGCTAATGTGGGGCTGATGGGGGTCAGATCTATGGGGCAGGAGCTACTGTGGGGCTGATGTTGGTCTGATCTATGGGGCAGGAGCTGCTGTGCGAAAGATGTGGGTCAGATCTATGGGGCAGGTGCTGCTGTGCGACATATGTGGGTCAGATCTATGGGGCAGGATCTGCTGTGGGGCTGATGTGGGAAAGATCTATGGGGCAGGAGCTGCTGTGGGGCTGATGTGGGTCTGATCTATGGGGCAGGAGCTGCTGTGCGACAGATGTGGGTCAGATCTATCGGGCAGGATCTGCTGTGGGGCTTATGTGGGAAAGATCTATGGGGCAGGAGCTGCAGTGGGGCTGATGGGGGTCAAATCAATGGGCAGAGCTGCTCTTGGGAACATGTGGGTCAGATCTATGAGGCAGTAGCTGCTGTGGGGTGATGTGGGTCAGATCTATGGGGCAGGTGCTGCTGTGCGACATATGTGGGTCAGATCTATGGGGCAGGAGCTGCTGTGGGGTTGATGTGGGTTAGATCTATGGGGCAGGAGCTGTTGTGGAGCTGATGGGGGTCAGATCTAAGGGGCAGGAGCTACTGTGGGGCTGATGGGGTCAGATCTATGGGGCAGGAGCTACTCTGGGGCTGATGTTGGTCTGATCTATGGGGCAGGAGCTGCTGTGCGACAGATGTGGGTCAGATCTATGGGGCAGGAGCTGCTGTGGGTCTTATTGTCATGGTTTAATAATGTTGTAGTTTTGCTATCAGTATTCCACATCATAACATCATATAAAGCATGGATAATTTTACTGAATCTGCAACTTACAGAAGAAGACTACATCTCCCAGAGAGCAACACGATGGGTCACGGGACCTGGACTCTATATTAACTCTGTCGCAGAACAGACTGACGTCTTTCGAGTTCTGGCGTTCAGGGCAGTGTGTGGGAGCCTTCAGCCGTTCGCCCAGATTCACAGTAGGCCTCTCGGTTACGGGACTCATTCTCTCTCCTATTTTGCTTGATTCATTAGCTCAATTTTCAATTATATTGTATTCTATTGTGTTATCCTGTATTTCGATATAGTATTTAGTAAATAAGTGTGCCTCCTTACATCGTTGCCGCTGTTTTCTTAATTAACTTTTTCTTTTCGGCTGAGGGCCCTTCAGGGGCCCACGGCCCTTGTCACGGACGCAGGTGGATTTTTCGTTCAAACCGTGACAGATTTGGTAGCAGAGGATGGTTCCACTGTTGCAGCCACCCCCATAAGGCATTTGCCACCATCCATGAATCAGTATAAAGATGAAGCATTGGCCACCTCTCCCGTTCAGCCACATCTAAAGCCAGCTGAACAGCCTTTACCTCTAAAAATTGACTTGATTCTCCTTTACCTTCAGTGGCCTCTGCAACTTGTTGTGTGGGGCTCCATACAGCAGCTTTCCATCTGCGATGCTTCCCTACAATACAACATGATCCGTCTGTGAATAGGGCAAATTACTTTTCGTTTTCTGGTAGCTCATTGTATGGTGGTGCCTCTTTAGCACGTGATACCTCTTCTGTAGGTGGTGTTTCAATTTTTTTACTCTCAGGCCAGTCCATGATCACTTCTAGAATTCCAGGACGGCTGAGTTTTCCCATTCAAGCTCGTTGAGTAATTAATGAAATCCACTTACTCCAAGTGGCATCAGTAGCATGATGGGTGGAGGGAACCTGTCCTTTAAACATCCAATTTATTACTGGCAAGCGAGGTGCTAGAAGAAGCTGAACCTCTGTCCCAACTACTTCAGAAGCAGCCCGAACCCCCTCATACACGGCTAAGATCTCCTTCTTAGTCGGAGTGTAGCGCTCCTCAGACCCTTTATATGCTTGACTCCAAAATCCTAGCGGTCGGCCTCGGATCCTCACATCCTGCCCCGTCCGTACTGGCCCCAAGGCCACGGCACGGGCTATTTCTTGTTTTCTCTGCTCAAAAGCCTGCTGCTGCTCAGGACCCCATGAGAAATTCTTCTTCTTCTGTGTTACCTGATAGAGGGGGCTCACTATGTGGCTGTAGTTTGGGACATGCATTCTCCAAAAGCCCACTACTCCCAGAAAAGATTGGGTCTCTGTCTTGTCGGTGGGCGGAGACATAGCAGTGATTTTGTCAATCACATCTGCTGGGATGTGACGACGTCCATCTTGCCATTTTATACCTAAGAACTGGATTTCCTGGGCAGGCCCCTTCACCTTGCTGCGCTTAATGGAAAAACCAGCTTTCAAAAGAATTTGGATTATCTGTTTCCCTTTCTTGGAAACCTCTGCTGCTGTATGGCCCCACACTACAATATCATCAATATACTGCAAGTGCTCAGGAGCATCACCCTGTTCCAAAACAGCTTGGATCAATCCATGGCAAATTGTTGGGCTGTGCTTCCACCCTTGAGGTAAACGGTTCCAGGTGTACTGAATACCTCTCCAGGTAAAAGCAAACTGTGGCCTACATTTTGCAGCCAATGGGATGGAAAAGAAGGCATTAGCAATGTCAATGGTGGCATACCACCTAGCTTCTTTTGACTCCAGTTCATACTGGAGTTCTAGTATGTCTGGTACAGCAGCACTTAATGGAGGTGTGACTTCATTCAGGCCATGGTAATCCACCGTCAGCCTCCATTCCCCACTGGTTTTACACACTGGCCATATGGGGCTGTTAAAAGGCGAGTGAGTTTTGCTAATCACTCCCTGATTCTCTAATTGGCGAATTAGCTTGTGAATGGGGAGCAATGAGTCCCTATTGGTGCGGTACTGCCGTCTGTGAACCACTCTGGTGACAATTGGTACCTCTTGGTCTTTTACCTGGTGCAACCTCCCAGCACCCGCTGGGAGACCCGGCGCTCGCTGCGTTGCTTCCGTCCTTTGTTCGGGGGGTTCCGTGCGCCGGCGCCGGCGCGTGGAAAGGGGGTGTGCGGCTGGTCGCGCGCGGGCGCGTGCCAGGCCCCCTTTCGCCCGGTTTTTCCCCATCCATCCATCCATCCATGCATCCACCTTCCCGCTTCGTGGCGGCGCGGGGTAGACCTGGGCGACCATCCACCCGCTCGATCGGCGGGTGCAGTTTCCCGTCCCTGCCGCGGGTAGACGTGTCGGCCGTAGCGGGGTTGACCTGTCGGCCGGTGCCGTTTCCCGTCCGTGCCGCGGGTAGACGTGTCGGCCGTAGCCGCGCGTCACGCAGCTGTGTCAAGCGGTAAGGGTACGACGAACGGCCAGCCGCCCCCCGACCCGACCCGACCCGACCCGACCCGACCCGACCCGACCCGACCGCTTCCGCCCTTGACCCACCCCCATCTTTTTATTACTTTTATTTTATTTTATTTTATTTTACCACGACATTTTACGATCTATCTGTACTTTTTCACACCTTCTTCTCTTCTACTTTTCTTTGACTTCTGCCTTCCCTTCCCTTCCCTTCCCTTCCCTTCCCTTCCCTTCCCTTCCCTTCCCTTCCCTTCCCTTCCCTTCCCTTCCCTTCCCTTCCCTTCCCTTCCCTTCCCTTCCCTTCCCTTCCCTTCCCTTCCCTTCCCTTCCCTTCCCTTCCCTTCCCTTCCCTTCCCTTCCCTTCCCTTCCCTTCCCTTCCCTTCCCTTCCCTTCCCTTCCCTTCCCTTCCCTTCCCTTCCCTTCCCTTCCCTTCCCTTCCCTTCCCTTCTCTTCCCTTCTCTTCTCTTCCCTTCTCTTCTCTTCCCTTCTCTTCTCTTCCCTTCTCTTCTCTTCTTCCGGGCACCGCTCGGCTCGGACGTTCCTCGGAATCAGCCAAATGTCGCTCCCGTGGCGTCTCCGCAGGCAAAAACGCATAGCCGGCGCCGCAAAGCTCGCGAGCCGCACCGAGCCGGGGAAACCGTGCCGTGGAGCAGCTGTGGGGCTGATGTGGGTGAGATCTATGGGCAGGAGCTGCTGTGCAGCTGATGTGGGTCAGATCTATGGGCAGGAGCTGATGTAGGGAAGATTTGGGTCTGATCTATGGGTTAGGAACTGCTGTGGTTCAGATCTATGGGGCAGGAGCAGCTGTGGGGCACATGTGGGTCAGATCTATGGGTTAGGTGCTGCTTTGGGGAAAATGTGGGTCAGATCTACGGGGCAGGAGCTGCTGTGGGTCAGATTTGGGTCAGATCTATGGGGCAGGAGCTGCTGTGGGTCAAATTTATGAGTCAGGAGCTGCTGTGTGGCTGATGTGGGTCAGATCTATGGGGCAGGAGCTGCTGTGGGGCATATGTGGGTCAGATCTATATGGCAGGAGCTGCTGTGGGGCACATGTGGGTCAGACCTATGGGGCAGAAGCTGCAGAGGGGATGATGTAGATCAGATCTATGGGGCAGGAGTTGCTGTGGGGCAGATGAGGGGCATATCTATGGTGCAAAATCTGCTGTTGGACTGATGTAGGTCAGATCTATGAGTTTGGAGCTGCTGTGGGGCACATGTGGGTCAGATCTATGGGCCAGGAGCTGCTGTGGGGCTGATGTGGGTTAGATCTATGGGGCAGGAGCTGTTGTGGGGCTGATTTGGGTCAGATCTATGGGGCAGGAGAAGCTGTGGGTCTGATGTGGGTCAGATCTATGGGGCAGGAGCTGCTGTGGGGCTGATGTGGGTCAGATCTATGAGGCAGGAGATGCTGTCGGTCAGATCTATGGGGCAGGAGCTGCTGTGGGGAACATGTGGGTCAGGTCTATGGGGAAGGAGCTGCTGTGGGGCAGATGTGGGTCAGATCTATGGGTCAGCAGCTGCTGTGGGTCTTATGTGGGTCAGATCTATAGGGCAGGAGCTGCTGTGGGGCTGATGTGGGTCAGATCTATGGGGCAGGAACAGATGTGGGCCTGATGTTGTTCAGATTTATGGAGCAGGAGCTGCTGTGTTGCAGATGTGGGTCAGATCTATGGTGCAGGAGCTGCTGTGGGGCAGATGTAGGGCATATCTATGGGGCAGGAGCTGCTCTGAGGCTGATGGGTGTTGGATCTATGGGGAGGAGCTGCTGTGGTGCAGATGTGGGTCAGAGCTTGGGGCAGGAGCTGCTGTGGGGCAGATTTGGGTCAGATCTATGAGGCAGGAGCTGCAGTGGAGATGATGTACGTCAGATCTATGGGTCAGGAGCTGCTGTGGGGGTGCTGTGGGTTAGATCTATGGGGCAGGAGCTGTTGTGGGTCATATCTATTGGGCAGCAGCTGCTTTACATATGATGTGTGTCAGATCTATTGGGCAGGAGCTGCAGTGGAGATGATGTACGTCAGATCTATGGGGCAGGAGCTGCTGTGGGGCTGCTGTGGGTTAGATCTATGGGGCAGGAGCTGTTGTGTGTCATATCTATTGGGCAGCAGCTGCTTTACATATGATGTGTGTCAGATCTATGGGGCAGGAGCTGCAGTGGGGCTGATGGGGGTCAGATCTATGGGGCAGGAGCTACTGTAGGGATGATGTGGGTCAAATCAATGGGGCAGTGCTGCTCTTGGGAACATGTGGGTCAGATCTATGAGGCAGGAGCTGCTGTGGGGCTGATGTGGGTCAGATCTATAGGGCAGGAGCTGCTGTGGGTCATATCTATTGGGCAGCAGCTGCTTTATATAAGATGTGTGTCAGATCTATGGGGCAGGAGCTGCTGTGGGGCTGATGTGGGTGTTAGATCTATGAGGCAGGAGCTGTTGTGGGGCTGATGGGGGTCAGATCTATGGTGCAGGAGCTACTGTGGGGCTGATGGGGGTCAGATCTATGGGGCAAGAGCTACTGTGGGGCTGATGTTGGTCTGATCTATGGGGCAGGAGCTGCTGTGCGACAGATGTGGGTCAGATCTATAGGGCAGGTGCTTCTGTGCGACATATGTGGGTCAGATCTATGGGGCAGGATCTGCTGTGGGGCTGATGTGGGAAAGATCTATGGGGCAGGAGCTGCTGTGGGGCTGATGTGGGTCTGATCTATGGGGCAGGAGCTGCTGTGCGACAGATGTGGGTCAGATCTATGGGGCAGGAGCTGCTGTGGGGCCTATGTGGGTCAGATCTATGGGGCAGGATCTGCTCTGGGGCTGATGGGTGTCAGATCTATAGGGCAGGAGCTACTGTGGGGCTGATGTGGGTCAAATCATTGGGGCAGAGCTGCTCTTGGGAACATGTGGGTCAGATCTATGAGGCAGGAGCTGCTGTGGGGCTGATGTGGGTCAGATCTATAGGGCAGGAGCTGCTGTGGGTCATATCTATTGGACAGCAGCTGCTTTATATATGATGTGTGTCAGATCTATGGGACAGGAGCTGCAGTGGAGATGATGTACGTCAGATCTATGGGGCAGGAGCTGCTGTGGGGCTGCTGTGGGTTAGATCTATGGGGCAGGAGCTGTTGTGGGTCATATCTATTGGGCAGCAGCTGCTTTACATATGATGTGTGTCAGATCTATGGGGCAGGAGCTGCAGTGGGGCAGATGGGGGTCAGATCTATGGGGCAGGAGCTGTTGTGGGGCTGATGGGGGTCAGATCTATGGGGCAGGAGCTACTGTGGGGCTGATGTGGGTCAAATCAATGGGGCAGAGCTGCTCTTGGGAACATGTGGGTCAGATCTATGAGGCAGGAGCTGCTGTGGGGCTGATGTGGGTCAGATCTATAGGGCAGGAGCTGCTGTGGGTCATATCTATTGGGCAGCAGCTGCTTTATATAAGATGTGTGTCAGATCTATGGGGCAGGAGCTGCAGTGGGGCTGATGGGGGTCAGATCTATGGGGCAGGAGCTACTGTGTGGCTGATGTGGGACAAATCAATGGGGCAGAGCTGCTCTTGGGAACATGTGGGTCAGATCTATGAGGCAGGAGCTGCTGTGGGGCTGATGTGGGTCAGATCTATAGGGCAGGAGCTGCTGTGGGTCGTATCTATTGGGCAGCAGCTCCTTTACATATGATGTGTGTCAGATCTATGGGGCAGGAGCTGCTGTGGGGCTGATGTGGGTTAGATCTATGGGGCAGGAGCTGTTGTGGGGCTGATGGGGGTCAGATCTATGGGGCAGGAGCTACTGTGGGGCTGATGGGGGTCAGATCTATGGGGCAGGAGCTACTGTGGGGCTGATGTTGGTCTGATCTATGGGGCAGGAGCTGCTGTGCGACAGATGTGGGTCATATCTATGGGGCAGGTGCTGCTGTGCGACATATGTGGGTCAGATCTATGGGGCAGGATCTGCTGTGGGGCTGATGTGGGAAAGATCTATGGGGCAGGAGCTACTGTGGGGCTGATGTGGGTCTGATCTATGGGGCAGTAGCTGCTGTGCGACAGATGTGGGTCAGATCTATGGGGCAGGAGCTGCTGTGGGGCATATGTGGGTCAGATCTATGGGGCAGGAGCTGCTGTGGGGCTGATGTGGGTCAGATCCTTGGGGCTGAAGCTGCTGTGGGTCATATCTATTGGACAGCAGCTGCTTTACATATGATGTGTGTCAGATCTATGGGGCAGGAGCTGTTGTGGGTCATATCTATTGGGCAGCAGCTGCTTTACATATGATGTGTGTCAGATCTATGGGGCAGGAGCTGCAGTGGGGCTGATGGGGGTCAGATCTATGGGGCAGGAGCTACTGTGGGGCTGATGTGGGACAAATCAATGGGGCAGAGCTGCTCTTGGGAACATGTGGGTCAGATCTATGAGGCAGGAGCTGCTGTGGGGCTGATGTGGGTCAGATCTATAGGGCAGGAGCTGCTGTGGGTCGTATCTATTGGGCAGCAGCTCCTTTACATATGATGTGTGTCAGATCTATGGGGCAGGAGCTGCTGTGGGGCTGATGTGGGTTAGATCTATGGGGCAGGAGCTGTTGTGGGGCTGATGGGGGTCAGATCTATGGGGCAGGAGCTACTGTGGGGCTGATGGGGGTCAGATCTATGGGGCAGGAGCTACTGTGGGGCTGATGTTGGTCTGATCTATGGGGCAGGAGCTGCTGTGCGACAGATGTGGGTCAGATCTATGGGGCAGGTGCTTCTGTGCGACATATGTGGGTCAGATCTATGGGGCAGGATCTGCTGTGGGGCTGATGTGGGAAAGATCTATGGGGCAGGAGCTGCTGTGGGGCTGATGTGGGTCTGATCTATGGGGCAGGAGCTGCTGTGCGACAGATGTGGGTCAGATCTATGGGGCAGGAGCTGCTGTGGGGCCTATGTGGGTCAGATCTATGGGGCAGGATCTGCTGTGGGGCTGATGTGGGTCTGATCTATAGGGCAGGAGCTACTGTGGGGCTGATGTGGGTCAAATCATTGGGGCAGAGCTGCTCTTGGGAACATGTGGGTCAGATCTATGAGGCAGGAGCTGCTGTGGGGCTGATGTGGGTCAGATCTATGGGGCAGGATCTGCTGTGGGGCTGATGTGGGAAAGATCTATGGGGCAGGAGCTGCTGTGGGGCAGATTTGGGTCTGATCTATGGGGCAGGAGCTGCTGTGCGACAGATGTGGGTCAGATCTATGGGGCAGGAGCTGCTGTGGGGCATATGTGTGTAAGATCTATGGGGCAGGAGCTGCTGTGGGGCTGATGTGGGTTAGATCTATGGGGCAGGAGCTGTTGTGGGGCTGATGGGGGTCAGATCTAAGGGGCAGGAGCTACTGTGGGGCTGCTGGGTGTCAGATCTATGGGCCAAAAGCTACTGTGGGGCTGATGTTGCTCTGAACTATGGTGCAGGAGCTGCTGTGCGACAGATGTGGGTCAGATCTATGGGGCAGGTGCTGCTGTGCGACATATGTGGGTCAGATCTATGGGGCAGGTGCTGCTGTGCGACATATGTGGGTCAGATCTATGGGGCAGGATCTGCTGTGGGGCTGATGTGGGAAAGATCTATGGGGCAGGAGCTGCTGTGCGACAGATGTTGGTCTGATCTATGGGGCAGGAGCTGCTGTGCGACAGATGTGGGTCAGATCTATGGGGCAGGTGCTGCTGTGCGACATATGTGGGTCAGATCTATGGGGAGGGAGCTGCTGTGGGGCCTATGTGGGTCAGATCTATGGGGCAGGAGCTGCTGTGGGGCTGATGTGGGTCAGATCCTTGGGGCTGAGGCTGCTGTGGGTCATATCTATTGGGCAGCAGCTGCTTTACATATGATGTGTGTCAGATCTATGGGGCAGGAGCTGCTGTGGGGTTGATGTGGGTTAGATCTATGGGGCAGGAGCTGTTGTGCGACAGATGTGGGTCAGATCTATGGGGCAGGTGCTGCTCTGCGACATATGTGGGTCAGATCTATGGGGCAGGATCTGCTGTGGGGCTGATGTGGGAAAGATCTATGGGGCAGGAGCTGCTGTGGGGCTGATGTGGGTCTGATCTATGGGGCAGGAGCTGCTGTGCGACAGATATGGGTCAGATCTATGGGGCAGGAGCTGCTGTGTGGCAGATGTGGGTCAGATCTATGGGGCAGGAGCTGCTGTGGTTAAGATCTATTTGGCAGGATCTGCTGTGGGGCAGATTTAGGTCAGATCTATGGGGCAGGAGCTGCAGTGGAGATGATGTACGTCAGATCTATGGGGCAGGAGCTGCTGTGGGGCTGCTGTGGGTTAGATCTGTGGGGCAGGAGCTACTGTGGGGCTGATGGGGGTCAGAACTATGGGGCAGGAGCTACTGTGGGGCTGATGTTGGTCTGATCTATGGGGCAGGAGCTGCTGTGGTTAAGATCTATTTGGCAGGATCTGCTGTGGGGCAGATTTGGGTCAGATCTATGGGGCAGGAGCTGCAGTGGAGATGATGTACGTCAGATCTATGGGGCAGAAGCTGCTGAGGGGCTGCTGTGGGTTAGATATATGGGGCAGGAGCTACTGTGGGGCTGATGGGGGTAAGATCTATGGGGCAGGAGCTACAGTGGGGCTGATGTTGGTCTGATCTATGGGGCAGGAGCTGCTGTGGTTAAGATCTATTTGACAGGATCTGCTGTGGGGCAGATTTGGGTTACATCTATGGGGCAGGAGCTGCAGTTGAGATGATGTACGTCAGATCTATTGGGCAGGAGCTGCTGTGGGGCTGCTGTGGGTCAGATCTATAGGGCAGGAGCTGCTGTGGGGCTGATGTGGGAAAGATCTATGGGGCAGGAGCTGCTGTGGGGCTGATGTGGGTCTGATCTATGGGGCAGGAGCTGCTGTGGGGCTGATGTGGGAAAGATCTATGGGGCAGGAGCTGCTGTGGGGCTGATGTGGGTCTGATCTATGGGGCAGGAGCTGCTGTGGGGCTGATGTGGGTCAGATCTATGGGTAGGAGCTGCTGTGGGGCATATGTGGGTCAGATCTATGGGGCAGGAGCTGCTGTGGGGCTGATGTGGGAAAAATCTATGGGGCAGGAGCTGCTGTGGGGCTGATGTGGGTCTGATCTATGGGGCAGGAGCTGCTGTGGGGCTGATGTGGGAAAGATCTATGGGGCAGAAGCTGCTGTGGGGCTGATGTGGGTCTGATCTATATGGCAGGAGCTGCTGTGGGGCTGATGTGGGTCAGATCTATGGGGCAGGAGCTGCTGTGGGGCTGATGTGGGTCAGATCTATGGGTCAGCAGCTGCTGTGGGTCTGATGTGGGTCAGATCTATAGGGCAGGAGCGGCTGTGGGGCTGATGTGGGTCAGATCGTTGGGCAGGAGCTGCTGTGGGGCTGATGTGGGTCAGATCTATGGGGTAGGAGATGGTGTGTGGCAGATGTGGGTCAGATCTATGGTGTAGGAGCTGCTGTGGGGCTGATGTGGGTGTGATCTATGGGGCAGGAGATGCTGTGGGTCAGATCTATGGGGCAGGAGCTGCTGTGGGGAACATGTGGGTCAGGTCTATGGGGCAGGAGCTGCTGTGGGGCAGATGTGGGTCAGATCTATGTGTCATCAGCTGCTGTGGGTCTGATGTCGGTCCGATCTATTGGGCAGGAGCTGCTGTGAGGCTGATGTGGGTCAGATCTATGGGGCAGGAGCTGCTGTGGTTCAGATCTATGGGGCAGGAACAGATGTGGGCCTGATGTTGGTCAGATTTATGGAGCAGGAGCTGCTGTGTTGCAGATGTGGGTCAGATCTATGGTGCAGGAGCTGCTGTGGGGCAGATGTAGGGCATATCTATGGGGCAGGAGCTGCTGTGAGGCTGATGGGTGTTAGATCTATGGGGAGGAGCTGCTGTGGTGCAGATGTGGGTCAGAGCTATGGGGCAGGAGCTGCTGTGGGGCAGAAGTGGGTAAGATCTATGGGGTAGGAGATGGTGTGTGGCAGATGTGGGTCAGATCTATGGTGTAGGAGCTGCTGTGGGGCTGATGTGGGTCAGATCTATGGGGCAGGAGCTGCTTTGGGTCAGATCTATGGGGCAGGAACAAATGTGGGCCTGATGTTGGTCAGATTTATGGAGCAGGAGCTGCTGTGTTGCAGACGTGGGTCAGATCTATGGTGCAGGAGCTGCTGTGGGGCAGATGTAGGGCTTATCTATGGGGCAGGAGCTGCTGTGAGGCTGATGGGTGTTAGATATATGGTGAGGAGCTGCTGTGGTGCAGATGTGGGTCAGAGCTATGGGGCAGGAGCTGCAGTGGAGATGATGTACGTCAGATCTATGGGGCAGGAGCTGCTGTGGGGCGGCTGTGGGTTAGATCTATGGGGCAGGAGCTACTGTGGGGCTGATGGGGGTCAGATCTATGGGGCAGGAGCTACTGTGGGGCTGATGTTGGTCTGATCTATGGGGCAGGAGCTGCTGTGGTTAAGATCTATTTGACAGGATCTGCTGTGGGGCAGATTTGGGTTAGATCTATGGGGCAGGACCTGCAGTGGAGATGATGTACGTCAGATCTATGGGGCAGGAGCTGCTGTGGGGCTGCTGTGGGTTAGATCTATGGGGCAGGAGCTACTGTGGGGCTGATGGGGGTCAGATCTATGGGGCAGGAGCTACTGTGGGGCTGATGTGGGTCAAATCAATGGGGCAGAGCTGCTCTTGGGAACATGTGGGTCAGATCTATGAGGCAGGAGCTGCTGTGGGGCTGATGTGGGTCAGATCTATAGGGCAGGAGCTGCTGTGGGGCAGATTTGGGTCTGATCTATGGGGCAGGAGCTGCTGTGCGACAGATGTGGGTCAGATCTATGGGGCAGGAGCTGCTGTGGGGCATATGTGTGTAAGATCTATGGGGCAGGAGCTGCTGTGGGGCTGATGTGGGTTAGATCTATGGGGCAGGAGCTGTTGTGGGGCTGATGGGGGTCAGATCTAAGGGGCAGGAGCTACTGTGGGGCTGCTGGGGGTCAGATCTATGGGCCAAAAGCTACTGTGGGGCTGATGTTGCTCTGAACTATGGTGCAGGAGCTGCTGTGCGACAGATGTGGGTCAGATCTATGGGGCAGGTGCTGCTGTGCGACATATGTGGGTCAGATCTATGGGGCAGGTGCTGCTGTGCGACATATGTGGGTCAGATCTATGGGGCAGGATCTGCTGTGGGGCTGATGTGGGAAAGATCTATGGGGCAGGAGCTGCTGTGCGACAGATGTTGGTCTGATCTATGGGGCAGGAGCTGCTGTGCGACAGATGTGGGTCAGATCTATGGGGCAGGTGCTGCTGTGCGACATATGTGGGTCAGATCTATGGGGCAGGAGCTGCTGTGGGGCCTATGTGGGTCAGATCTATGGGGCAGGAGCTGCTGTGGGGCTGATGTGGGTCAGATCCTTGGGGCTGAGGCTGCTGTGGGTCATATCTATTGGGCAGCAGCTGCTTTACATATGATGTGTGTCAGATCTATGGGGCAGGAGCTGCTGTGGGGTTGATGTGGGTTAGATCTATGGGGCAGGAGCTGTTGTGCGACAGATGTGGGTCAGATCTATGGGGCAGGTGCTGCTCTGCGACATATGTGGGTCAGATCTATGGGGCAGGATCTGCTGTGGGGCTGATGTGGGAAAGATCTATGGGGCAGGAGCTGCTGTGGGGCTGATGTGGGTCAGATCTATGGGGCAGGAGCTGCTGTGTGGCAGATGTGGGTCAGATCTATGGGGCAGGAGCTGCTGTGGTTAAGATCTATTTGGCAGGATCTGCTGTGGGGCAGATTTAGGTCAGATCTATGGGGCAGGAGCTGCAGTGGAGATGATGTACGTCAGATCTATGGGGCAGGAGCTGCTGTGGGGCTGCTGTGGGTTAGATCTGTGGGGCAGGAGCTACTGTGGGGCTGATGGGGGTCAGATCTATGGGGCAGGAGCTACTGTGGGGCTGATGTGGGTCAAATCAATGGGGCAGAGCTGCTCTTGGGAACATGTGGGTCAGATCTATGAGGCAGGAGCTGCTGTGGGGCTGATGTGGGTCAGATCTATAGGGCAGGAGCTGCTGTGGGTCATATCTATCGGGCAGCAGCTGCTTTATATATGATGTGTGTCAGATCTATGGGGCAGGAGATGCTGTGGGGCTGATGTGGGTTAGATCTATGGGGCAGGAGCTGTTGTGGGGCTGATGTGGGTCAGATCTATGAGGCAGGAGCTGTTGTGGGGCTGATGTGGGTCAGAACTATGGGGCAGGAGCTACTGTGGGGCTGATGTTGGTCTGATCTATGGGGCAGGAGCTGCTGTGCGACAGATGTGGGTCAGATCTATGGGGCAGGTGCTGCTGTGCGACAGATGTGGGTCAGATCTATGGGGCAGGAGCTGTTGTGGGTCATATCTATTGGGCAGCAGCTGCTTTACATATGATCTGTGTCAGATCTATGGGGCAGGAGCTGCTGTGCGACACATGTGGGTCAGATCTATGGGGCAGGTGCTGCTGTGCGACATATGTGGGTCAGATCTATGGGGCAGGATCTGCTGTAGGGCTGATGTGGGAAAGATCTATGGGGCAGGAGCTGCTGTGGGGCTGATGTGGGTCTGATCTATGGGGCAGGAGCTGCTGTGCGACAGATGTGGGTCAGATCTATGGGGCAGGAGCTGCTGTGGGGCATATGTGGGTCAGATCTATGGGGCAGGAGCTGCTGTGGGGCTGATGTGGGTCAGATCCTTGGGGCTGAAGCTGCTGTGGGTCATATCTATTGGGCAGCAGCTGCTTTACATATGATGTGTGTCAGATCTATGGGGCAGGAGCTGCAGTGGGGCTGATGGGAGTCAGATCTATGGGGCAGGAGCTACTGTGGGGCTGATGTGGGTCAAGTCAGTGGGGCAGAGCTGCTCTTGGGAACATGTGGGTCAGATCTACGGGGCAGGAGCTGCTGTGGGGCTGATGTGGGTTAGATCTATGGGGCAGGAGCTGTTGTGGGGCTGATGGGGGTCAGATCTATGGGGCAGGAGCTGCTGTGCGACAGATGCGGGTCAGATCTATGGGGCAGGTGCTGCTGTGCGACATATGTGGGTCAGATCTATGGGGCAGGATCTGCTGTGGGGCTGATGTGGGAAAGATCTATGGGGCAGGAGCTGCTGTGGGGCTGATTGGGGTCAGATCTATGGTGCAGGAGCTGCTGTGGTTAAGATCTATTTGGCAGGATCTGCTGTGAGGCAGATTTGGGTCAGATCTATGGGGCAGGAGCTGCAGTGGAGATGATGTACGTCAGATCTATGGGGCAGGAGCTGCTGTGGGGCTCCTGTGGGTTAGATCTATGGGGTAGGAGCTGTTGTGGGTCATATCTATTGGGCAGCAGCTGCTTTACATATGATGTGGGTCAGATCTATGGGGCAGGAGCTGCTGTGGGGCTGATGTGGGTTAGATCTATGGGGCAGGATCTGTTGTGGGGCTGATGGGGGTCAGATCTAAGGGGCAGGAGCTACTGTGGGGCTGATGGGGGTCAGATCTATGGGCAGGAGCTACTGTGGGGCTGATGTTGGTCTGATCTATGGGGCAGGAGCTGCTGTGAGACAGATGTGGGTCAGATCTATGGGGCAGGTGCTGCTGTGCGACATATGTGGGTCAGATCTATGGGGCCAGAGCAGCTGTGGGTCATATCTATTGGGCAGCAGCTGCTTTACATATGATGTGTGTCAGATCTATTGGGCAGGAGCTGCTGTGGGTCAGATTTATGAGTCAGGAGCAGCTGTGTGGCTGATGTGGGTCAGATCTATGGGGCAGGAGCTGCTGTGGGGCATATGTGTGTCAGATCTATATGGCAGGAGCTGCTGTGGGGCACATGTTGGTCAGACCTATGGGGCAGAAGCTGCAGAGTGGATGATGTAGGTCAGATCTATAGGGCAGGAGCTGCTGTGGGGTTGATGTGGGTCAGATCTATGGGGCAGGAGATGCTGTGTGTCAGATCTATGGCGCAGGAGCTGCTGTGGGGAACATGTGGGTCAGGTCTATGGGGCAGGAGCTGCTGTGGGGCAGATGTGGGTCAGATCTATGGGGCAGGAGATGCTGTGGGTCAGATCTATGGCGCAGGAGCTGCTGTGGGGAACATGTGGGTCAGGTCTATAGGGCAGGAGCTGCTGTGGGGCTGATGTGGGAAAGATCTATGTGGCAGGAGCTGCTGTGGGGCATATGTGGGTCAGATCTATGAGGCAGGAGCTGCAGTGGAGATGATGTACGTCAGATCTATGGGGCAGGAGCTGATGTAGGGAAGATTTGGGTCTGATCTATGGGTTAGGAACTGCTGTGGTTCAGATCTACGGGGCAGGAGCAGCTGTGGGGCACATGTGGGTCAGATCTATGGGTTAGGTGCTGCTTTGGGGAAAATGTGGGTCAGATCTATGGGGCAGGAGCTGCTGTGGGTCAGATCTATGGGGCAGGAGCTGCTGTGGGGCTGATGTGGTTTAGATCTATGGGGCAGGAGCTGTTGTGGGGCTGATGGGGGTCAGATCTATGGGGCAGGAGCTAATGTGGGGCTGATGGGGGTCAGATCTATGGGGCAGGAGCTACTGTGGGGCTGATGTTGGTCTGATCTATGGGGCAGGTGCTGCTGTGGGGCTGATGTGGGTCTGATCTATGGGGCAGGATCTGCTGTGGGGCTGATGTGGGTCAGATCTATGGGGCAGGATCTGCTGTGGGGCTGATGTGGGAAAGATCTATGGGGCAGGAGCTGCTGTGTGGCTGATGTGGGTCAGATCTATGTGGCAGGTGCTGCTGTGCGACATATGTGGGTCAGATCTATGGGGCAGGATCTGCTGTGGGGCTGATGTGGGAAAGATCTATGGGGCAGGAGCTGCTGTGGGGCTGATGTGGGTCTAATCTATGGGGCAGGAGCTGCTGTGGGGCTGATGTGGGTCAGATCCTTGGGGCTGAAGCTGCTGTGGGTCATATCTATTGGGCAGCAGCTGCTTTACATATGATGTGTGTCAGATCTATGGGGCAGGAGCTGCTGTGGGTCAGATTTTTGAGTCAGGAGATGCTGTGTGGCTGATGTGGGTCAGATCTATGGGGCAGGAGCTGCTGTGGGGCATATGTGGGTCAGATCTATATGGCAGGAGCTGCTGTGGGGCACATGTGGGTCAGACCTATGGGGCAGAAGCTGCAGAGGGGATGATGTAGGTCAGATCTATGGGGCAGGAGCTGCAGAGGGGATGATGTAGGTCAGATCTATGGGGCAGGAGTTGCTGTGGGGCAGATGAGGGACAAATCTATGGTGCAAAATCTGCTGTTGGACTGATGTGGGTCAGATCTATGAGTTTGGAGCTGCTGTGGGGCACATGTGGGTCAGATCTATGGGCCAGGAGCTGCTGTGGGGCTGATGTGGGTCAGATCTATGGGGCAGGAGATGCTGTGGGTCAGATCTATGGGGCAGGAGCTGCTGTGGGGAACATGTGGGTCAGGTCTATGGGGCAGGAGCTGCTGTGGGGCAGATGTGGGTCAGATCTATGGGTCAGCAGCTGCTGTGGGTCTGATGTGGGTCAGATCTATAGGGCAGGAGCTGCTGTGGGGCTGATGTGGGTCAGATCTATGGGGCAGGAGCTGCTGTGGGTCAGATCTATGGGGCAGGAACAGATGTGGGCCTGATGTTGGTCAGATTTATTAAGCAGGAGCTGCTGTGTTGCAGATGTGGGTCAGATCTATGGTGCAGGAGCTGCTGTGGGGCAGATGTAGGGCATATCTATGGGGCAGGAGCTGCTGTGAGGCTGATGGGTGTTAGATCTATGGGGAGGAGCTGCTGTGGTGCAGATGTGGGTCAGAGCTATGGGTCAGGAGCTGCTGTGGGGCAGATTTGGGTCAGATCTATGAGGCAGGAGCTGCAGTGGAGATGATGTACGTCAGATCTATGGGGCAGGACCTGATGTAGGGAAGATTTGGGTCTGATATATGGGTTAGGACCTTCTGTGGTTCAGATCTATGGGGCAGGAGCAGCTGTGGGCACATGTGGGTCAGATCTATGGGTTAGGTGCTGCTTTGGGGAAAATGTTGGTCAGATCTATGGGGCAGGAGCTGCTGTGGGTCAGATCTATGGGGCAGGAGCTGCTGTGGGGCTGATGTGGGTTAGATCTATGGGGCAGGAGCTGTTGTGGGGCTGATGGGGGTCAGATCTATGGGGCAGGAGCTAATGTGGGGCTGATGGGGGTCAGATCTATGGGGCAGGAGCTACTGTGGGGCTCATGTTGGTCTGATCTATGGGGCAGGAGCTGCTGTGCGACAGATGTGGTTCAGATCTATGGGGCAGGTGCTGCTGTGCGACATATGTGGGTCAGATCTATGGGGCAGGAGCTGCAGTGGAGATGATGTACGTCAGATCTATAGGGCAGGAGCTGCTGTGGGGCTGCTGTGGGTCAGATCCTTGGGGCTGAAGCTGCTGTGGGTCATATCTATTGGGCAGCAGCTGCTTTACATATGATGTGCGTCAGATCTATGGGGCAGGAGCTGCTGTGGGGTTGATGTGGGTTAGATCTATGGGGCAGGAGCTTCTGTGCGACAGATGTGGGTCAGATCTATGGGGCAGGAGCTGCTGTGGGGCATATGTGGGTCAGATCCTTGGGGCTGAAGCTGCTGTGGGTCATATCTATTGGGCAGCAGCTGCTTTACATATGATGTGTGTCAGATCTATGGGGCAGGAGCTGCAGTGGGGCTGATGGGGGTCAGATCTATTGGGCAGGAGCTACTGTGTGGCTGATGTGGGTCAAATCAATGGGGCAGAGCTGCTCTTGGGAACATGTGGGTCAGATCTATGGGGCAGGAGCTGCTGTGGGGCTGCTGTGGGTTAGATCTATAGGGCAGGAGCTGTTGTGGGTCATATCTATTGGGCAGCAGCTGCTTTACATATGATGTGTGTCAGATCTATGGGGCAGGAGCTGCTGTGGGGCTGATGGGGGTCAGATCTATGGGGCAGGAGCTGCTGCGGGGCTGATTTGGGTCAGATCTATGGGTCAGCAGCTGCTGTGGGGCTGATGTGGGTCAGATCTATGGGGCAGGAGATGCTGTGGGTCAGATCTATGGGGCAGGAGCTGCTGTGGGGAACATGTGGGTCAGGTCTATGGGGCAGGAGCTGCTGTGAAGCATATGTGGGTCAGATCTATGGGGCAGGAGCTGCTGTGGGGCTGATGTGGGTCAGATCCTTAGGGCTGAAGCTGCTGTGGGTCATATCTATTGGGCAGCAGCTGCTTTACATATGATGTTTGTCAGATCTATGGTGCAGGAGCTGCTGTGGGGCTGAAGTGGGTTAGATCTATGGGGCAGGATTTTTGTGGGGCTGATGGGGGTAAGATCTAAGGGGCAGGAGCTACTGTGGGGCTGATGTTGGTCTGATCTATGGGGCAGGAGCTACTGTGCGACAGATGTGAGTCAGATCTATGTGGCAGGTGCTGCTGTGCGACATATGTGGGTCAGATCAATGGGGCAGGATCTGCTGTGGGGCTGATGTGGGAAAGATCTATGGGGCAGGAGCTGCTGTGGGGCTGATGTGGGTCTGATCTATGGGGCAGGAGCTACTGTGGGGCTGATGTGGGACAGATCCTTGGGGCTGAAGCTGCTGTGGGTAATATCTATTGGGCAGCAGCTGCTTTACATATGATGTGTGTCAGATCTATGGGGCAGGAGCTGCTGTGGGTCAGATTTATGAGTCAGGAGATGCTGTGTGGCTGATGTGGGTCAGATCTATGGGGCAGGAGCTGCTCTGGGGCATATGTGGGTCAGATCTATATGGCAGGAGCTGCTGTGGGGCACATGTGGGTCAGACCTATGGGGCAGAAGCTGCAGAGGGGATGATGTAGGTCAGATCTATGGGGCAGGAGCTGCAGAGGGGATGATGTAGGTCAGATCTATGGGGCAGGAGTTGCTGTGGGGCAGATGAGGGACAAATCTATGGTGCAAAATCTGCTGTTGGACTGATGTGGGTCAGATCTATGAGTTTGGAGCTGCTGAGGGGCACATGTGGGTCAGATCTATGGGCCAGGAGCTGCTGTTGGGCTGATGTGGGTCAGATCTATGGGGCAGGAGATGCTGTGGGTCAGATCTATGGGGCAGGAGCGGCTGTGGGGAACATGTGGGTCAGGTCTATGGGGCAGGAGCTGCTGTGGGGCAGATGTGGGTCAGATCAATGGGGCAGCAGCTGCTGTGGGTCTGATGTGGGTCAGATCTATAGGGCAGGAGCTGCTGTGGGGCTGATGTGGGTCAGATCTATGGGGCAGGAGCTGCTGTGGGTCAGATCTATGGGGCAGGAACAGATGTGGGCCTGATGTTGGTCAGATTTATTAAGCAGGAGCTGCTGTGTTGCAGATGTGGGTCAGATCTATGGTGCAGGAGCTGCTGTGGGGCAGATGTAGGGCATATCTATGGGGCAGGAGCTGCTGTGAGGCTGATGGGTGTTAGATCTATGGGGAGGAGCTGCTGTGGTGCAGATGTGGGTCAGAGCTATGGGGCAGGAGCTGCTGTGGGGCAGATTTGGGTCAGATCTATGAGGCAGGAGCTGCAGTGGAGATGATGTACGTCAGATCTATGGGGCAGGACCTGATGTAGGGAAGATTTGGGTCTGATATATGGGTTAGGACCTTCTGTGGTTCAGATCTATGGGGCAGGAGCAGCTGTGGGGCACATGTGGGTCAGATCTATGGGCTGGTGCTGCTTTGGGGAAAATGTTGGTCAGATCTATGGGGCAGGAGCTGCTGTGGGTCAGATCTATGGGGCAGGAGCTGCTGTGAGGCTGATGGTGTTAGATCTATGGGGCAGGAGCTGTTGTGGGGCTGATGGGGGTCAGATCTATGGGGCAGGAGCTAATGTGGGGCTGATGGGGGTCAGATCTATGGGGCAGGAGCTACTGTGGGGCTCATGTTGGTCTGATCTATGGGGCAGGAGCTGCTGTGCGACAGATGTGGTTCAGATCTATGGGGCAGGTGCTGCTGTGCGACATATGTGGGTCAGATCTATGGGGCAGGAGCTGCAGTGGAGATGATGTACGTCAGATCTATGGGGCAGGAGCTGCTGTGGGGCTGATGTGGGTCAGATCCTTGGGGCTGAAGCTGCTGTGGGTCATATCTATTGGGCAGCAGCTGCTTTACATATGATGTGCGTCAGATCTATGGGGCAGGAGCTGCTGTGGGGTTGATGTGGGTTAGATCTATGGGGCAGGAGCTTCTGTGCGACAGATGTGGGTCAGATCTATGGGGCAGGAGCTGCTGTGGGGCATATGTGGGTCAGATCCTTGGGGCTGAAGCTGCTGTGGCTCATATCTATTGGGCAGCAGCTGCTTTACATATGATGTGTGTCAGATCTATGGGGCAGGAGCTGCAGTGGGGCTGATGGGGGTCAGATCTATTGGGCAGGAGCTACTGTGTGGCTGATGTGGGTCAAATCAATGGGGCAGAGCTGCTCTTGGGAACATGTGGGTCAGATCTATGAGGCAGGAGCTGCTGTGGGGCTGATGTTGGTTAGATCTATGGGGCAGGAGCTGTTGTGGGGCTGATTGGAGTCAGATCTATGGGGCAGGAGCTACTGTGGGGCTGATGTTGGTCTGATCTATGGGGTAGGAGCTGCTGTGCGACTGATGTGGGTCAGATCTATGGGGCAGGTGCTGCTGTGCGACATATGTGGGTCAGATCTATGGGGCAGGATCTGCTGTGGGGCTGATGTGGGAATGATCTATGGGGCAGGAGCTGCTGTTGGGCTGATGTGGGTCAGATCTATGGGGCAGGAGCTGCTGTGGTTAAGATCTATTTCGCAGGATCTGCTGTGGGGCAGATTTGGGTCAGATCTATGGGGCAGGAGCTGCAGTGGAGATGATGTATGTCAGATCTATGGGGCAGGAGCTGCTGTGGGGCTGCTGTGGGTTAGATCTATGGGGAAGGAGCTGTTGTGGGTCATATCTATTGGGCAGCAGCTGCTTTACATATGATGTGTGTCAGATCTATGGGGCAGGAGCTGCAGTGGGGCTGATGGGGGTCAGATCTATGGGGCAGGAGCTACTGTGGGGCTGATGTGGGTCAAATCAATGGGGCAGAGCTGCTCTTGGGAACATGTGGGTCAGATCTATGGGGCAGGAGATGCTGTGGGTCTGATGTGGGTCAGATCTATGGGGCAGGAGCTGCTGTGGGGAACATGTGGGTCAGATCTATGGGGCAGGAGCTGCTGTGGGGCAGATGTGGGTCAGATCTATGGGTCAGCAGCTGCTGTGGGTCTGATGTGGGTCAGATCTATGGGGCAGGAGCTGCTGTGGGTCAGATCTATGGGGCAGGAACAGATGTGGGCCTGATGTTGGTCAGATTTATGGAGCAGGAGCTGCTGTGTTGCAGATGTGGGTCAGATCTATGGTGCTGGAGCTGCTGTGGGGCAGATGTAGGGCATATCTATGGGGCAGGAGCTGCTGTGAGGCTGATGGGTGTTAGATCTAGGGAGGAGCTGCTGTGGTGCAGATGTGGGTCAGAGCTATGGGGCTGGAGCTGCTGTGGGGCAGAAGTGGGTAAGATCTATGGGGTAGGAGATGGTGTGTGGCAGATGTGGGTCAGATCTATGGTGTAGGAGCTGCTGTGGGGCTGATGTGGGTCAGATCTATGGGGCAGGAGCTGCTGTGGTTAAGATCAATTTGGCAGGATCTGCTGTTGGGCAGATGTGGGTCTGATCTATGGGGCAGGAGCTTCTGTGCGACAGATGTGGGTCAGATCTATGGGGCAGGTGCTGCTGTGCGACATATGTGGGTCAGATCTATGGAGCAGGTGCTGCTGTGCGACATATGTGGGTCAGATCTATGGGGCAGGATCTGCTGTGGGGCTGATGTGGGAAAGATCTATGGGGCAGGAGCTGCTGTGCGACAAATGTTGGTCTGATCTATGGGGCAGGAGCTGCTGTGCGACAGATGTGGGTCAGATCTATGGGGCAGGTGCTGCTGTGCGACATATGTGGGTCAGATCTATGGGGCAGGATCTGCTGTGGGGCTGATGTGGGAAAGATCTATGGGGCAGGAGCTGCTGTGGGGCTGATGTGGGTCTGATCTATGGGGCAGGAGCTGCTGTGCGACAGATGTGGGTCAGATCTATCGGGCAGGATCTGCTGTGGGGCTTATGTGGGAAAGATCTATGGGGCAGGAGCTGCAGTGGGGCTGATGGGGGTCAAATCAATGGGCAGAGCTGCTCTTGGGAACATGTGGGTCAGATCTATGAGGCAGTAGCTGCTGTGGGGTGATGTGGGTCAGATCTATGGGGCAGGTGCTGCTGTGCGACATATGTGGGTCAGATCTATGGGGCAGGAGCTGCTGTGGGGTTGATGTGGGTTAGATCTATGGGGCAGGAGCTGTTGTGGAGCTGATGGGGGTCAGATCTAAGGGGCAGGAGCTACTGTGGGGCTGATGGGGTCAGATCTATGGGGCAGGAGCTACTGTGGGGCTGATGTTGGTCTGATCTATGGGGCAGGAGCTGCTGTGCGACAGATGTGGGTCAGATCTATGGGGCAGGAGCTGCTGTGTGTCTGATTGTCATGGTTTAATAATGTTGTAATTTTGCTATCAGTATTCCACATCATAACATCATATAAAGCATGGATAATTTTACTGAATCTGCAACTTACAGAAGAAGACTCCATCTCCCAGAGAGCAACACGATGGGTCACGGGACCTGGACTCTATATTAACTCTGTCGCAGAACAGACTGACGTCTTTCGAGTTCTGGCGTTCAGGGCAGTGTGTGGGAGCCTTCAGCCGTTCGCCCAGATTCACAGTAGGCCTCTCGGTTACGGGACTCATTCTCTCTCCTATTTTGCTTGATTCATTAGCTCAATTTTCAATTATATTGTATTCTATTGTGTTATCCTGTATTTCGATATAGTATTTAGTAAATAAGTGTGCCTCCTTACATCGTTGCCGCTGTTTTCTTAATTAACTTTTTCTTTTCGGCTGAGGGCCCTTCAGGGGCCCACGGCCCTTGTCACGGACGCAGGTGGATTTTTCGTTCAAACCGTGACAGATTTGGTAGCAGAGGATGGTTCCACTGTTGCAGCCACCCCCATAAGGCATTTGCCACCATCCATGAATCAGTATAAAGATGAAGCATTGGCCACCTCTCCCGTTCAGCCACATCTAAAGCCAGCTGAACAGCCTTTACCTCTAAAAATTGACTTGATTCTCCTTTACCTTCAGTGGCCTCTGCAACTTGTTGTGTGGGGCTCCATACAGAGGCATTCCATCTGCGATGCTTCCCTACAATACGACATGATCCGTCTGTGAATAGGGCAAATTACTTTTCGTTTTCTGGTAGCTCATTGTATGGTGGTGCCTCTTTAGCACGTGATACCTCTTCTGTAGGTGGTGTTTCAATTTTTTTACTCTCAGGCCAGTCCATGATCACTTCTAGAATTCCAGGACGGCTGAGTTTTCCCATTCAAGCTCATTGAGTAATTAATGAAATCCACTTACTCCAAGTGGCATCAGTAGCATGATGGGTGGAGGGAACCTGTCCTTTAAACATCCAGTTTATTACTGGCAAGCGAGGTGCTAGAAGAAGCTGAACCTCTGTCCCAACTACTTCAGAAGCAGCCCGAACCCCCTCATACACGGCTAAGATCTCCTTCTTAGTCGGAGTGTAGCGCTCCTCAGACCCTTTATATGCTTGACTCCAAAATCCTAGCGGTCGGCCTCGGATCCTCACATCCTGCCCCGTCCGTACTGGCCCCAAGGCCACGGCACGGGCTATTTCTTGTTTTCTCTGCTCAAAAGCCTGCTGCTGCTCAGAACCCCATGAGAAATTCTTCTTCTTCTGTGTTACCTGATAGAGGGGGCTCACTATGTGGCTGTAGTTTGGGACATGCATTCTCCAAAAGCCCACTACTCCCAGAAAAGATTGGGTCTCTGTCTTGTCGGTGGGCGGAGACATAGCAGTGATTTTGTCAATCACATCTGCTGGGATGTGACGACGTCCATCTTGCCATTTTATACCTAAGAACTGGATTTCCTGGGCAGGCCCCTTCACCTTGCTGCGCTTAATGGCAAAACCAGCTTTCAAAAGAATTTGGATTATCTGTTTCCCTTTCTTGGAAACCTCTGCTGCTGTATGGCCCCACACTACAATATCATCAATATACTGCAAGTGCTCAGGAGCATCACCCTGTTCCAAAACAGCTTGGATCAATCCATGGCAAATTGTTGGGCTGTGCTTCCACCCTTGAGGTAAACGGTTCCAGGTGTACTGAGTACCTCTCCAGGTAAAAGCAAACTGTGGCCTACATTTTGCAGCCAATGGGATGGAAAAGAAGGCATTAGCAATGTCAATGGTGGCATATCACCTAGCTTCTTTTGACTCCAGTTCATACTGGAGTTCTAGTATGTCTGGTACAGCAGCACTTAATGGAGGTGTGACTTCATTCAGGCCATGGTAATCCACCGTCAGCCTCCATTCCCCACTGGTTTTACACACTGGCCATATGGGGCTGTTAAAAGGCGAGTGAGTTTTGCTAATCACTCCCTGATTCTCTAATTGGCGAATTAGCTTGTGAATGGGGAGCAATGAGTCCCTATTGGTGCGGTACTGCCGTCTGTGAACCACTCTGGTGACAATTGGTACCTCTTGGTCTTTTACCTGGTGCAACCTCCCAGCACCCGCTGGGAGACCCGGCGCTCGCTGCGTTGCTTCCGTCCTCCGTTCGGGGGGTTCCGTGCGCCGGCGCCGGCGCGTGGAAAGGGGGTGTGCGGCTGGTCGCGCGCGGGCGCGTGCCAGGCCCCCTTTCGCCCGGTTTTTCCCCATCCATCCATCCATCCATGCATCCACCTTCCCGCTTCGTGGCGGCGCGGGGTAGACCTGGGCGACCATCCACCCGCTCGATCGGCGGGTGCAGTTTCCCGTCCGTGCCGCGGGTAGACGTGTCGGCCGTAGCGGGGTTGACCTGTCGGCCGGTGCCGTTTCCCGTCCGTGCCGCGGGTAGACGTGTCGGCCGTAGCCGCGCGTCACGCAGCTGTGTCAAGCGGTAAGGGTACGACGAACGGCCAGCCGCCCCCCGACCCGACCCGACCCGACCCGACCCGACCCGACCCGACCGCTTCCGCCCTTGACCCACCCCCATCTTTTTATTACTTTTATTTTATTTTATTTTATTTTACCGCGACATTTTACGATCTATCTGTACTTTTTCACACCTTCTTCTCTTCTACTTTTCTTTGACTTCTGCCTTCCCTTCCCTTCCCTTCCCTTCCCTTCCCTTCCCTTCCCTTCCCTTCCCTTCCCTTCCCTTCCCTTCCCTTCCCTTCCCTTCCCTTCCCTTCCCTTCCCTTCCCTTCCCTTCCCTTCCCTTCCCTTCCCTTCCCTTCCCTTCCCTTCCCTTCCCTTCCCTTCCCTTCCCTTCCCTTCCCTTCTCTTCTCTTTCTCCTCATCACCCGCGCGTGAGTAGGCCCGGCACGGCCTCTGTCACGAAGAAGGTGGTCGCTTGCGTGGCCGGGGAGGGATGGGGGGGTCCGCGACGGGGTTGCGGGTATGCGGGTAGACCTGGCTGCCGGCCGGCGCCTGATATTCCCGGCCCCGCGTCCGTCTTCCACCTTCCCCCCCCCCAGTCCACACCGCACAAGCGGGAACCAGACCCGTACCCAACGGCGGCCTGCCTCCGCCTGCCCCCACCCCGGACCTCACCCACAACCCGCCCTCTCCCGGACGCATCTCGCCCGACCGGCCCGCGACCGTGTTTTTTTATTTGTTTGTTTGTTTTTGTTTTTGTTTTTCTTTTTTTGTTTTGGTCGGTCACTCGCTCGGTTATTTGTTTGGACCCGATTGGCCCGTTTGGTTTTTTTCTTTTCTTTCCTTTTTCCACCGGGGTGCTCCTGACGGCTCGGCCCAATGGCGGCTCGACTCGGCGACCGGAGCCCGCCAAAACACCTCGCCACCCCCCAGCCCCACCGCCACCACCGCCACCACCTCCTTCTCCCGCCGAAAATCCCACGTACCGTTCCACCTCATCTGCGGGCTGGGAGAGAGGCTAGGCGCGAACCCCGCGGGGGACGCGGCCGCCTCCCGCCGGCCCACCTCTCGCCGCTGCCGTCTTCCCGCCGCTCTTTCGCCATCCCTCGCCACGCGGCCTGCCCGCAGTCCAGATATCCGGCCCGAACGGACCCCGGTGGGCGGGGCCCGCGCACCTTCCTGCAGAGCCGGGAAGGCGGGGGGGGGGCGGGGCGGCTTTTTCAAAAACTAAAAAAGGGGAAAGTAAAGAAGAACCCACGAGAAAAACAAACAAACAAACAAACAAACAAACGGAAAATAATAAAACCGAGAGGGCGCGTGGGGGCACGGACAAACAATCAAACGGACCAAAGTACGAACGAACGGACGAACAAACAAACACGCAGACAAAAGGGCAAAACCGCGGTGGCGGTGGCGGGACGGCCAGCTTCAAGCAAGGCCGAACCGAGAAGCCCGGGTGCGCCCCGACCCGGCGAACAGCGGCCGGCTCATACGTGCACCCTGGTCGTTCCGCGGCTGCGGCCGAGTTGCGTCTCCGTGGCGCCTCCGGTGCTCCGGCACAGTCAACACGGCTCGACCCCTGGCCATCGCGGCTCGAGTGCGCCGGCACGGTCCAGCCTCTCCCGGCGGGCTCCGCTCGGCTCGGACGTTCTGCGGAAGTGGCCAAGTGTCGCTCTCGTGGCGGCTCCTCTGCGCTGGCACTGTCTACCCGGCTCCGAGCGTCTCCGGAGGGTGGGAGAAATAGGGGGGGGCACGGCGTCGGCGGCTAGGCGTCGCTTCCCATGCGTCCCGACTAGGTCGGCACGGTCTACCCGGCTCTGAGCGGGCCGTGGTGCTCGGCGGCGGCTGCTAGAGGTCGCTCCCTATGCAGCTTGACTAGGTCGGCACGGTCTACCCGGCTCCGAGCGGGCCGTGGTGCTCGGCGGCGGCTGCTAGAGGTCGCTGCCTCTGCGTCTCGACTAGGTCGGCACGGCCTACCCGGCTCCGAGCGGGCCGTGGTTCTCGGCGGCGTCTGCTAGAGGTCGCTGCCTATGCGTCTCGACTAGGTCGGCACGGTCTACCCGGCTCCGAGCGGGCCGTGGTGCTCGACGGCGGCTGCTAGAGGTCGCAACCTATGCGTCTCGACTAGGTCGGCACGGTGTACCCGGCTCTGAGCGGGAAATGGTGCTTGGCGGCGGCTGCTAGAGGTCTCTGCCTATGCGGCTCGACTAGGTCGGCACGGTCTACCCGGCTCCGAGCGGGCCGTGGTGCTCGGCGGCGGCTGCTAGAGGTCGCTGCCTATGCGGCTCGACTAGGTCGGCACGGTCTACCCGGCTCCGAGCGGGCCGTAGTGCTTGGCAGCGGCTGCTAGAGGTCGCTGCCTATGCGGCTCGAATAGGTTGGCACGGTCTACCCTGCTCTGTGCGTGCGCGAGGGCTCGGCGGCGGTCGCTAGGTGTCGCTGCACGTCTGCCAGCCTGTCCGTCAGCGACCTCTAGCGTCCGCGGCGGAGCAGGGTAGACCGTGCTGACGTGAGCCGGCTGCCGCTCAGCGACCCCTGGCCGCCGCCACATGAGCTTCGGTCCGCTCGGAGCCAGGTAGACCGTGCCGACCAACTCGAGCCGGACGTGCAGCGACCGCTGGCCAGCGCGGAGGCTCGTGTGCACCGGCACGGTCCAACCTCTACCGGCGGGTTCCGCTCGGCTCGGACGCTCCTCGGCGGCGTCCGGCGATCTGAGCCGCGGCGGCTCGAGTGCGCCGGCACGGTCCAACCGCTCCCGGCGGGTTCCGCTCAGCTCGGACGCTCCTCAGCGCAGTCGGGCGATCTGAGCCGCGCCGACACGGTCCAGCCTCTCCAGGCGGACTCAGCTTGGATCGGACGTTCCGCGGAAGTGGCAAAGTGCCGCTCTTGTGGTTGCTCCGCTGCGCCGGCACTGTCTACCCGGCTCCGAGCGTCTCCGGGGGGGGGGGTGGGGGAAGAAGGAGAAGTGGGGGGGGAATAAGGGGGTGGGCGGCACGGCGTCAGCGGCTAGGCGTCGCTGCCCATGCATCTCGACTAGGTCGGCACGGTCTATTCGGCTCCGAGCGGGTCGTGGTGCTAAGCGGTGGCTGCTAGAGGTCGCTGCCTATGCGGCTCGTCTAGGTCGGCACGGTCTACCCGGCTCCGAGCGGGCCGTGGTGCTCGGCGGCGGCGGCTACGGGTCGCTGCCTATGCGGCTCGACTAGGTCGGCACGGTCTACCCGGCTCCGAGCGGGCCGTGGTGCTCGGCGGCGGCGGCTAGGGGTCGCTGCCTAAGCGGCTCGACTAGGTCGGCACGGTCTATCCCGCTCTGAGCTGGCTAGGGTGCTCGGCGGCGGCTGCTAAAGATCGCTGCCTATGCGTCTCGACTAGGTCGGCACGGTCTACCCTGCTCCGTGCGTGCGCGAGGGCTCGGGGGCGGTCGTTAGTGTCGCTGCACGTCTGCCATCCCGTCCGTCAGCGACCTCTAGCGTTTGCGGCGGAGCAGGGTAGACCGTGCCGACGTGAGCCGTCCGCCGCTCAGCGACCCCTGGCCGCCGCCGCATGAGCTTCGGTCCGCTCGGAGCCGGGTAGACCGTGCCGACCAACTCGAGCCGGACGTGCAGCGACCGCTGGCCAGCGCGGAGGCTCGTGTGCGCCGGCACGGTCCAGCCTCACACGGCGGGCTCCGTTCGGTTCGGACGTTCCTCGGTGGTGTCCGTGGGGTCTCAGCCGCGGCGGCTCGAGTGCGCCGGCACTGCACAGCCCCTCCCTGCGGGCTCCGCTCGGCACGGACTTTCCTCGTCGGCGTCCGGCGATCTGAGCCGCGGCGGCTCGAGTGCGCCGGCACGGTCCAACCGCTCCCGGCGGGTTCCGCTCGGCTCGGACGCTCCTCAGCGCAATCGGGCGATCTGAGCCGCGGCGACACGGTCCAGCCTCTCCAGGCAGACTCAGCTTGGATCGGACGTTCCGCGGAAGTGGACAAGTGCCGCTCTTGTGGCTGCTCCGCTGCGCCGGCACTGTCTACCCGGCTCCGAACGTCTCCGGGGGGGGGGGTGGGGGAAGAAGGGGAAGTGGGGGGGGGAGTAAGGGGGTGGGCGGCACGGTGTCAGCGGATAGGCGTCACTGCCCATGCATCTCGACTAGGTCGGCACGGTCTATTCGGCTCCGAGCGGGCCGTGGTGCTCGGCGGCGGCGGCTAGAGGTCGCTGCCTATGCGTCTCGTCTAGGTCGGCACGTTCTACCCGGCTCCGAGCGGGCCGTGGTGCTCGGCGGCGGCTGCTAGAGGTCGCTGCCTATGCGGCTTTGCTAGGTCGGCACGGTCTACCCGGCTCCGAGCGGGCCGTGGTGCTCGGCGGCGTCTGATAGAGGTCGCTGCCTATGCGTCTCAACTAGGTCGGCACGGTCTACCCGGCTCCGAGCGGGCCGTGGTGCTCGACGGCGGCTGCTAGAGGTCGCAGCTTATGCGTCTCAACTAGGTCGGCACGGTCTACCCGGCTCCGAGCGGGCCGTGGTGCTCGGCGGTGGCGGCTAGATGTCGTTGCCTATGTGGCTCGTCTAGGTCGGCACGGTCTACCCGGCTCCGAGCGGGCCGTGGTGCTCGGCGGCAGCGGCTACGGGTCGCTGCCTATGCGGCTCGACTAGGTCGGCACGGTCTATCCTGCTCTGAGCGGGCTAGGGTGCTCGGCGGCGGCTGCTAAAGATCGCTGCCTATGCGTCTCGACTAGGTCGGCACGGTCTACCCTGCTCCGTGCGTGCGCGAGGGCTCGGCGGCGGTCGTTAGTGTTGCTGCACGTCTGCCATCCCGTCCGTCAGCGACCTCTAGCGTTTGCGGCGGAGCAGGGTAGACCGTGCCGACGTGAGCCGGCCGCCGCTCAGCGACCCCTGGCCGCCACCGCATGAGCTTCGGTCCACTCGGAGCTGGGTAGACCGTGCCGACTAACTCGAGCCAGATGTGCAGCGACCGCTGGCCAGCGCGGAGGCTCGTGTGCGCCGGCACGGTCCAGCCTCACACGGCGGGCTCCGTTCGGTTCGGACGTTCCTCGGTGGTGTCCGTGGGGTCTCAGCCGCGGCGGCTCGAGTGCGCCGGCACTGCACAGCCCCTCCCTGCGGGCTCCGCTCGGCACGGACTTTCCTCGTTGGCGTCCGGCGATCTGAGCCGCGGCGGCTCGAGTGCGCCGGCACAGTCCAACCGCTCCCGGCGGGTTCCGCTCGGCTCGGACGCTCCTGGGCGGAGTCGGGCGATCTGAGCCGCGGCGGCTTGAGGGCGCCGGCACGGTCCAACTGCTCTCGGCGGGCTCGGCTCGGCTCGGACGTTCCACGGCGGCATCCGGGGGGTCTCAGCCGCGGAGGCTCGGGTGTGCGGCACGGTCCAGCCTCTCCCGGCAGGCTCCGCTCGGCTCGGACGTTCCTCGGCGGCGTCCGGCGATCTGAGCCGCGGCGGCTCGAGTGCGCCGGCACGGTCCAACCGCTCCCGGCATGTTCCGCTCAGCTCGGACGCTCCTCGGCAGAGTCGGGCGATCTGAGCCGCGGCAGCACGGTCCAGCCTCTCCAGGCGGAATCACCTCGGCACGGACGTTCCGCGGAAGTGGCCAAGTGCCGCTCTTGTGGGGGGGGGGGAAGAGGGGGGGGATGGGGGGGGGATTAAGGGGGGGGGGGGGGGTGGGCAAGGCGTCGGCAGCTAGGCGTCGCTGCCATTGCGTCTCAACTAGGTCGGCACGGTCTACCCGGCTCCGAGCGGGCCGTGGTGCTCGGCGGCGGCTGCTAGAGGTCGCTGCCTATGCGGCTCGACTAGGTCGGCACGGTCTACCCGGCTCCGAGCAGGCCATGGTGCTTGGCGGCGGCTGCTAGAGGTCGCTGCCTATGCGGCTCGACTAGGTTGGCACGGTCTACCCTGCTCCGTGCGTGCGCGAGGGCTGGGCGGCGGTCGCTAGGTGTCGCTGCACGTCTGCCAGCCCATCCGTCAGCGACCTCTAGCGTCCGTGGCGGAGCAGGGTAGACCGTGCCGACGTGAGCCGGCCGCCGCTCAGCGACCCCTGGCCGCCGCCGCATGAGCTGCGGTCCGCTCGGAGCCAGGTAGACCGTGCCGACCAACTCGAGCCGGACGTGCAGCGACCGCTGGCCAGCGCGGAGGCTCGTGTGCGCCGGCACGGTCCAACCTCTCCCGGCGGGTTCCGCTCGGCTCGGACGCTCCTCGGCGGCGTCCGGCGATCTGAGCCACGGCGGCTCGAGTGCGCCGGCACGGTCCAACCGCTCCCGGCGGGTTCCGCTCGGCTCGGACGCTCCTCAGCGCAGTCGGGCGATCTGAGCCGCGACGACACGGTCCAGCCTATCCAGGCGGACTCAGCTTGGATCGGACGTTCCGCGGAAGTGGACAAGTGCCACTCTTGTGGCTGCTCCGCTGCGCCGGCACTGTCTACCCGGCTCCGAACGTCTCCGGGGGGGGGGGGGTGGGGGAAGAAGGGGAAGTGGGGGGGGGAGTAAGGGGGTGGGCGGCACGGCGTCAGCGGCTAGGCGTCACTGCCCATGCATCTCGACTAGGTCGGCACGGTCTATTCGGCTCCGAGCGGGCCGTGGTGCTCGGCGGCGGCTGCTAGAGGTCGCTGCCTATGCGTCTCGTCTTGGTCGGCACGGTCTACCCGGCTCCGAGCGGGCCGTGGTGCTCGGCGGCGGCTGCTAGAGGTCGCTGCCTATGCGGCTTTGCTAGGTCGGCACGGTCTACCCGGCTCCGAGCGGGCCGTGGTGCTCGACGGCGGCTGCTAGAGGTCGCAGCCTATGCGTCTCGACTAGGTCGGCACGGTCTACCCGGCTCTGAGCGGGCAATGGTGCTCGGCGGCGGCTGCTAGAGGTCTCTGCCTATGCGGCTCGACTAGGTCGGCACGGTCTACCCGGCTCCGAGCGGGCCGTGGTGCTCGGCGGCGGCTGCTAGAGGTCGCTGCCTATGCGGCTCGACTAGGTCGGCACGGTCTACCCGGCTCCGAGCGGGCCGTGGTGCTCGGCGGCGGCTGCTAGAGGTCGCTGCCTATGCGGCTCGACTAGGTCGGCACGGTCTACCCTGCTCCGTGCGTGCGCGAGAACTCGGCGGCGGTCGGTAGGTGTCGCTGCACGTCTGCCAGCCCGTCCGTCAGCAACCTCTAGCGTCCGCGGCGGAGCAGGGTAGACCGTGCCGACGTGAGCCGGTTGCCGCTCAGCGACCCCTGGCCGCCGTCGCATGAGCTTCGGTCCGCTCGGAGCCGGGTAGACCGTGCCGACCAACTTGAGCCGGACGTGCAGCGACCGCTGGCCAGCGCGGAGGCTCGTGTGCGCCGGCACGGTCCAACCTCTCCCGGCGGGTTCCGCTCGGCTCGGATGCTCCTCGGTGTCGTCCGGCGATCTGAGCCGCGGCGGCTCAAGTGCGCCGGCTCCCGGCGGGTTCCGCTCGGCTCGGACGCTCCTCAGCGCAGTCGGGCGATCTGAGCCGCGGCGACACGGTCCAGCCTCTCCAGGCGGACTCAGCTTGGATCGGACGTTCCGCGGAAGTGGCCAAGTGCCGCTCTTGTGGCTGCTCTGCTGCGCCAGCACTGTCTACCCGGCTCCGAGCGTCTCCGGGGGGGGGGGTGGGGGAAGAAGGGGAAGTGGGGGGGGGAGTAAGGGGGTGGGCAGCACGGCGTCAGCGGCTAGGCGTCACTGCCCATGCATCTCGACTAGGTCGGCACGGTCTATTCGGCTCCGAGCGGGCCGTGGTGCTCGGCAGCAGCTGCTAGAGGTCGCTGCCTATGCGTCTCGTCTTGGTCGGCACGGTCTACCCGGCTCCGAGTGGGCCGTGGTGCTCGGCGGCGGCTGCTAGAGGTCGCTGCCTATGCGGCTTTGCTAGGTCGGCACGGTCTACCCGGCTCCGAGCGGGCCGTGGTGCTCGACGGCGGCTGCTAGAGGTCGCAGCCTATGCGTCTCGACTAGGTCGGCACGGTCTACCCGGCTCTGAGCGGGCAATGGTGCTCGGCGGCGGCTGCTAGAGGTCTCTGCCTATGCGGCTCGACTAGGTCGGCACGGTCTACCCGGCTCCGAGCGGGCCATGGTGCTCGGCGGCGGCTGCTAGAGGTCGCTGCCTATGCGTCTCGACTAGGTCGGCACGGTCTACCCGGCTCCGAGCGGGCCGTGGTGCTCGGCGGCGGCTGCTAGAGGTCGCTGCCTATGCGGCTCGACTAGGTCGGCACGGTCTACCCTGCTCCGTGCGTGCGCGAGAACTCGGCGGCGGTCGGTAGGTGTCGCTGCACGTCTGCCAGCCCGTCCGTCAGCAACCTCTAGCGTCCGCGGCGGAGCAGGGTAGACCGTGCCGACGTGAGCCGGTTGCCGCTCAGCGACCCCTGGCCGCCGCCGCATGAGCTTCGGTCCGCTCGGAGCCGGGTAGACCGTGCCAACCAACTCGAGCCGGACGTGCAACGACCGCTGGCCAGCGCGGAGGCTCGTGTGCGCCGGCACGGTCCAACCTCTCCCGGCGGGTTCCGCTCGGCTCGGATGCTCCTCGGTGTCGTCCGGCGATCTGAGCCGCGGCGGCTCGAGTGCGCCGGCACGGTCCAACCGCTCCCGGCGGGTTCCGCTCGGCTCGGACGCTCCTCAGCGCAGTCGGGCAATCTGAGCCGCGGCGACACGGTCCAGCCTCTCCAGGCGGACTCAGCTTGGATCGGACGTTCCGCGGAAGTGGCCAAGTGCCACTCTTGTGGCTGCTCCGCTGCGCCGGCACTGTCTACCCGGCTCCGAGCGTCTCCGGGGGGGTGGGTGGGGGAAGAAGGGGAAGTAGGGGGGGGAGTAAGGGGGTGGGCGGCACGGCGTCAGCGGCTAGGCGTCACTGCCCATGCATCTCGACTAGGTCGGCACGGTCTATTCGGCTCCGAGCGGGCCGTGGTGCTCGGCGGCGGCTGCTAGAGGTCGCTGCCTATGCGTCTCGTCTTGGTCGGCACGGTCTACCCGGCTCCGAGCGGGCCGTGGTGCTCGGCGGCGGCTGCTAGAGGTCGCTGCCTATGCGGCTTTGCTAGGTCGGCACGGTCTACCCGGCTCCGAGTGGGCCGTGGTGCTCGGCGGCGGCTGCTAGAGGTCGCTGCCTATGCGGCTCGACTAGGTCGGCACGGTCTACCCGGCTCCGAGCGGGCCGTGGTGCTCGGCGGCGGCTGCTAGAGGTCGCTGCCTATGCGGCTCGACTAGGTCGGCACGGTCTACCCTGCTCCGTGCGTGCGCGAGAACTCGGCGGCGGTCGGTAGGTGTCGCTGCACGTCTGCCAGCCCGTCCGTCAGCAACCTCTAGCGTCCGCGGCGGAGCAGGGTAGACCGTGCCGACGTGAGCCGGTTACCGCTCAGCGACCCCTGGCCGCCGCCGCATGAGCTTCGGTCCGCTCGGAGCCGGGTAGACCGTGCCGACCAACTCGAGCCGGACGTGCAGCGACCGCTGGCCAGCGCGGAGGCTCGTGTGCGCCGGCACGGTCCAACCGCTCCCGGCGGGTTCCGCTCAGCTCGGACGCTCCTGGGCGGAGTCGTGCGATCTGAGCCGCGGCGGCTTGAGTGCGCCGGCACGGTCCAACTGCTCTCGGCGGGCTCGGCTCGGCTCGGACGTTCCACGGCGGCATCCGGGGGGTCTCAGCCGCGGAGGCTCGGGTGTGCCGGCACGGTCCAGCCTCTCCCGGCAGGCTCCGCTCGGCTCGGACGTTCCTCGGCGGCGTCCGGCGATCTGAGCCGCGGCGGCTCGAGTGCGCCGGCACGGTCCAACCACTCCCGGCATGTTCCGCTCAGCTCGGACGCTCCTCGGCGGAGTCGGGCGATCTGAGCCGCGGCAGCACGGTCCAGCCTCTCCAGGCGGTCTCAGCTCGGCTCGGACGTTCCGCGGAAGTGGCCAAGTGCCGCTCTTGTGGGGAGGGGGGAAGAGGGGGGGGGTGGGGGGGGGATTAAGGGAGGGTGTGGGGGGGGGCAAGGCGTCGGCAGCTAGGCGTCGCTGCCATTGCGGCTCGACTAGGTCGGCACGGTCTACCCGGCTCCGAGCGGGCCGTGGTGCTCGGCGGCGGATGCTAGAAGTCGCTGCCTATGCGGCTCGACTAGGTCGGCACGGTCTACCCGGCTCCAAGCGGGCCGTGGTGCTCGGCGGCGGCTGCTAGAGGTCGCTGCCTATGCGGCTCGACTAGGTCGGCACGGTCTTCCCGGCTCCGAGCGGGCCGTGGTGCTCGGCGGCGGCTGCTAGAGGTCGCTGCCTATGCGGCTCGACTAGGTCGGCACGGTCTACCCGGCTCCGAGCGGGCCGTGGTGCTCGGCGGCGGCGGCTAGGGGTCGCTGCCCGTGCGGCTTGCGTGTAGCTGCCAGGTCTACCCGCTTTCGGCTAGGCTTTGCCGCCCTGTGAGTTTTGGGGGGCGCTAAAGCTCCGGAGTTTGCTGGGGGGTCACTGTAGTTTCTTACCTACCGCTACGTCGACGTAGAGCGCCGCTTACCCTCGGCGCCGCTGCCGGTAGTCGGCGCCGTTCTTTTCCGAAGCCGTTTTTTCTTACGCCTTCCGTTTCCGTCTGCAGGAGCGAGCGCGTGCTCGTCTCCAGAGGCGGCAACGAGCGGGCGCAGGCGAGCGCGGTTGAGCGCCGGGCTGTGGAGTTTTTCGGTTGCGGCTTCCCGCCGCTCTTTCGCCATCCCTCGCTACGCGGCCTGCCGGCAGTCCGGATTTCTGGCTCGAACGGACCCCGCTCAAGTGCGCCGGCACGGTCCAACCGCTCCCGGCGGGCACCACTCGGCTCGGACGTTCCTCGGAATCAGCCAAATGTCGCTCCCGTGGCGTCTCCGCAGGCAAAAACGCATAGCCGGCGCCGCAAAGATCGCGAGCCGCACCGAGCCGGGGAAACCGTGCCGTGGAGCAGCTGTGGGGCTGATGTGGGTCAGATCTATGGGGCAGGAGCTGCTGTGGGGCACATGTGGGTCAGACCTATGGGGCAGAAGCTACAGAGGGGATGATGTATGTCAGATCTATGGGGCAGGAGTTGCTATGGGGCAGATCAGGGACATATCTATGGTGCAAAATCTGCTGTTGGACTGATGTGGGTCAGATCTATGAGTTTGGAGCTGCTGTGGGGCACATGTGGGTCAGATCTATGGGCCAGGAGCTGCTGCAGGGCTGATTTGGGTCAGATCTATGGGTCAGCAGCTGCTGTGGGTCTGATGTGGGTCAGATCTATGGGGCAGGAGCTGCTGTGGGGCTGATGTGGGTCAGATCTATAGGGAAGGATATGCTGTGGGTCAGATCTATGGGGCAGGAGCTGCTGTGGGAACATGTGGGTCAGGTCTATGGGGCAGGAGCGGCTGTGGGGCTGATGTGGGTCAGATCTATGGGGCAGGAGCTGCTGTGGGTCAGATCTATGGGGAAGGAACAGATGTGGGCCTGATGTTGGTCAGATTTATGGAGCAGGAGCTGCTGTGTTGCAGATGTGGGTCAGATCTATGGTGCAGGAGCTGCTGTGGGGCAGATGTAGGGCATATCTATGGGGCAGGAGCTGCTGTGACGCTGATGGTTGTTAGATCTATGGGGCAGGAGCTGCTGTGGGGCAGATGTGGGTCAGAGCTATGGGGCAGGAGCTGCTGTGGGGCAGAAGTGGGTAAGATCTATGGGGTAGGAGATGGTGTGTGGCAGATGTGGGTCAGATCTATGGTGTAAGAGCTGCTGTGGGGCTGATGTGGGTCAGATCTATGGGGCAGGAGCTGCTGTGCGACATATGTGGGTCAGATCTATGGGGCAGGATCTGCTGTGGGGCTGATGTGGGAAGGATCTATGGGACAGGAGATGCTTTGGGGCAGATGTGGGTCAGATCTATGGGGCAGGAGTTGCTCTGGGGCTGATGTGGGTCAGATCCTTGGGGCTGAAGCTGCTGTGGGTCATATCTATTGGGCAGCAGCTGCTTTACATATGATGTGTGTCAGATCTATGGGGCAGGAGCTGCTGTGGGGCTGATGTGGGTTAGATCTATGGGGCAGGAGCTGTTGTGGGGCTGATGGGGGTCAGATCTATGGGGCAGGAGCTACTGTGGGGCTGATGTTGGTCTGATCTATGGGGCAGGTGCTGCTGTGCGACATATGTGGGTCAGATCTATTGGGCAGGATCTGCTGTGGGGCTGATGTGGGAAAGATCTATGGGGCAGGAGATGCTTTGGCCATATGTCGGTCCGATCTATTGGGCAGGAGCTGCTGTGGGGCGCATGTGAATCAGGTCTATGGGGCAGGAGCTGCTGTGGGTCAGATTGTCATGGTTTAATAATGTTGTAATTTTGCTATCAGTATTCCACATCATAACATCATATAAAGCATGGATAATTTTACTGAATCTGCAACTTACAGAAGAAGACTGCATCTCCCAGAGAGCAACACGATGGGTCACGGGACCTGGACTCTATATTAACTCTGTCGCAGAACAGACTGACGTCTTTCGAGTTCTGGCGTTCAGGGCAGTGTGTGGGAGCCTTCAGCCGTTCGCCCAGATTCACAGTAGGCCTCTCGGTTACGGGACTCATTCTCTCTCCTATTTTGCTTGATTCATTAGCTCAATTTTCAATTATATTGTATTCTATTGTGTTATCCTGTATTTCGATATAGTATTTAGTAAATAAGTGTGCCTCCTTACATCGTTGCCGCTGTTTTCTTAATTAACTTTTTCTTTTCGGCTGAGGGCCCTTCAGGGGCCCACGGCCCTTGTCACGGACGCAGGTGGATTTTTCGTTCAAACCGTGACAGATTTGGTAGCAGAGGATGGTTCCACTGTTGCAGCCACCCCCATAAGGCATTTGCCACCATCCATGAATCAGTATAAAGATTAAGCATTGGCCACCTCTCCCGTTCAGCCACATCTAAAGCCAGCTGAACAGCCTTTACCTCTGCAAATTGACTTGATTCTCCTTTACCTTCAGTGGCCTCTGCAACTTGTTGTGTGGGGCTCCATACAGCAGCTTTCCATCTGCGATGCTTCCCTACAATACGACATGATCCGTCTGTGAATAGGGCAAATTACTTTTCGTTTTCTGGTAGCTCATTGTATGGTGGTGCCTCTTTAGCACGTGATACCTCTTCTGTAGGTGGTGTTTCAATTTTTTTACTCTCAGGCCAGTCCATGATCACTTCTAGAATTCCAGGACGGCTGAGTTTTCCCATTCCAGCTCGTTGAGTAATTAATTAAATCCACTTTCTCCAAGTGGCATCAGTAGCATGATGGGTGGAGGGAACCTGTCCTTTAAACATCCAGTTTATTACTGGCAAGCGTGGTGCTAGAAGAAGCTGAACCTCTGTCCCAACTACTTCAGAAGCAGCCCGAACCCCCTCATACACGGCTAAGATCTCCTTCTTAGTCGGAGTGTAGCGCTCCTCAGACCCTTTATATGCTTGACTCCAAAATCCTAGCGGTCGGCCTCGGATCCTCACATCCTGCCCCGTCCGTACTGGCCCCAAGGCCACGGCACGGGCTATTTCTTGTTTTCTCTGCTCAAAAGCCTGCTGCTGCTCAGGACCCCATGAGAAATTCTTCTTCTTCTGTGTTACCTGATAGAGGGGGCTCACTATGTGGCTGTAGTTTGGGACATGCATTCTCCAAAAGCCCACTACTCCCAGAAAAGATTGGGTCTCTGTCTTGTCGGTGGGCGGAGACATAGCAGTGATTTTGTCAATCACATCTGCTGGGATGTGACGACGTCCATCTTGCCATTTTATACCTAAGAACTGGATTTCCTGGGCAGGCCCCTTCACCTTGCTGCGCTTAATGGCAAAACCAGCTTTCAAAAGAATTTGGATTATCTGTTTCCCTTTCTTGGAAACCTCTGCTGCTGTATGGCCCCACACTACAATATCATCAATATACTGCAAGTGCTCAGGAGCATCACCCTGTTCCAAAACAGCTTGGATCAATCCATGGCAAATTGTTGGGCTGTGCTTCCACCCTTGAGGTAAACGGTTCCAGGTGTACTGAATACCTCTCCAGGTAAAAGCAAACTGTGGCCTACATTTTGCAGCCAATGGGATGGAAAAGAAGGCATTAGCAATGTCAATGGTGGCATACCACCTAGCTTCTTTTGACTCCAGTTCATACTGGAGTTCTAGCATGTCTGGTACAGCAGCACTTAATGGAGGTGTGACTTCATTCAGGCCATGGTAATCCACCGTCAGCCTCCATTCCCCACTGGTTTTACACACTGGCCATATGGGGCTGTTAAAAGGCGAGTGAGTTTTGCTAATCACTCCCTGATTCTCTAATTGGCGAATTAGCTTGTGAATGGGGAGCAATGAGTCCCTATTGGTGCGGTACTGCCGTCTGTGAACCACTCTGGTGACAATTGGTACCTCTTGGTCTTTTACCTGGTGCAACCTCCCAGCACCCGCTGGGAGACCCGGCGCTCGCTGCGTTGCTTCCGTCCTTTGTTCGGGGGGTTCCGTGCGCCGGCGCCGGCGCGTGGAAAAGGGGGTGTGCGGCTGGTCGCGCGCGGGCGCGTGCCAGGCTCCCTTTCGCCCGGTTTTTCCCCATCCATCCATCCATGCATGCATCCACCTTCCCGCTTCGTGGCGGCGCGGGGTAGACCTGGGCGACCATCCACCCGCTCGATCGGCGGGTGCAGTTTCCCGTCCGTGCCGCGGGTAGACGTGTCGGCCGTAGCGGGGTTGACCTGTCGGCCGGTGCCGTTTCCCGTCCGCGCCGCGGGTAGATGTGTCGTCCGTAGCCGCGCGTCACGCAGCTGTGTCAAGCGGTAAGGGTACGACGAACGGCCAGCCGCCCCCTGACCTGACCCGACCCGACCCGACCCGACCCGACCCGACCGCTTCCGCCCTTGACCCACCCCCATCTTTTTATTACTTTTATTTTATTTTATTTTATTTTACCGCGACATTTTACGATCTATCTGTACTTTTTCACACCTTCTTCTCTTCTACTTTTCTTTGACTTCTGCCTTCCCTTCCCTTCCCTTCCCTTCCCTTCTCTTCCCTTCTCTTCCCTTCTCTTTCTTCTCTTCTCTTCTCTTCTCTTCTCTTCTCTTCTCTTCTCTTCTCTTCTCTTCTCTTCTCTTCTCTTCTCTTCTCTTCTCTTCTCTTCTCTTCTCTTCTCTTCTCTTCTCTTCTCTTCTCTTCTCTTCTCTTCTCTTCTCTTCTCTTCTCTTCTTTCTCTTCTCTTCTCTTCTCTTCCCTTCCCTTCCCTTCCATTCTCTTCTCTTCTCTTCCCTTCTCTTCCCTTCTCTTCCCTTCTCTTCCCTTCTCTTCTCTTCTCTTCTCTTCTCTTCTCTTCTCTTCTCTTCTCTTCTCTTCTCTTCTCTTCTCTTCTCTTCTCTTCTCTTCTCTTCTCTTCTCTTCTCTTCTCTTTCTCCTCGTCGCCCGCGCGTGAGTAGGCCCGGCCCGGCCTGGACCGGCACGGCCTCTGTAACGAAGAAGGGGGTCGCTTGCATGGCCGAAAGTCCGCGGCGGGGTTGCGGGTATGCGGGTAGACCTGGCTGCCGGCGCCTGATCTTCCCGGCCCCGCGTCCGTCTTCCACCTTCCCCCCCCCCCAGTCCACACCGCATGAGCGGGAACCCGACCCGTACCCGACGGCGGCCCGCCTCCGCCTGCCCCCACCCCGGCCCTCGCTCACAACCCGCCCTCTCCCGGACACATCTCGCCCGACCGGCCCGCGACCGTGTTTTTTTATTTGTTTGTTTGTCTTTGTTTTTGCTTTTTTTTTTTTGTTTGGTCGGTCGGTCACTCGCTCGGTTATTTGTTTGGACCCGATGGGCCCGTTTGGTTTTTTTCTTTTCTTTCCTTTTTCCGCCGGGGTGCTCCTGACGGCTCGGCCCAATGGCGGCTCGACTCGGCGACCGGAGCCCGCCAAAACGCCTCGCCACCCCCGAGCCCCACCGCCACCACCGCCACCACCGCCACCACCTCCTCCTCCCGCCGAAAATCCCACGTACCGTTCCACCTCATCTGCCGGCTGGGAGAGAGGCTAGACGCGAACCCCGCGGGGGACGCGGCCGCCTCCCGCCGGCCCACCTCTCGCCGCTGCCGTCTTCCCGACGGTCTTTCGCCATCCCTCGCCACGCGGCCTGCCCGCAGTCTGGATATCCGGCCCGAAGGGACCTTGGTGGGCGGGGCCCGCGCACGCGCCCACGCTCTTCCTGCAGAGCCGGGGAGTCGGGGGGGGCGGGGCGGCTTTTTCAAAATCTAAAAAAGGGGAAAGTAAAGAAGAACCCACGAGAAAAACAAACAAACAAACAAACAAACAAACAAACGGAAAATAATAAAACCGAGAGGGCGCGTGGGGGCACGGAAAAACAATCAAACGGACCAAAGTACGAACGAACGGACGAACAAACAAACACGCAGACAAAAGGGCAAAACCGCGGTGGCGGTGGCGGGACGGCCAGCTTCAAGCAAGGCCGAACCGAGAAGCCCGGGTGCGCCCCGACCCGGCGAACAGCGGCCGGCTCATACGTGCACCCTGGTCGTTCCGCGGCTGCGGCCGAGTGGCGTCTCTGTGGCGCCTCCGGTGCTCCGGCACGGTCAACACGGCTCGACCCCTGGCCATCGCGGCTCGAGTGCGCCGGCACGGTCCAGCCTCTCCCGGCGGGCTTCGCTCAGCTTGGACGTTCCAGGGAAGTGGCCAAGTGTCGCTCTCGTGGCGGCTCCTCTGCGCTGGCACTGTCTACCTGGCTCCGAGCGTCTCCGGAGGGTGGGGGGAGGGGGGGGGGGGCACAGCGTCTGCGGCTAGGCGTCGCTTCCCATGCGTCTGGACTAGGTTGGCACGGTCTACCCGGCTCCGAGCGGGACGTGGTGCTCGGCGGCGGCTGCTAGAGGTCGCTGCCTATGCGGCTCGACTAGGTCGGCACGGTCTACCCGGCTCCGAGCGGGCCGTGGTGCTCGGCAGCGGATGCTAGAGATCGCTGCCTATGCGGCTCGACTAGGTCGGCACGGTCTACCCGGCTCCGAGCGGTCCGTGGTGCTCGGCGGCGGCTGCTAGAGGTCGCTGCCTATGCGGCTCGACTAGGTCGGCACGGTCTACCCTGCTCCGTGCGTGCGCGAGGGCTCGGCGGCGGTCGCTAGGTGTCGCTGCACGTCTGCCAGCCCGTCCGTCAGCGACCTCTAGCGTCCGCGGCGGAGCAGGGTAGTCCGTGCCGACGTGAGCCGGCCGCCGCTCAGCGACCCCTGGCCGCCGCCGCATGAGCTTCGGTCCGCTCAGAGCCGGGTAGACCGTGCCGACAAACTCGAGCCGGACGTGCAGCGACCGCTGGCCAGGGCGGAGGCTCGTGTGCGCCGGCACGGTCCAGCCTCTCCCGGCGGGCTCCGCTCGGTTCGGACGTTCCTCGGTGGCGTCCGGGGGGTCTCAGCCGCGGAGGCTCGGGTGCGCCGGCACTGCACAGCCTCTCCCGGCGGGCTCCGCCCGGCTCGGACGTTCCTCGGCGGCGTCCGCCGATCTGAGCCGCGGCGGCTCGACTGCGCCGGCACGGTCCAACCGCTCCCGGCAGGTTCCGCTCAGCTCGGACGCTCCTCGGCGCAGTCGGGCGATCTGAGCCGCGGCGGCACGGTCCAGCCTCTCCAGGCGGACTCAGCTCGGCTCGGACGTTCCGCGGAAGTGGCCAAGTGCTGCTCTTGTGGGGGGGGGGGAAGAGGGGGGGGGTAGGGGGGGGAATAAGGGGTGGGGGGGAGGGGGGGCACGGCGTCGGCGGCTAGGTGTTGCTGCCTATGCGGCTCGACTCGGTCGGCACGGTCTACCCGGCTCCGAGCGGGCCTTGTTGCTCGGCGGCGGCTGCTAGAGGTCGCTGCCTATGCGGCTCGACTAGGTTGGCACGGTCTACCCGGCTCCGAGCGGGCCGTGGTGCTCGGCGGCGGCTGCTAGAGGTTGCTGCCTATGCGACTCGACTAGGTTGGCACGGTCTACCCGGCTCCGAGCGGGCCGTGGTGCTCGGCGGTGGCTGCTAGAGATCGCTGCCTATGCGGCTCGACTAGGTCGGCACGGTCTACCCGGCTCAGGGCAAGCCGTGGTGCTCGGCGGCGGCTGCTAGAGGTCGCTGCCTATGCGGCTCGACTAGGTCGGCACGGTCTACCCGGCTCCGAGCGGGCCGTGGTGCTCGGTGGCGGCTGCTAGAGGTCGCTGCCTATGCGTCTCGACTAGGTCGGCACGGTCTACCCTGCTCCGTGCGTGCGCGAGGGCTCGGCGGCGGTCGCTAGGTGTCGCTGCACGTCTGCCAGCCCGTTCGTCAGCGACCTCTAGCGTCCGCGGCGGAGCAGGGTAGACCGTGCCGACGTGAGCCGGCCGCCGCTCAGCGACCCCTGGCCGCCGCCGCATGAGCTTCGGTCCGCTCGGAGCCGGGTAGACCGTGCCGACCAACTCGAGCCGGACGTGCAGCGACCGCTGGCCAGCGCGGAGGCTCGTGTGCGCCGGCACGGTCCAGCCTCTCCCGGCGGGCTCCATTTGGTTCGGACGTTCCTCAGTGGTGTCCGGGGGGTCTCAGCCGCGGCGGCTCGAGTGAGCCGGCACTGCACAGCCCCTCCCTGCGGGCTCCGCTCGGCACGGACATTCCTCGTCGGCATCCGGCGATCTGAGCTGTGGCGGCTCGAGTGCTCCTGCACAGTCCAACCGCTCCCGGCGGGTTCCGCTCGGCTCGGACGCTCCTGGGCAGAGTCGGGCAATCTGAGCCGCGGCGGCACGGTCCATCCTCTCTAGGCGGACTCAGCTCGGCACGGACGTTCCGCGGAAGTGGCCATGTGCCGCTCTTGTGGGGGGGGGGGAAGAGGGGAAGGGGCTGGGGGGAGAGTAGGGGGGGTGGGGGGGGGGGGGGGGGGCATGGCGTCGGCGGCTAGGCGTCGCTGCCCATGCGGCTCGACTAGGTCGGCACGGTCTACCCGGCTCCGATCGGGCCGTGGTTCTCGGCGGCGGCTGCTAGAGGTCGCTGCCTATGCGACTCGACTAGGTCGGCACGGTCTACCCGGCTCCGAGCGGGCCGTGGTGCTCTGCGGCGGCTGCTAGAGGTCGCTGCCTATGCGTCTCAGCTAGGTCGGCACGGTCTACCCGGCTCCGAGCGGGCCGTGCTGCTCAGCAGGCGGCTAGGGGTCGCTGCCCGTGCGGCTTGCGTGTAGCTGCCAGGTCTACCCGCTTTCGGCTAGGCTTTGCCGCCCTGTGAGATGGGGGGGCGCTAAAGCTCCGGAGCTTGCTGGGGGGTCGCTGTAGTTTCTTACCTACCGCTACGTCGACGTAGAGCGCCGCTTATTCTCGGCGCCGCTGCCGGTAGTCGGTGCCGTTCTTTTCCGAAGCCGTTTTTTCTTACGCCTTCCGTTTTCGTCTGCAGGAGCGAGCGCGTGCTCGTCTCCAGAGGCGGCAACGAGCGGGCGCAGGCGAGCGCGGTTGAGCGTCGGGCTGTGGAGTTTTTCGGTTGCGGCTTCCCGCCGCTCTTTCGCTATCCCTCGCCACGCGGCCTGCCCGCAGTCCGGATTTCCGGCTCGAACGGACCCCGCTCAAGTGCGCCGGCACGGTCCAACCGCTCCCGGCGGGCACCGCTCGGCTCGGACGTTCCTCGGAATCAGCCAAATGTCGCTCCCGTGGCGTCTCCGCAGGCAAAAACGCATAGCCGGCGCCGCAAAGCTCGCGAGCCGCACCGAGCCGGGGAAACCGTGCCGTGGAGCAGCTGTGGGGCACATGTGGGTCAGATCTATAAGGCAGGAGCTGCTGTGCGGCTGATGTGGGTCAGACCTATGGGCAGGAGCTGATGTAGGGAAGATTTGGGTCTGATCTATGGGTTAGGAACTGCTGTGGTTCAGATCTATGGGGCAGGAGCAGCTGTGGGGCACATGTGGGTCAGATCTATGGGTTAGGTTCTGCTTTGGGGAAAATGTGGGTCAGATCTACGGGGCAGGAGCTGCTGTGGGTCAGATTTGGGTCAGATCTATGGGGCAGGAGCTGCTGTAGGTCAGATTTATGAGTCAGGAGCTGCTGTGTGGCTGATGTGGGTCAGATCTATGGGGCAGGAGCTGCTGTGGGGCATATGTGGGTCAGATCTATATGGCAGGAGCTGCTGTGGGGCACATGTGGGTCAGACCTATGGGGCAGAAGCTGCAGAGGGGATGAAGTAGGTCAGATCTATGGGGCAGGAAATTGCTGTGGGGCAGATGAGGGACATATCTATGGTGCAAAATCTGCTGTTGGACTGATGTGGGTCAGATCTATTGGGGCAGGAGCTGCTGTGGGGAACATGTGGGTCAGGTTATGGGGCAGGAGCTGCTGTGGGGCAGATGTGGGTCAGATCAATGGGGCAGCAGCTGCTGTGGGTCTGATGTGGGTCACATCTATAGGGCAGGAGCTGCTGTGGGGCTGATGTGGGTCAGATCTATGGGGCAGGAGCTGCCGTGTGTCAGATCTATGGGGCAGGAACAGATGTGGGCCTGATGTTGGTCATATTTATGGAGCAGGAGCTGCTGTGTTGCAGATGTGGGTCAGATCTATGGTGCAGGAGCTGCTGTGGGGCAGATGTAGGGCATATCTATGGGGCAGGAGCTGCTGTGAGGCTGATGGGTGTTAGATCTATGGGGTGGAGCTGCTGTGGTGCAGATGTGGGTCAGAGCTATGGGGCAGGAGCTGCTGTGGGGCAGAAGTGGGTAAGATCTATGGGGTAGGAGATGGTGTGTGGCAGATGTGGGTCAGATCTATGGTGTAGGAGCTGCTGAGGGGCTGATGTGCGTCAGATCGATGGGGCAGGAGCTGCTGTGGTTAAGATCTATTTGGCAGGATCTGCTGTGGGGCAGATTTGGGTCAGATCTATGGGGCAGGAGCTGCTGTGTGGCAAATGTGGGTCAGATCTATGGGGCAGGAGCTGCTGTGGGTCAGATCTATGGGGCAGGAACAGATGTGGGCCTGATGTTGGTCAGATTTATGGAGCAGGTTGCTGCTGTGTTGCAGATGTGGGTCAGATCTATGGTGCAGGAGCTGCTGTGGGGCAGATGTAGGGCATATCTATGGGGCAGGAGCTGCTGTGAGGCTGATGGGTGTTAGATCTATGGGGAGGAGCTGCTGTGGTGCAGATGTGGGTCAAAGCTATGGGGCAGAAGCAGCTGTGGGGCAGAAGTGGGTAAGATCTATGGGGTAGGAGATGGTGTGTGGCAGATGTGGGTCAGATCTATGCTGTAGGAGCTGCTGTGGGGCTGATGTGGGTCAGATCTATGGGGCAGGAGCTGCTGTGGGTCAGATCTATGGGGCAGGAACAGATGTGGGCCTGATGTTGGTCAGATTTATGGAGCAGGAGCTGCTGTGTTGCAGATGTGGGTCAGATCTATGGGGCAGGTGCTGCTGTGCGACATATGTGGGTCAGATCTATGGGGCAGGATCTGCTGTGGGGCTGATGTGGGACAGATCTATGGGGCAGGAGCTGCTGTGGGGCACATGTGGGTCAGACCTATGGGGCAGAAGCTGCAGAGGGGATGATGTAGGTCAGATCTATGGGGCAGGAAATTGCTGTGGGGCAGATGAGGGACATATCTATGGTGCAAAATCTTCTGTTGGACTGATGTGGGTCAGATCTATTGGGGCAGGAGCTGCTGTGGGGAACATGTGGGTCAGGTTATGGGGCAGGAGCTGCTGTGGGGCAGATGTGGGTCAGATCAATGGGGCAGCAGCTGCTGTGGGTCTGATGTGGGTCACATCTATAGGGCAGGAGCTGCTGTGGGGCTGATGTGGGTCAGATCTATGGGGCAGGAGCTGCCGTGTGTCAGATCTATGGGGCAGGAACAGATGTGGGCCTGATGTTGGTCAGATTTATGGAGCAGGAGCTGCTGTGTTGCAGATGTGGGTCAGATCTATGGTGCAGGAGCTGCTGTGGGGCAGATGTAGGGCATATCTATGGGGCAGGAGCTGCTGTGAGGCTGATGGGTGTTAGATCTATGGGGAGGAGCTGCTGTGGTGCAGATGTGGGTCAGAGCTATGGGGCAGGAGCTGCTGTGGGGCAGAAGTGGGTAAGATCTATGGGGTAGGAGATGGTGTGTGGCAGATGTGGGTCAGATCTATGGTGTAGGAGCTGCTGAGGGGCTGATGTGCGTCAGATCAATGGGGCAGAAGCTGCTGTGGTTAAGATCTATTTGGCAGGATCTGCTGTGGGGCAGATTTGGGTCAGATCTATGGGGCAGGAGCTGCTGTGTGGCAAATGTGGGTCAGATCTATGGGGCAGGAGCTGCTGTGGGTCAGATCTATGGGGCAGGAACAGATGTGGGCCTGATGTTGGTCAGATTTATGGAGCAGGTTGCTGCTGTGTTGCAGATGTGGGTCAGATCTATGGTGCAGGAGCTGCTGTGGGGCAGATGTAGGGCATATCTATGGGGCAGGAGCTGCTGTGAGGCTGATGGGTGTTAGATCTATGGGGAGGAGCTGCTGTGGTGCAGATGTGGGTCAGAGATATGGGGCAGGAGCAGCTGTGGGGCAGAAGTGGGTAAGATCTATGGGGTAGGAGATGGTGTGTGGCAGATGTGGGTCAGATCTATGCTGTAGGAGCTGCTGTGGGGCTGATGTGGGTCGGATCTATGGGGCAGGAGCTGCTGTGGGTCAGATCTATGGGGCAGGAACAGATGTGGGCCTGATGTTGGTCAGATTTATGGAGCAGGAGCTGCTGTGTTGCAGATGTGGGTCAGATCTATGGGGCAGGTGCTGCTGTGCGACATATGTGGGTCAGATCTATGGGGCAGGATCTGCTGTGGGGCTGATGTGGGACAGATCTATGGGGCAGGAGATGCTGTGGGGCAGATGTGGGTCAGATCTATGGGGTAGGAGATGGTGTGTGGCAGATGTGGGTCAGATCTATGGGTCAGCAGCTGCTGTGGGTCTGATGTGGGGCAGATCTATGGGGCTGGAGCTGCTGTGGGGCTGATGTGGGTCAGATCTATGGGGCAGGAAATGCTGTGGGTCAGATCTATGGGGCAGGAGCTGCTGTGGGGAATATGTGGTTCAGGTCTATGGGGCAGGAGCTGCTGTGGGGCAGATGTGGGTCAGATCTATGGGGCAGGAGCTGCTGTGGGTGTGATGTGGGTCAGATCTATGGGGCAGGAGCTGCTGTGGGTCAGATCTATGGTGCAGGAACAGATGTGGGCCTGATGTTGGTAAGATTTATGGAGCAGGAGCTGCTGTGTTGCAGATGTGGGTCAGATCTATGGGGCAGGTGCTGCTGTGCGACATATGTGGGTCAGATCTATGGGGCAGGATCTGCTGTGGGGCTGATGTGGGACAGATCTATGGGGCAGGAGATGCTGTGGGGCAGATGTGGGTCAGATCCTTGGGGCTGAAGCTGCTGTGGGTCATATCTATTGGGCAGCAGCTGCTTTACATATGATGTGTGTCAGATCTATGGGGCAGGAGCTGCTGTGGGGCTGATGTGGGTTAGATCTATGGGGCAGGAGCTGTTGTGGGGCTGATGGGGGTCAGATCTATGGGGCAGGAGCTGCTGTGGGGCTGATGTTGGTCTGATCTATGGGGCAGGAGCTGCTGTGCGACAGATGTGGGTCAGATCTATGGGGCAGGTGCTGCTGTGCGACATATGTGGGTCAGATCTATGGGGCAGGATCTGCTGTGGGGCTGATGTGGGAAAGATCTATGGGGCAGGATCTGCTGTGGGGCAGATTTGGGTCAGATCTATGGGGCAGGAGCATCTGTGGGTCAGATCTATGAGGCAGGAACAGATGTGGGCCTGATGTTGGTCAGATTTATGGAGCAGGAGCTGCTGTGTTGCAGATGTGGGTCAGATCTATGGTGCAGGAGCTGCTGTGGGGCAGATGTAGGGCATATCAATGGGGCAGGAGCTGCTGTGAGGCTGATGGGTGTTAGATCTATGGGGAGGAGCTGCTGTGGTGCAGATGTGGGTCAGAGCTATGGGGCAGGAGCTGCTGTGGTTAAGATCTATTTGGCAGGATCTGCTGTGGGGCAGATTTGGGTCAGATCTATGGGGCAGGAGCTGCTGTGTGGCAAATGTGGGTCAGATCTATGGGGCAGGAGCAGCTATGGGTCAGATCTATGGGGCAGGAACAGATGTGGGCCTGATGTTGGTCAGATTTATGGAGCAGGTTGCTGCTGTGTTGCAGATGTGGGTCAGATCTATGGTGCAGGAGCTGCTGTGGGGCAGATGTAGGGCTTATCTATGGGGCAGAAGCTGCTGTGAGGCTGATGGGTGTTAGATCTATGGGGAGGAGCTGCTGTGGTGCAGATGTGGGTCAGAGCTATGGGGCAGGAGCTGCTGTGGGGCAGAAGTGGGTAAGATCTATGGGGTAGGAGATGGTGTGTGGCAGATGTGGGTCAGATCTATGTTGTAGGAGCTGCTGTGGGGCTGATGTGCATCAGATCTATGGGGCAGGAGCTGCTGTGGTTAAGATCTATTTGGCAGGATCTGCTGTTGGGCAGATTTGGGTCAGATCTATGGGGCAGGAGCTGCTGTGGGGCTGATGTGGGTCAGATCTATGGGGCAGGAGCTGCAGTGGAGATGATGTACATCAGATATATGGGGCAGGAGCTGCTGTGGGGCTGCTGTAGTTTAGATCTATGGGGCAGGAGCTGTTGTGGGTCATATCTATTGGGCAGCAGCTGCTTTACATATGATGTGTGTCAGATCTATTGGCAGGAGCTGCTGTGCGGCTGATGTGGGTCAGATCTATGGGGCAGGAGCTGCTGTGGGTCTGATGTGGGTCAGATCTATGGGGCAGGAACAGATGTGGGCCCGATGTGGGTCAGATTTATGGAGCAGGAGCTGCTGTGTTGCAGATGTGGGTCAGATCTATGGGGCAGGTGCTGCTGTGCGACATATGTGGGTCAGATCTATGGAGCAGGAGCTGCTGTGGGGCTGATGTGGGAAAGATCTATGGGGCAGGAGATGCTGTGGGGCAGATGTGGGTCAGATCCTTTGGGCTGAAGCTGCTGTGGGTCATTACTATTGGGCAGCAGCTGCTTTACATAGGATGTGTGTCAGATCTATGGGGCAGGAGCTGCTGTGGGGCTGATGTGGGAAAGATCTATGGGGCAGGAGCTGTTGTGGGGCTGATGGGGTTCAGATCTATTGAGCAGGAGCTACTGTGGGGCTGATGTTGGTCTGATCTATGGGGCAGGAGCTGCTGTGTGCAAATATGGGTCAGATCTATGGGGCAGGAACAGATGTGGGCCTGATGTTGGTCAGATTTATGCAGCAGGAGCTGCTGTGTTGCAGATGTGGGTCAGATCTATGGTGCAGGCGCTGCTGTGGGGCAGATGTAGGGCTTATCTATGGGGCAGGAGCTGCTGTGAGGCTGATGGGTGTTAGATCTATGGGGAGGAGCTGCTGTGGTGCAGATGTGTGTAAGAGCTATGTGGCAGGAGCTGCTGTGGGGCAGATGTGGGTCAGATCTATGGTGTAGGAGCTGCTGTGGGGCTGATGTGGGTCAGATCTATGGGGCAGGAGCTGCAGTGGAGATGATGTACGTCAGATCTATGGGGCAGGAGCTGCTGTGGGGCTGCTGTGGGTTAGATCTATGGGGCAGGAGCTGTTGTGGGTCATATCTATTGGGCAGCAGCTGCTTTACATATGATGTGTGTCAGATCTATGGGGCAGGAGCTGCAGTGGGGCTGATGGGGGTCAGATCTATGGGGCAGGAGCTACTGTGGGGCTGATGTGGGTCAAATCAATGGGGCAGAGCTGCTCTTGGGAACATGTGGGTCAGATCTATGGGGCAGGAGCTGCTGTGGGGCTGCTGTGGGTTAGATCTATGGGGAAGGAGCTGTTGTGGGTCATATCTATTGGGCAGCAGCTGCTTTACATATGATGTGTGTCAGATCTATGGGGCAGGAGCTACTGTGGGTCTGATGGGGGTCAAATAAATTGGGCAGAGCTGCTCTAGGGAACATGTGGGTCAGAATTATGGGGCAGGAGCTACTGTGGGGCTGATGTGGGTCAGATCTATGGGGCAGGAGATGCTGTGGGTCAGATCTATGGGGCAGGAGCTGCTGTGGGGAACATGTGGGTCAGATCTATGGGGCAGGGGCTGCTGTGGGGCAGATGTGGGTCAGATCTATGGGTCAGCAGCTGCTGTGGGTCTGATGTGGGTCAGATCTATGGGGCAGGAGCTGCTGTGGGGCACATGTGGGTCAGAACTATGGGGCAGGAGCTGCTGTGGGTCAGATCTATGGGGCAGGAACAGATGTAGGCCTGATGTTGGTCAGATTTATGGAGCAGGAGCTGCTGTGTTGCAGATGTGGGTCAGATCTATGGTGCAGGAGCTGCTGTGGGGCAGATGTAGGGCTTATCTATGGGGCAGGAGCTGCTGTGAGGCTGATGGGTGTTAGATCTATGGGGAGGAGCTGCTGTGGTGCAGATGTGGGTCAGAGCTATGGGGCAGGAGCTGCTGTGTGGCAGATGTGGGTCAGATCTATGGTGTAGGAGCTGCTGTGGGGCTGATGTTTCTCAGATCTATGGGGCAGGAGCTGCTGTGGTTAAGATCTATTTGGCAGGATCTGCTGTGGGGCAGATTTGGGTCAGATCTATGGGGCAGGAGCTGCAGTGGAGATGATGTACGTCAGATCTATGGGGCAGGAGCTGCTGTGGGGCTGCTGTGGGTTAGATCTATGGGGCAGGAGCTGTTGTGGGTCATATCTATTGGGCAGCAGCTGCTTTACATATGATGTGTGTCAGATCTATGGGGCAGGAGCTGCAGTGGGGCTGATGGGGGTCAGATCTATGGGGCAGGAGCTACTGTGGGGCTGATGTCGGTCAAATCAATGGGGCAGAGCTGCTCTTGGGAACATGTGGGTCAGATCTATGGGGCAGGAGCTGCTGTGGGGCTGCTGTGGGTTAGATCTATAGGGCAGGAGCTGTTGTGGGTCATATCTATTGGGCAGCAGCTGCTTTACATATGATGTGTGTCAGATCTATGGGGCAGGAGCTGTTGGGGGGCTGATGGGGGTCAGATCTCTGGGGCAGGAGCTGCTGCGGGGCTGATTTGGGTCAGATCTATGGGTCAGCAGCTGCTGTGGGGCTGATGTGGGTCAGATCTATGGGGCAGGAGATGCTGTGGGTCAGATCTATGGGGCAGGAGCTGCTGTGGGGCAGATGTAGGGCTTATCTATGGGGCAGGAGCTGCTGTGAGGCTGATGGGTGTTAGATCTATTGGGAGGAGCTGCTGTGGTGCAGATGTGGGTCAGAGCTATGGGGCAGGAGCTGCTGTGGGGCAGATTTGGGTCAGATCTATGGGGTAGGAGATGGTGTGTGGCAGATGTGGGTCAGATCTCTGGTGTAGGAGCTGCTGTGATGCTGATGTGCGTCAGATCTATGGGGCAGGAGCTGATGTGGTTAAGATCTATTTGGCAGGAGCAGCAGTGGGGCAGATGTGGTCAGATCTATGGGTCAGGAGCTGCAGTGGAGATGATGTACGTCAGATCTATGGGGCAGGAGCTGCTGTGGGGCTGCTGTGGGTCAGATCAATGGGGCTGGAGCTGCTGTGGGTCATATCTATTGGGCAGCAGCTGCTTTAGATATGATGTGTGTCAGATCTATGGGGCAGGAGCTGCTGTGGGGCTGATATGGGTCAGATCTATGGGGCAGGAGCTGTTGTGGGGCACATGTGAGTTAGATCTATGGGGCAGTAGATGGTGTTGTGCAGATTTGGGTCAGATGTATGGGTCAGGAGCTGCTGTGCGACATATGTGGGTCAGATCTAAGGGGCAGGATCTGCTGTGGGGCTGATGTGGGAAAGATCTATGGGGCAGGAGCTGCTGTGGTGCAGATGTTGGTCTGATCTATGGGGCAGGAGCTGCTGTGGGGCTGATGTGGGAAAGATCTATTGGGCAGGAGCTGCTGTGGGGCTGATGTGGGTCAGATCTATGGGGCAGGAGCTGCTGTGGGGCTGATGTGGGTTAGATCTATGGGGCAGGAGCTGTTGTGGGTCATATCTATTGGGCAGCAGCTGCTTTACATATGATGTGTGTCAGATCTATGGGGCAGGAGCTGCAGTGGGGCTGATGGGGGTCAGATCTATGGGGCAGGAGCTACTGTGGGGCTGATGTGGGTGAAATCAATGGGGCAGAGCTGCTCTTGGGAACATGTGGGTCAGATCTATGAGGCAGGAGCTGCTGTGGGGCTGATGTGGGTCAGATCTATAGGGCAGGAGCTGCTGTGCGACAGATGTGGGTCAGATCTATGGGGCAGGAGCTGCTGTGGGGCTGCTGTGGGTTAGATCTATAGGGCAGGAGCTGCTGTGTGTCATATCTATTGGGCAGCAGCTGCTTTACATATGATGTGTGTCAGATCCATCTGGCAGGAGCTGCTGTGGGGCTGATGTGGGTTAGATCTCTGGGGCAGGAGCTGTTGTGGGGCTGATGGGGGTCAGATCTAAGGGGCAGGAGCTACTGTGGGGCTGATGGGGGTCAGATCTATGGGGCAGGAGCTACTGTGGGGCTGATGTTGGTCTGATCTATGGGGCAGGAGCTGCTGTGGGGCTGATGTGGGTCAGATCTAGGGGGCAGGAGCTGCTGTGGGGCTGATGAGGGTGAGATCCTTGGGGCAGGAGCTACTGTGGCACTGATGTTGGTCTGATCTATGGGGCAGGAGCTGCTGTGCGACATATGTGGGTCAGATCTATGGGGCAGGAGCTGCTTTGCGACATATGTGGGTCAGATCTATAGGGCAGGATCTGCTGTGGGGCTGATGTGGGAAAGATCTATGGGGCAGGAGCTGCTGTGGGGCTGATGTGGGTCTGATCTATGGGGCAGGAGCTGCTGTGCGACAGATGTGGGTCAGATCTATGGGGCAGGAGCTGCTGTGGGGCATATGTGGGTCAGATCTATGGGGCAGGAGCTGCTGTGGGGCGGATGTGGGTCAGATCCTTGGGTCTGAAGCTGCTGTGGGTCATATCTATTGGGCAGCAGCTGCTTTACATATGATGTGTGTCAGATCTATGGGGCAGGAGCTGCTGTGGGGCTGATGTGGGTCTGATCTATGGGGCAGGAGCTGCTGTGCGACAGATGTGGGTCAGATCTATGGGGCAGGAGCTGCTGTGGGGCAGATGTAGGGCTTATCTATGGGGCAGGAGCTGCTGTGAGGCTGATGGGTGTTAGATCTATTGGGAGGAGCTGCTGTGGTGCAGATGTGGGTCAGAGCTATGGGGCAGGAGCTGCTGTGGGGCAGATTTGGGTCAGATCTATGGGGTAGGAGATGGTGTGTGGCAGATGTGGGTCAGATCTCTGGTGTAGGAGCTGCTGTGATGCTGATGTGCGTCAGATCTATGGGGCAGGAGCTGATGTGGTTAAGATCTATTTGGCAGGAGCAGCAGTGGGGCAGATGTGGTCAGATCTATGGGTCAGGAGCTGCAGTGGAGATGATGTACGTCAGATCTATGGGGCAGGAGCTGCTGTGGGGCTGCTGTGGGTCAGATCAATGGGGCTGGAGCTGCTGTGGGTCATATCTATTGGGCAGCAGCTGCTTTAGATATGATGTGTGTCAGATCTATGGGGCAGGAGCTGCTGTGGGGCTGATATGGGTCAGATCTATGGGCAGGAGCTGCTGTGGGGCACATGTGAGTTAGATCTATGGGGCAGTAGATGGTGTTGTGCAGATTTGGGTCAGATGTATGGGTCAGGAGCTGCTGTGCGACATATGTGGGTCAGATCTAAGGGGCAGGATCTGCTGTGGGGCTGATGTGGGAAAGATCTATGGGGCAGGAGCTGCTGTGGTGCAGATGTTGGTCTGATCTATGGGGCAGGAGCTGCTGTGGGGCTGATGTGGGAAAGATCTATTGGGCAGGAGCTGCTGTGGGGCTGATGTGGGTCAAATCTATGGGGCAGGAGCTGCTGTGGGGCTGATGTGGGTTAGATCTATGGGGCAGGAGCTGTTGTGGGTCATATCTATTGGGCAGCAGCTGCTTTACATATGATGTGTGTCAGATCTATGGGGCAGGAGCTGCAGTGGGGCTGATGGGGGTCAGATCTATGGGGCAGGAGCTACTGTGGGGCTGATGTGGGTGAAATCAATGGGGCAGAGCTGCTCTTGGGAACATGTGGGTCAGATCTATGAGGCAGGAGCTGCTGTGGGGCTGATGTGGGTCAGATCTATAGGGCAGGAGCTGCTGTGCGACAGATGTGGGTCAGATCTATGGGGCAGGAGCTGCTGTGGGGCTGCTGTGGGTTAGATCTATAGGGCAGGAGCTGCTGTGTGTCATATCTATTGGGCAGCAGCTGCTTTACATATGATGTGTGTCAGATCCATCTGGCAGGAGCTGCTGTGGGGCTGATGTGGGTTAGATCTCTGGGGCAGGAGCTGTTGTGGGGCTGATGGGGGTCAGATCTAAGGGGCAGGAGCTACTGTGGGGCTGATGGGGGTCAGATCTATGGGGCAGGAGCTACTGTGGGGCTGATGTTGGTCTGATCTATGGGGCAGGAGCTGCTGTGGGGCTGATGTGGGTCAGATCTAGGGGGCAGGAGCTGCTGTGGGGCTGATGAGGGTGAGATCCTTGGGGCAGGAGCTACTGTGGCACTGATGTTGGTCTGATCTATGGGGCAGGAGCTGCTGTGCGACATATGTGGGTCAGATCTATGGGGCAGGAGCTGTTTTGCGACATATGTGGGTCAGATCTATAGGGCAGGATCTGCTGTGGGGCTGATGTGGGAAAGATCTATGGGGCAGGAGCTGCTGTGGGGCTGATGTGGGTCTGATCTATGGGGCAGGAGCTGCTGTGCGACAGATGTGGGTCAGATCTATGGGGCAGGAGCTGCTGTGGGGCATATGTGGGTCAGATCTATTGGGCAGGAGCTGCTGTGGGGCTGACGTGGGTCAGATCCTTGGGTCTGAAGCTGCTGTGGGTCATATCTATTGGGCAGCAGCTGCTTTACATATGATGTGTGTCAGATCTATGAGGCAGGAGCTGCAGTGGGGCTTATGGGAGTCAGATCTATGGGGCAGGAGCTACTGTGGGGCTGATGTGGGTCAGATCTATGGGGCAGGAGCTGCTGTGGGTCAGATCTATGGGGCAGGAACAGATGTGGGCCTGATGTTGGTCAGATTTATGGAGCAGGAGCTGCTGTGTTGCAGATGTGGGTCAGATCTATGGTGCAGGAGCTGCTGTGGGGCAGATGTAGGGCTTATCTATGGGTCAGGAACTGCTGTGAGGCTGATGGGTGTTAGATCTATGGGGAGGAGCTGCTGTGGTGCAGATGTGGGAAAGATCTATGGGGCAGGAGGTGCAGTGGAGATGATGTACGTCAGATCTATGGGGCAGGAGCTGCTGTGGGGCTGCTGTGGGTCAGATCTATGGGGCAGGAGCTGTTGTGGGGCTGATGGGGGTCAGATCTATGGGGCAGGAGCTGCTGTGGGGTTGATGTGGGTTAGATCTATGGGGCAGGAGCTGTTGTGGGGCTGATGGGGGTCAGATCTATGGGGCAGGAGCTGCTGTGGGGTTGATGTGGGTTAGATCTATGGGGCAGGAGCTGCTGTGCGACAGATGTGGGTCATATCTATGGGGCAGGTGCTGCTGTGCGACATATGTGGGTTAGATCTCTGGGGCAGGATCTGCTGTGGGGCTGATGTGGGAAAGATCTATGGGGCAGGAGCTGCTGTGGGGCTGATGTGGGTCAGATCTATGGGGCAGGAGCTGCTGTGGTTAAGATCTATTTGGCAGGATCTGCTGTGGGGCAGATTTGGGTCAGATCTATGGGGCAGGAGCTGCTGTGGGGCTGCTGTGGGTTAGATCTATGGGGCAGGAGCTGTTGTGGGTCATATCTATTGGGCAGGAGCTGCTTTACATATGATCTGTGTCAGATCTATGGGGCAGGAGCTGCTGTGCGACAGATGTGGGTCAGATCTATGGGGCAGGTGCTGCTGTGCGACATATGTGGGTCTGATCTATGGGGCAGGAGCTGCTGTGCGACAGATGTGGGTCAGATCTATGGGGCAGGAGCTGCTGTGGGGCATATGTGGGTCAGATCTATGGGGCAGGAGCTGCTGTGGGGCTGATGTGGGTCAGATCCTTGGGGCTGAAGCTGCTGTGGGTCATATCTATTGGGCAGCAGCTGCTTTACATATGATGTGTGTCAGATCTATTGGGAAGGAGCTGCAGTGGGGCTGATGGGAGTCAGATCTATGGGGCAGGAGCTACTGTGGGGCTGATGTGGGTCAAATCAGTGGGGCAGAGCTGCTCTTGGGAACATGTGGGTCAGATCTACGGGGCAGGAGCTGCTGTGGGGCTGATGTGGGTTGGATCTATGGAGCAGGAGCTGTTGTGGGGCTGATAGGGGTCAGATCTATGGGGCAGGAGATACTGTGGGGCTGATGTTGGTCTGATCTATGGGGCAGGAGCTGCTGTGCGACAGATGTGGGTCAGATCTATGGGGCAGGTGCTGCTGTGCGACATATGTGGGTCAGATCTATGGGGCAGGATCTGCTGTGGGGCTGATGTGGGAAAGATCTATGGGGCAGGAGCTGCTGTGGGGCTGATGTGGGTCAGATCTATGGGGCAGGAGCTGCTGTGGTTAAGATCTATTTGGCAGGATCTGCTGTGAGGCAGATTTGGGTCAGATCTATGGGGCAGGAGTTGCAGTGGAGATGATGTACGTCAGATCTATGGGGCAGGAGCTGCTGTGGGGCTGCTGTGGGTTAGATCTATGGGGTAGGAGCTGTTGTGGGTCATATCTATTCGGCAGCAGCTGCTTTACATATGATGTGGGTCAGATCTATGGGGCAGGAGCTGCTGTGGGGCTGATGTGGGTTAGATCTATGGGGCAGGAGCTGTTGTGGGGCTGATGGGGATCAGATCTAAGGGGCAGGAGCTACTGTGGGGCTGATGGGGGTCAGATCTATGGGCAGGAGCTACTGTGGGGCTGATGTTGGTCTGATCTATGGGGCAGGAGCTGCTGTGAGACAGATGTGGGTCAGATCTATGGGGCAGGTGCTGCTGTGCGACATATGTGGGTCAGATCTATGGGGCAGGATCTGCTGTGGGGCATATGTGGGTCAGATCTATGGGGCAGGAGCTACTGTGGGGCTGATGTGGGTCAGATCCTTGGGGCTGAAGCTGCTGTGGGTCATATCTATTGGGCAGCAGCTGCTTTACATATGATGTGTGTCTGATCTATGGGGCAGGAGCTGCTGTGGGTCAGATTTATGAGTCAGGAGCTGCTGTGTGGCTGATGTGGGTCAGATCTATTGGGCAGGAGCTGCTGTGGGGCATATGTGTGTCAGATCTATATGGCAGGAGCTGCTGTGGGGCACATGTGGGTCAGACCTATGGGGCAGAAGCTGCAGAGTGGATGATGTAGGTCAGATCTATAGGGCAGGAGCTGCTATGGGGTTGATGTGGGTCAGATCTATGGGGCAGGAGATGCTGTGGGTCAGATCTATGGCGCAGGAGCTGCTGTGGGGAACATGTGAATCAGGTCTATGGGGCAGGAGCTGCTGTGGGGCAGATGTGGGTCAGATCTATGTGGCAGGAGATGCTGTGGGTCAGATCTATGGCGCAGGAGCTGCTGTGGGGCTGATGTGGGAAAGATCTATGGGGCAGGAGCTGCTGTGGGGCATATGTGGGTCAGATCTATGAGGCAGGAGCTGCAGTGGAGATGATGTACATCAGATCTATGGGGCAGGAGCTGATGTAGGGAAGATTTGGGTCTGATCTATGGGTTAGGAACTGCTGTGGTTCAGATCTACGGGGTAGGAGCAGCTGTGGGGCACATGTGGGTGAGATCTATGGGTTAGGTGCTGCTTTGGGGAAAATGTGGGTCAGATCTATGGGGCAGGAGCTGCTGTGGGTCAGATCTATGGGGCAGGAGCTGCTGTGGTGCTGATGTGGGTTAGATCTATGGGGCAGGAGCTGTTGTGGGGCTGATGGGGGTCAGATCTATGGAGCAGGAGCTAATGTGGGGCTGATGGGGGTCAGATCTATGGGGCAGGAGCTACTGTGGGGCTGATGTTGGTCTGATCTATGGGTCAGGAGTTGATGTGCGACAGATGTGGTTCAGATCTATGGGGCAGGTGCTGCTGTGCGACATATGTGGGTCAGATCTATGGGGCAGGATCTGCTATGGGGCTGATGTGGGAAAGATCTATGGGGCAGGAGCTGCTGTGGGGCTGATGTGGGTCTGATCTATGAGGCAGGAGCTGCTGTGCGACATATGTGGGTCAGATCTATGGGGCAGGATCTGCTGTGGGGCTGATGTGGGAAAGATCTATGGGGCAGGAGCTGCTGTGTAGCTGATGTGGGTCTGATCTATGGGGCAGGAGCTGCTCTGCGACAGATGTTGGTCAGATCTATGGGGCAGGAGCTGCTGTGGGGCATATGTGGGTCAGATCTATGGGGCAGGAGCTGCTGTGGGGCTGATGTGGGTCAGATCCTTAGGGCTGAAGCTGCTGTGGGTCATATCTATTGGGCAGCAGCTGCTTTACATATGATGTTTGTCAGATCTATGGTGCAGGAGCAGCTGTGGGGCTGAAGTGGGTATGATCTATGGGGCAGGATCTTTTGTGGGGCTGATGGGGGTCAGATCTAAGGGGCAGGAGCTACTGTGGGGCTGCTGAGGGTCCGATCTACGGGGCAGGAGCTACTGTGGGGCTGATGTTGGTCTGATCTATGGGGCAGGAGCTACTGTGCGACAGATGTGGGTCAGATCTATGGGGCAGGTGCTGCTGTGCGACATATGTGGGTCAGATCTATGGGGCAGGATCTGCTGTGGGGCTGATGTGGGAAAGATCTATGGGGCAGGAGCTGCTGTGGGGCTGATGTGGGTCTGATCTATGGGGCAGGAGCTACTGTGGGGCTGATGTGGGACAGATCCTTGGGGCTGAAGCTGCTGTGGGTCATATCTATTGGGCAGCAGCTGCTTTACATATGATGTGTGTCAGATCTATGGGGCAGGAGCTGCTGTGGGTCAGATTTATGAGTCAGGAGATGCTGTGTGGCTGTTGTGGGTCAGATCTATGGGGCAGGAGCTGCTGTGGGGCATATGTGGGTCAGATCTATATGGCAGGAGCTGCTGTGGGGCACATGTGGGTCAGACCTATGGGGCAGAAGCTGCAGAGGGGATGATGTAGGTCAGATCTATGGGGCAGGAGTTGCTGTGGGGCAGATGAGGGACAAATCTATGGTGCAAAATCTGCTGTTGGACTGATGTGGGTCAGATCTATGAGTTTGGAGCTGCTGTGGGGCACATGTGGGTCAGATCTATGGGCCAGGAGCTGCTGCGGGTCTGATGTGGGTCAGATCTATGGGGCAGGAGCTGCTGTGGGGCAGATGTGGGTCAGATCTATGGGTCAGCAGCTGCTGTGGGTCTGATGTGGGTCAGATCTATAGGGCAGGAGCTGCTGTGGGGCTGATGTGGGTCAGATCTATGGGGCAGGAGCTGCTGTGGGTCAGATCTATGGGGCAGGAACAGATGTGGGCCTGATGTTGGTCAGATTTATTAAGCAGGAGCTGCTGTGTTGCAGATGTGGGTCAGATCTATGGTGCAGGAGCTGCTGTAAGGCAGATGTAGGGCATATCTATGGGGCAGGAGCTGCTGTGAGGCTGATGGGTGTTAGATCTATGGGGAGGAGCTGCTGTGGTGCAGATGTGTTTCAGATCTATGGGGCAGGAGCTGCTGTGGGGCAGATTTGGGTCAGATCTATGAGGCAGGAGCTGCAGTGGAGATGATGTACGTCAGATCTATGGGGCAGGAGCTGCTGTGGGTCTGCTGTGGGTTAGATCTATGGGTCAGGAGCTGCTGTGGTTAAGATCTATTTGGCAGGATCTGCTGTGGTGCAGATTTGGGTCAGATCTATGGGGCAGGAGCTGCAGTGGAGATGATGTACGTCAGATCTATGGGCAGGAGCTGATGTAGGGAAGATTTGGGTCTGATCTATTGGTTTGGAACTGCTGTGGTTCAGATCTATGGGGCAGGAGCAGCTGTGGGGCACATGTGGGTCAGATCTATGGGTTAGGTGCTGCTTTGGGGAAAATGTGGGTCAGATCTATGGGGCAGGAGATGTTGTGGGTCAGATTTGGGTCAGATCTATGGGGCAGGAGCTGCTGTGGGTCAGATTTATGAGTCAGGAGCTGCTGTGTGACTGATGTGGGTCAGATCTATGGGGCAGGAGCTGCTGTGGGGCATAAGTTGGTCAGATCTATATGGCAGGAGCTGCTGTGGGGCACATGTGGGTCAGACCTATGGGGCAGAAGCTGCAGAGGGGATGATGTAGGTCAGATCTATGGGGCAGGAGTTGCTGTGGGGCAGATGAGGGGCATATCTATGGTGTAAAATCTGCTGTTGGACTGATGTGGGTCAGATCTATGAGTTTGGAGCTGCTGTGGGGCACATGTGGGTCACATCTATGGGCCAGGAGCTGCTGCGGGGCTGATGTGGGTCAGATCTATGGGGCAGGAGATGCTGTGGGTCAGATCTATGGGGCAGGAGCTGCTGTTGGAACATGTGGGTCAGGTCTATGGGGCAGGAGCTGCTGTGGGGCAGATGTGGGACAGATCTATGGGGCAGGAGATGCTGTGGGTCAGATCTATGGGGCAGGAGCTGCTGTGGGGCTGATGTGGGTCAGATCCTTGGGGCTGAAGCTGCTGTGGGTCATATCTATTGGGCAGCAGCTGCTTTACATATGATGTGTGTCAGATCTATGGGGCAGGAGCAGCTATGGGGCACATGAGTGTCAGATCTATGGGTTAGGTGCTGCTTTGGGGAAAATGTTGGTCAGATCTATGGGGCAGGAGCTGCTGTGGGGCTGATGTGGGTCACATCCTTGGGGCTGAAGCTGCTGTGGGTCATATCTATTGGGCAGCAGCTGCTTTACATATGATGTGTGTCAGATCAATGGGGCAGGAGCTGTTGTGAGGCTGATGGGGGTCAGATCTATGGGGCAGGAGCTACTGTGGGGCTGATGGGGGTCAGATCTATGGGGCAGGATCTGCTGCGGGGCTGATTTGGGTCAGATCTATGGGGCAGGAGCTGCTGTGGGGCTGATGTGGGTTAGATCTATGGGGCAGGAGCTGTTGTGGGGCTGATGGGGGTCAGATCTATGGGGCAGGAGCTGCTGTGGTTAAGATCTATTTGGCAGGATCTGCTGTGGGGCAGATTTGGGTCAGATCTATGGGGCAAGAGCTGCTGTGGGAACATGTGGGTCAGGTCTATGGGGCAGGAGCAGCTGTGGGGCACATGTGGGTCAGATCTATGGGTTAGGTGCTGCTTTGGGGAAAATGTGGGTCAGATCTATGAGTCAGGAGCTGCTGTGTGGCTGATGTGGGTCAGATCTATGGGGCAGGAGCTGCTGTGGGGCATAAGTTGGTCAGATCTATATGGCAGGAGCTGCTGTGGGGCACATGTGGGTCAGACCTATGGGGCAGAAGCTGCAGAGGGGATGATGTAGGTCAGATCTATGGGGCAGGAGTTGCTGTGGGGCAGATGAGGGGCATATCTATGGTGTAAAATCTGCTGTTGGACTGATGTGGGTCAGATCTATGAGTTTGGAGCTGCTGTGGGGCACATGTGGGTCACATCTATGGGCCAGGAGCTGCTGCGGGGCTGATGTGGGTCAGATCTATGGGGCAGGAGATGCTGTGGGTCAGATCTATGGGGCAGGAGCTGCTGTTGGAACATGTGGGTCAGGTCTATGGGGCAGGAGCTGCTGTGGGGCAGATGTGGGACAGATCTATGGGGCAGGAGATGCTGTGGGTCAGATCTATGGGGCAGGAGCTGCTGTGGGGCTGATGTGGGTCAGATCCTTGGGGCTGAAGCTGCTGTGGGTCATATCTATTGGGCAGCAGCTGCTTTACATATGATGTGTGTCAGATCTATGGGGCAGGAGCAGCTATGGGGCACATGAGTGTCAGATCTATGGGTTAGGTGCTGCTTTGGGGAAAATGTTGGTCAGATCTATGGGGCAGGAGCTGCTGTGGGTCAGATTTGGGTCAGATCTATGGGGCTGGAGCTGCTGTGGGAACATGTGGGTCAGGTCTATGGGGCAGGAGCTGCTGTGGGGCAGATGTGGGACAGATCTATGGGGCAGGAGATGCTGTGGGTCAGATCTATGGGGCAGGAACTGCTGTGGGAACATGTGGGTCAGGTCTATGGGGCAGGAGCTGCTGTGGGGCAGAAGTGGGTAAGATCTATGGGGTAGGAGATGTTGTGTCGCAGATGTGGGTCAGATCAATGGTGTAGGAGCTGCTGTGGGGCTGGTGTGGGTCAGATCTATGGGGTAGGAGCTGCTGTGGTTAAGATCTATTTGGCAGGATTTGCTGTGGGGCAGATTTGGGTCAGATCTATGGGGCAGGAGCTGCTGTGTTGCAAATGTGGGTCAGATCTATGGGGCAGAAGCTGCTGTGGGTCAGATCTATGGGGCAGGAACAGATGTGGGCCTGATGTTGGTCAGATTTATGGAGCAGGAGCTGCTGTGTTGCAGATGTGGGTCAGATCTATGGTGCAGGAGCTGCTGTGGGGCAGATGTAGGGCTTATCTATGGGGCAGGAGCTGCTGTGAGGCTGATGGGTGTTAGATCTATGAGGAGGAGCTGCTGTGGTGCAGATGTGGGTCAGAGCTATGGGGCAGGAGCTGCTGTAGGGCAGAAGTGGGTAAGATCTATGGGTTAGGAGATGGTGTGGGGCTGATGTGGGACAGATCTATGGGGCAGGAGCTGCTGTGGTTAAGATCTATTTGGCAGGATCTGCTGTGGGGCAGATTTGGGTCAGATCTATGGGGCAGGAGCTGCAGTGGAGATGATGTACGTCAGATCAATGGGGCAGGAGCGGCTGTGGGGCTGCTGTGGGTTAGATCTATGGGGCAGGAGCTGTTGTGGGTCATATCTATTGGGCAGCAGCTGCTTTACATATGATGTGTGTCAGATCTATGGGGCAGGAGCTGCTGTGGGGCTGATGTGGGCCAGATCTATGGGGCAGGAGCTGCTGTGCGACAGATGTGGGTCAGATCTATGGGGCAGGAGCTGCTGTGGGTCAGATCTATGGGGCAAGAACAGATGTGGGTCTGATGTTGGTCAGATTTATCTAGCAGGAGCTGCTGTGTTGCAGATGTGGGTCAGATCTATGGTGCAGGAGCTGCTGTGTGGCAGATGTAGGGCATATCTATGGGGCAGGAGCTGCTGTTAGGCTGATGGGTGTTAGATCTATGGGGAGGAGCTGCTGTGGTGCAGATGTGGGTCAGAGCTATGGGGCAGGGGCTGCTGTGGGGCAGAAGTGGGTAAGATCTATGGGGTAGGAGATGGTGTGTGGCAGATGTGGGTCAGATCTATGGTGTAGGAGCTGCTGTGGGGCTGATGTGGGTCAGATCTATGGGGCAGGAGCTGCTGTGGTTAAGATCTATTTGGCAGGATCTGCTGTGGGGCAGATTTGGGTCAGATCTATGGGGCAGGAGCTGCTGTATGGCAAATGTGGGTCAGATCTATGGGGCAGGTGCTGCTGTGGGTCAGATCTATGGGGCAGGAACAGATGTGGGCCTGATGTTGGTCAGATTTATGGAGCAGGAGCTGCTGTGTTGCAGATGTGGGTCAGATCTATGGTGCAGGAGCTGCTGTGGGGCAGATGTAGGGCTTATCTATGGGGCAGGAGCTGCTGTGAGGCTGATGGGTGTTAGATCTATGGGGAGGAGCTGCTGTGGTGCAGATGTGGGTCAGAGTTATGGGGCAGGAGCTGCTGTGTTGCAGATGTGGGTCAGATATATGGTGTAGGAGCTGCTGTGGGGCTGATGTTGGTCAGATCTATGGGGCAGGAGCTGCTGTGGAGATGATGTACGTCAGATCAATGGGGCCGGAGCTGCTGTGGGGCTGCTGTGGGTTAGATCTCTGGGGCAGGAGCTGTTGTGGGTCATATCTATTGGGCAGCAGCTGCTTTACATATGATGTGTGTCAGATCTATGGGGCAGGAGCTGCTGTGGGGCTGATGTGGGTCAGATCTATGGGGCAGGAGCTGCTGTGCGACAGATGTGGGTCAGATCTATGGGGCAGGAGCTGCTGTGGGAACATGTGGGTCAGGTCTATGGGGCAGGAGCTGCTGTGGGGCAGATGTGGGTCAGAGCTATGAGGCAGGAGCTGCTGTGTTGCAGATGTGGGTCAGATCTATGGTGTAGGAGCTGCAGTGGAGATGATGTACGTCAGATCTATGGGGCAGGAGCTGCTGTGGGGCTGCTGTGGGTTAGATCTATGGGGCAGGAGCTGTTGTGGGTCATATCTATTGGGCAGCAGCTGCTTTACATATGATGTGTGTCAGATCTATGGGGCAGGAGCTGCTGTGGGGCTGATATGGGTCAGATCTATGGGCAGGAGCTGCTGTGGGGCACATGTGAGTTAGATCTATGGGGCAGGAGATGGTGTGGGGCAGATTTGGGTCAGATGTATGGGTCAGGAGCTGCTGTGTGGCTGATGATGGTCAGATCTATGGGGCGTGGGCTGCTGTGGGTCAGATCTACGGGACTGGAGCTGCAGTGGAGCACATGTGGGTCAGATCTATGGGGTAGAAGCTGCTGTGGGGCTGATGGGGGTCATATCTATAAGGCAGGAGCTGCTGTGGGGCTGACGTGGGTCAGATGTATGGGGCAGGAGCTGCTGTGCGACAGATGTGGGTCAGATCTATGGGGCAGGAGCTGCTGTGGGGCAGATGTGGGTCAGATCTATGCGGCAGGAGCTGCTGTGAGGCTGATGTGGGTCAGATCCTTGGGGCTGAAGCTGCTGTGGGTCATATCTATTGGACAGCAGCTGCTTTACATATGATGTGTGTCAGATCTATGGGGCAGGAGCTGCTGTGGGGCTGCTGTGGGTCAGATCTATGGGGCAGGAGCTGTTGTGGGGCTGATGGGGGTCAGATCTATGGGGCAGGAGCTACTGTGGGGCTGATGTTGGTCTGATCTATGGGGCAGGAGCTGCTGTGCGACAGATGTGGGTCAGATCTATGGGGCAGGAGCTGCTGTGCGACATATGTTGGTCAGATCTATGGGGCAGGATCTGCTGTGGGGCTGATGTGGGAAAGATCTATGGGGCAGGAGATGCTGTGGGACATATGTCGGTCGATCTATTGGGCAGGAGCTGCTGTGGGGCGCATGTGAATCAGGTCTATGGGGCAGGAGCTGCTGTGGGTCAGATTGTCATGGTTTAATAATGTTGTAGTTTTGCTATCAGTATTCCACATCATAACATCATATAAAGCATGAATAATTTTACTGAATCTGCAACTTACAGAAGAAGGCTACATCTCCCAGAGAGCAACACGATGGGTCACGGGACCTGGACTCTATATTAACTCTGTCGCAGAACAGACAGACGTCTTTTGAGTTCTGGCGTTCAGGGCAGTGTGTGGGAGCCTTCAGCCGTTCACCCAGATTCACAGTAGGCCTCTCGGTTACGGGACTCATTCTCTCTCCTATTTTGCTTGATTCATTAGCTCAATTTTCAATTATATTGTATTCTATTGTGTTATCCTGTATTTCGATATAGTATTTAGTAAATAAGTGTGCCTCCTTACATCGTTGCCGCTGTTTTCTTAATTAACTTTTTCTTTTCGGCTGAGGGCCCTTCAGGGGCCCACGGCCCTTGTCACGGACGCAGGTGGATTTTTCGTTCAAACCGTGACAGATTTGGTAGCAGAGGATGGTTCCACTGTTGCAGCCACCCCCATAAGGCATTTGCCACCATCAATGAATCAGTATAAAGATGAAGCATTGGCCACCTCTCCCGTTCAGCCACATCTAAAGCCAGCTGAACAGCCTTTACCTCTGCAAATTGACTTGATTCTCCTTTACCTTCAGTGGCCTCTGCAACTTGTCGTGTGGGGCTCCATACAGCAGCTTTCCATCTGCGATGCTTCCCTACAATACGACATGATCCGTCTGTGAATAGGGCAAATTACTTTTCGTTTTCTGGTAGCTCATTGTATGGTGGTGCCTCTTTAGCACGTGATACCTCTTCTGTAGGTGGTGTTTCAATTTTTTTACTCTCAGGCCAGTCCATGATCACTTCTAGAATTCCAGGACGGCTGAGTTTTCCCATTCCAGCTCGCTGAGTAATTAATGAAATCCACTTACTCCAAGTGGCATCAGTAGCATGATGGGTGGAGGGAACCTGTCCTTTAAACATCCAATTTATTACTGGCAAGCGAGGTGCTAGAAGAAGCTGAACCTCTGTCCCAACTAATTCAGAAGCAGCCCGAACCCCCTCATACACGGCTAAGATCTCCTTCTTAGTCGGAGTGTAGCGCTCCTCAGACCCTTTATATGCTTGACTCCAAAATCCTAGGGGTCGGCCTCGGATCCTCACATCCTGCCCCGTCCGTACTGGCCCCAAGGCCACGGCACGGGCTATTTCTTGTTTTCTCTGCTCAAAAGCCTGCTGCTGCTCAGGACCCCATGAGAAATTCTTCTTCTTCTGTGTTACCTGATAGAGGGGGCTCACTATGTGGCTGTAGTTTGGGACATGCATTCTCCAAAAGCCCACTACTCCCAGAAAAGATTGGGTCTCTGTCTTGTCGGTGGGCGGAGACATAGCAGTGATTTTGTCAATCACATCTGCTGGGATGTGACGACGTCCATCTTGCCATTTTATACCTAAGAACTGGATTTCCTGGGCAGGCCCCTTCACCTTGCTGCGCTTAATGGCAAAACCAGCTTTCAAAAGAATTTGGATTATCTGTTTCCCTTTCTTGAAAACCTCTGCTGCTGTATGGCCCCACACTACAATATCATCAATATACTGCAAGTGCTCAGGAGCATCACCCTGTTCCAAAACAGCTTGGATCAATCCATGGCAAATTGTTGGGCTGTGCTTCCACCCTTGAGGTAAACGGTTCCAGGTGTACTGAATACCTCTCCAGGTAAAAGCAAACTGTGGCCTACATTTTGCAGCCAATGGGATGGAAAAGAAGGCATTAGCAATGTCAATGGTGGCATACCACCTAGCTTCTTTTGACTCCAGTTCATACTGGAGTTCTAGCATGTCTGGTACAGCAGCACTTAATGGAGGTGTGACTTCATTCAGGCCATGGTAATCCACCGTCAGCCTCCATTCCCCACTGGTTTTACACACTGGCCATATGGGGCTGTTAAAAGGCGAGTGAGTTTTGCTAATCACTCCCTGATTCTCTAATTGGCGAATTAGCTTGTGAATGGGGAGCAATGAGTCCCTATTGGTGCGGTACTGCCGTCTGTGAACCACTCTGGTGACAATTGGTACCTCTTGGTCTTTTACCTGGTGCAACCTCCCAGCACCCGCTGGGAGACCCGGCGCTCGCTGCGTTGCTTCCGTCCTCCGTTCGGGGGGTTCCGTGCGCCGGCGCCGGCGCGTGGAAAGGGGGTGTGTAGCTGGTCGCGCGCGGGTGCGTGCCAGGCCCCCTTTCGCCCGGTTTTTCCCCATCCATCCATCCATCCATCCATCCATCCATCCATCCATCCACCTTTCCGCTTCGTGGCGGCGCGAGGTAGACCTGGGCGACCATCCACCCGCTCGATCGGCGGGTGCAGTTTCCCGTCCGTGCCGCGGGTAGACGTGTCGGCCGTAGCGGGGTTGACCTGTCGGCCGGTGCCGTTTCCCGTCCGTGCCGCGGGTAGACGTGTCGGCCGTAGCCGCGCGTCACGCAGCTGTGTCAAGCGGTAAGGGTACGACGAACGGCCAGCCGCCCCCCGACCCGACCCGACTCGACCAGACCCGACCCGACCCGACCGCTTCCGCCGTTGACCCTCCCTCGCGCCCTCCCGCATCCTCCCCTCCCCTCACCTCCCCTCCCCTCCTCACCCCTCCCCTCACCTCCCCTCCCCTCCCCTCCCTCCCCTCCCCTCCCTTGTGGTGTTATTTAAATTTATTAAAATAGGTAGGGTAGACCTGGGGTCCGGCATTCGAGCTCGGGCGTCCTCGCGCACGACCGTCTCCGCCGTTCGTCCTCCCTCGGACACGCTTGCTTCCTCCATTATTGTGGTGGGGTTTTTTTGCTTTTTGTTTTTTTTTAAATATTTTTGTTTCTTTTAAATTTTTTTTCCTTTTTTTCTCCTTTTTTCCCCATTTTTTCTTTTTTTCCCTTTTTTCCTCTTTTTAAATATTTTTTTCTTTCTTTTTTTTTTAAATTTTCTTTTCCCCATATTTCCTTATTATTTATTTAGTTATTCATGCAATTATTAATATCGCTCTTCCGCTTTCTGATCTTTTTATTACTTTTATTATATTTTATTTTATTATTTTATTTTAACGCGACATTTTACGATCTATCTGTACTTTTTCACACCTTCTTCCCTTCTACTTTTCTTTGACTTCTGGCTTCCCTTCCCTTCCCTTCCCTTCCCTTCCCTTCCCTTCCCTTCCCTTCCCTTCCCTTCCCTTCCCTTCCCTTCCCTTCCCTTCCCTTCCCTTCCCTTCCCTTCCCTTCCCTTCCCTTCCCTTCCCTTCCCTTCCCTTCCCTTCCCTTCCCTTCCCTTCCCTTCCCTTCTCTTCTCTTTCTCCTCGTCACCCGCGCGTGAGTAGGCCCGGCACGGCCTCTGTCACGAAGAAGGGGGTCGCTTGCGTGGCCGGGGAGGGATGGGGGGGTCCGCGATGGGTTTGCGGGTATGCGGGTAGACCTGGCTGCCGGCCGGCGCCTGATCTTCCCGGCCCCGTGTCCGTCTTCCACCTTCCCCCCCCCCAGTCCACACCGCACGAGCGGGAACCAGACCCGTACCCGACGGCGGCCTACCTCCGCCTGCCCCCACCCCAGCCCTCACCCACAACCCGCCCTCTCCCGGACGCATCTCGCCCGACCGGCCCGCGACCGTGTTTTTTTATTTGTTTGTTTGTTTTTGTTTTTCTTTTTCTTTTTTTGTTTTGGTCGGTCACTCGCTCGGTTATTTGTTTGGACCCGATTGGCCCGTTTGGTTTTTTTCTTTTCTTTCCTTTTTCCGCCGGGGTGCTCCTGACGGCTCGGCCCAATGGCGGCTCGACTCGGCGACCGGAGCCCGCCAAAACGCCTCGCCACCCCCCAGCCCCACCGCCACCACCGCCACCACCTCCTCCTCCCGCCGAAAATCCCACGTACCATTCCACCTCATCTGCGGGCTGGGAGAGAGGCTAGGCGCGAACCCCGCGGGGGACGCGGCCGCCTCCCGCCGGCCCACCTCTCGCCGCTGCCGTCTTCCCGCCGCTCTTTCGCCATCCCTCGCCACGCGGCCTGCCCGCAGTCCAGATATCCGGCCCGAACGGACCCCGGTGGGCGGGGCCCGCGCACCTTCCTGCAGAGCCGGGGAGGCGGGGGGGGGGCGGGGCGGCTTTTTAAAAAACTAAAAAAGGGGAAAGTAAAGAAGAACCCACGAGAAAAACAAACAAACAAACAAACAAACAAACGGAAAATAATAAAACCGAGAGGGCGCGTGGGGGCACGGACAAACAATCGAACGGACCAAAGTACGAACGAACGGACGAACAAACAAACACGCAGACAAAAGGGCAAAACCGCGGTGGCGGTGGCGGGACGGCCAGCTTCAAGCAAGGCCGAACTGAGAAGCCCGGGTGCGCCCCGACCCGGCGAACAGCGGCCGGCTCATACGTGCACCCTGGTCGTTCCGCGGCTGCGGCCGAGTGGCGTCTCCGTGGCGACACCGGTGCTCCGGCACGGTCAACACGGCTCGACCCCTGGCCATCGCGGCTCGAGTGCGCCGGCACGGTCCAGCCTCTCCCGGCAGGCTCCGCTCAGCTCGGACGTTCCGCGGAAGTGGCCAAGTGTCGCTCTCGTGGCGGCTCCTCTGCGCTGGCACTGTCTACCCGGCTCCGAGCGTCTCTGGAGGGTGGGGGAAGGGGGTGGGGGGCACGGCGTCGGCGGCTAGGCGCCGCTTCCCATGCGTCCCGACTAGGTCGGCACAGTCTACCCGGCTCCGAGCAGGCCGTGGTGCTCGGCGGCGGCTGCTAGAGGTCGCTGCCTATGCAGCTCGACAAGGTCGGCACGGTCTACCCGGCTCCGAGCAGGCCGTGGTGCTCGGCGGCGGCTGCTAGAGGTCGCTGCCTCTGCGGCTCGACTAGGTCGGCACGGTCTACCCGGCTCCAAGCGGGCCGTGGTGCTCGGCGGCGGCTTCTAGAGGTCGCTGCCTATGCGGCTCGACTAGGTTGGCACGGTCTACCTGGCTCCGAGCGAGCCGTGGTGCTCGGCGGCGGCTCCTAGAGGTCGCTGCCTATGCGGCTCGACTAGGTCGGCACGGTCTACCCGGCTCCGAGCGAGCCGTGGTGCACGGCGGCGGCTGCTAGAGGTCGCTGCCTATGCGGCTCGACTAGGTTGGCACGGTCTACCCTGCTCCGTGCGTGCGCGAGGGCTCGGCGGCGGTCGCTAGGTGTCGCTGCACGTCTGCCAGCCCGTCCGTCAGCGACCTCTAGCGTCCGCGGCGGAGCAGGGTAGACCGTGCCGACGTGAGCCGGCCGCCGCTCAGCGACCCCTGGCCACCGCCGCATGAGCTTCGGTCGGCTCGGAGCCGGGTAGACCGTGCCGACCAACTCGAGCCGGACGTGCAGCGACCGCTGGCCAGCGTGGAGGCTCGTGTGCGCCGGCACGGTCCAACCTCTCCCGGCGGGTTCCGCTCGGCTCGGACGCTCCTCGGCGGCGTCCGGCGATCTGAGCCGCGGCGGCTCGAGTGCGCCGGCACGGTGCAACCGCTCCCGGCGGGTTCCGCTCGGCTCGGACGCTCCTCAGCGCTGTCGGGCGATCTGAGCCGCAGCGACACGGTCCAGCCTCTCCAGGCGGACTCTGCTTGGATCGGACGTTCCGCGGAAGTGGCCAAGTGCCGCTCTTGTGGCTGCTCCGTTGCTCCGGCACTGTCTACCCGGCTCCTAGCGTCTCCGGGGGGGGGGTGGGGGAAGAAGGGGAAGTGGGGGGTGAGTAAGGGGGTGGGCGGCAAGGCGTCAGCGGCTAGGCGTCGCTGCCCATGCATCTCGACTAGGTCGGCACTGTCTATACGGCTCCGAGCGGGCCGTGGTGCTCCGCAGCGGCGGCTAGAGGTCGCTGCCTATGCGTCAAGTCTAGGTCGGCACGGTCTACCCGGCTCCGAGCGGGCCGTGGTGCTCGGCGGTGGCTGCTAGAGGTCGCTGCCTATGCGGCTCGGTTAGGTCGGCACGGTCTACCCGGCTCCAAGCGGGCCGTGGTGCTCGGCGGCGGGGGCTAGGGGTCGCTGCCTAAGCGGCTCGACTAGGTCAGCACGGTCTACCCGGCTCCAAGCGGGCCGTGGTGCTCGGCGGCGGCGGCTAGAGGTCGCTGCCTATGCGTCAAGTCTAGGTCGGCACGGTCTACCCGGCTCCGAGCGGGCCGTGGTGCTCGGCGGTGGCTGCTAGAGGTCGCTGCCTATGCGCCTCGACTAGGTCGGCACGGTCTACCCTGCTCCGTGCGTGCGCGAGGGCTCGGGGGCGGTCGCTAGGTGTCGCTGCACGTCTGCCATCCCGTCCGTCAGCGACCTCTAGCGTCCGCGGCGGAGCAGGGTAGACCGTGCCGACGTGAGCCGGCCGCCGCTCAGCGACCCCTGGCCGCCGCCGCATGAGCTTCGGTCCGCTCGGAGCCGGGTAGACCGTGCCGACCAACTCGAGCCGGACGTGCAGCGACCGCTGGCCAGCGCGGAGGCTCGTGTGCGCCGGCACGGTCCAGCCTCACACGGCGGGCTCCGTTCGGTTCGGACGTTACTCAGTGGTGTCCGGGGGGTCTCAGCCGCGGTGGCTCGAGTGCGCCGGCACTGCACAGCCCCTCCCTGCTGGCTCCGCTCAGCACGGACTTTCCTCGTTGGCGTCCGGCGATCTGAGCCGCGGCGGCTCGAGTGCGCCGGCACGGTCCAACCGCTCCCGGCGGGTTCCGCTCAGCTCGTACGCTCCTGGGCGGAGTAGGGCGATCTGAGCCACGGCGGCTCGAGTGCGCCGGCACGGTCCAACCGCTCTTGGCGGGCTCGGCTCGGCTCGGACGTTCCATGGCGGCATCCGGGGGGTCTCAGCCGCGGAGGCTCGGGTGCGCCGGCACGGTCCAGCCTCTCTTGGCAGGCTCCGCTCGGCTCGGACGTTCCTCGGCGGCGTCCGGAGATCTGAGCCGCGGCGGCTCGAGTGCGCCGGCACGGTCCAACCGCTCCCGGCGGGTTCCGCTTAGCTCGGATGCTCCTCGGCGGAGTCGGGCGATCTGAGCCGCGGCAGCACGGTCCAGCCTCTCCAGGCGGACTCAGCTCGGCTCGGACGTTCCGCGGAAGTGGCCAAGTGCCGCTCTTGTGGGGGGGGGGAAGAGGGGGTGGTGGGGGGAGGATTAAGGGGGAGGGGGGGTGGGGGGGCAAGGCGTTTGCAGCTAGGCGTCGCTGCCATTGTGGCTCGACTAGGTCGGCACGGTCTACCCGGCTACGAGCGGGCCGTGGTGCTTGGCGGCGGCTGCTAGAGGTCGCTGCCTATGCAGCTCGACTAGGTCGGCACGGTCTACCCGGCTACGAGCGGGCCGTGGTGCTTGGCGGCGGCTGCTAGAGGTCGCTGCCTATGCGGCTCGACTAGGTCGGCACGGTCTACCCTGCTCCGTGCGTGCGCGAGGGCTCGGCGGCGGTCGCTAGGTGTCGCTGCACGTCTGCCAGCCCGTCCGTCAGCGACCTCTAGGGTCCGCGGCGGAGCAGGGTAGACCGTGCCGATGTGAGCCGGCCGCCGCTCAGCGACCCCTGGCCGCCGCCGCATGAGCTTCGGTCCGCTCGGAGCCGGGTAGACCGTGCCGACCAACTCGAGCCGGACGTGCAGCGACCGCTGGCCAGCGCGGAGGCTCGTGTGCGCCGGCACGGTCCAACCGCTCCCGGCGGGTTCCGCTCGGCTCGGACGCTCCTCAGTGCAGTCGGGCGATCTGAGCCGCGGCGACACGGTCCAGCCTCTCCAGGAGGACTCAGCTTGGATCGGATGTTCCGCGGAAGTGGCCAAGTGCCGCTCTTGTGGCTGCTCCGCTGCGCCGGCACTGTCTACCCAGCTCCGAGCGTCTCCGGGGGGGGGGGTGGGGGAAGAAGGGGAAGTGGGGGGGGGAGTAAGGGGGTGGGCGGCACGGCGTCAGCGGCTAGGCGTCGCTGCCCATGCATCTCGACTAGGTCGGCACGGTCTATTCGACTCCGAGCGGGCCGTGGTGCTCGGCGGCGGCGGCTAGAGGTCGCTGCCTATGCGTCAAGTCTAGGACGGCACGGTCTACCAGGCTCCGAGCGGGCCGTGGTGCTCGGCGGCGGCTGCTAGAGGTCGCTGCCTATGCGGTTTGCTAGGTCGGCACGGTCTACCCGGCTCTGAGCGGGCCGTGGTGCTCGGCGGCGGGGGCTAGGGGTCGTTGCCTAAACGGCTCGACTAGATCGGCACGGTCTACCCGGCTCCGAGCGGGCCGTGGTGCTCGGCGGCGGCGGCTAGGTGTCGCTGCCTATGCGGCTCGTCTAGGTCGGCACGGTCTACCCGGCTCCGAGCGGGCTGTGGTGCTCGGCGGCGGCGGCTTGGGGTCGCTGCCTATGCGGCTCGACTAGGTCGGCACGGTCTACCCGGCTCCGAGCGGGCCATGGTGCTCGGCGGCGGGGGCTAGGGGTCGCTGCCTAAGCGGCTCGACTAGGTCGGCACGGTCTATCCCGCTCTGAGCGGGCAAGGGTGCTTGGCGGCGGCTGCTAAAGGTCGCTGCCTATGCGGCTCGACTAGGTCGGCACGGTCTACCCTGCTCCGTGCGTGCGCGAGGGCTCGGGGGCGGTCGCTAGGTGTCGCTGCACGTCTGCCATCCCGTCCGTTAGCGACCTCTAGCGTCCGCGGCGGAGCAGGGTAGACCGTGCCGACGTGAGCCGGCCGCCGCTCAGCGACCCCTGGCCGCCGCCGCATGAGCTTCGGTCCGCTCGGAGCCGGGTAGACCGTGCCGACCAACTCGAGCCGGACGTGCAGCGACCGCTGGCCAGCGCGGAGGCTCGTGTGCGCCGGCACGGTCCAGCCTCACACGGCGGTCTCCGTTCAGTTCGGACGTTCCTCGGTGGTGTCCGGGGGGTCTCAGCCGCGGCGGCTCGAGTGTGCCGGCACTGCACAGCCCCTCTCTGCGGGCTCCGCTCGGCACGGACTTTCCTCGTTGGCGTCCGGCGATCTGAGCCGCGGCGGCTCGAGTGCGCCGGCACGGTCCAACCGCTCCCGGCTGGTTCCGCTCGGCTCGGACGCTCCTGGGCGGAGTCGGGCGATCTGAGCCGCGGCGGCTCGAGTGCGCCGGCACGGTCCAACTGCTATCGGCGGGCTCGGCTCGGCTCGGACGTTCCACGGCGGCATCCGGGGGATCTCTGCCGCGGAGGCTCGGGTGCGCCGGCACGGTCCAGCCTCTCCCGGCAGGCTCCGCTCGGCTCGGACGTTCCTCGGCGGCGTCCGGCAATCTGAGCCGCGGCGGCTCGAGTGCGCCGGCACGGTCCAACCGCTCCCGGCGGGTTCCGCTAAGCTCGGACGCTCCTCGGCGGAGTCGGGCGATCTGAGCCGCGGCAGCACGGTCCAGCCTCTCCAGGCGGACTCAGCTCGGCTCGGACGTTCCGCGGAAGTGGCCAAGTGCCGCTCTTGTGGGGGGGGGGGAAGTGGGGGGTGTGGGGGGGGGATTAATGGGGGGGGGGGGGGGGCAAGGTGTCAGCAGCTAGGCGTCGCTGCCCATGCGGCTCGACTAGGTCGGCACGGTCTACCCGGCTCCAAGCGGGCCGTGGTGCTCGGCGGCGGCTTCTAGAGGTCGCTGCCTATGCGGCTCGACTAGGTTGGCACGGTCTACCTGGCTCCGAGCGAGCCGTGGTGCTCGGCGGCGGCTCCTAGAGGTCGCTGCCTATGCGGCTCGACTAGGTCGGCACGGTCTACCCGGCTCCGAGCGAGCCGTGGTGCACGGCGGCGGCTGCTAGAGGTCGCTGCCTATGCGGCTCGACTAGGTTGGCACGGTCTACCCTGCTCCGTGCGTGCGCGAGGGCTCGGCGGCGGTCGCTAGGTGTCGCTGCACGTCTGCCAGCCCGTCCGTCAGCGACCTCTAGCGTCCGCGGCGGAGCAGGGTAGACCGTGCCGACGTGAGCCGGCCGCCGCTCAGCGACCCCTGGCCACCGCCGCATGAGCTTCGGTCGGCTCGGAGCCGGGTAGACCGTGCCGACCAACTCGAGCCGGACGTGCAGCGACCGCTGGCCAGCGTGGAGGCTCGTGTGCGCCGGCACGGTCCAACCTCTCCCGGCGGGTTCCGCTCGGCTCGGACGCTCCTCGGCGGCGTCCGGCGATCTGAGCCGCGGCGGCTCGAGTGCGCCGGCACGGTGCAACCGCTCCCGGCGGGTTCCGCTCGGCTCGGACGCTCCTCAGCGCTGTCGGGCGATCTGAGCCGCAGCGACACGGTCCAGCCTCTCCAGGCGGACTCTGCTTGGATCGGACGTTCCGCGGAAGTGGCCAAGTGCCGCTCTTGTGGCTGCTCCGTTGCTCCGGCACTGTCTACCCGGCTCCTAGCGTCTCCGGGGGGGGGGTGGGGGAAGAAGGGGAAGTGGGGGGTGAGTAAGGGGGTGGGCGGCAAGGCGTCAGCGGCTAGGCGTCGCTGCCCATGCATCTCGACTAGGTCGGCACTGTCTATACGGCTCCGAGCGGGCCGTGGTGCTCCGCAGCGGCGGCTAGAGGTCGCTGCCTATGCGTCAAGTCTAGGTCGGCACGGTCTACCCGGCTCCGAGCGGGCCGTGGTGCTCGGCGGTGGCTGCTAGAGGTCGCTGCCTATGCGGCTCGGTTAGGTCGGCACGGTCTACCCGGCTCCAAGCGGGCCGTGGTGCTCGGCGGCGGGGGCTAGGGGTCGCTGCCTAAGCGGCTCGACTAGGTCAGCACGGTCTACCCGGCTCCAAGCGGGCCGTGGTGCTCGGCGGCGGCGGCTAGAGGTCGCTGCCTATGCGTCAAGTCTAGGTCGGCACGGTCTACCCGGCTCCGAGCGGGCCGTGGTGCTCGGCGGTGGCTGCTAGAGGTCGCTGCCTATGCGCCTCGACTAGGTCGGCACGGTCTACCCTGCTCCGTGCGTGCGCGAGGGCTCGGGGGCGGTCGCTAGGTGTCGCTGCACGTCTGCCATCCCGTCCGTCAGCGACCTCTAGCGTCCGCGGCGGAGCAGGGTAGACCGTGCCGACGTGAGCCGGCCGCCGCTCAGCGACCCCTGGCCGCCGCCGCATGAGCTTCGGTCCGCTCGGAGCCGGGTAGACCGTGCCGACCAACTCGAGCCGGACGTGCAGCGACCGCTGGCCAGCGCGGAGGCTCGTGTGCGCCGGCACGGTCCAGCCTCACACGGCGGGCTCCGTTCGGTTCGGACATTCCTCAGTGGTGTCCGGGGGGTCTCAGCCGCGGCGGCTCGAGTGCGCCGGCACTGCACAGCCCCTCCCTGCGGGCTCCGCTCGGCACGGACTTTCCCCGTTGGCGTCCGGCGATCTGAGCCGCGGCGTCTCGAGTGCGCCGGCACGGTCCAACCGCTCCCGGCTGGTTCCGCTCAGCTCGGACGCTCCTGGGCGGAGTAGGGCGATCTGAGCCACGGCGGTTCGAGTGCGCCGGCACGGTCCAACCGCTCTTGGCGGGCTCGGCTCGGCTCGGACGTTCCACGGCGGCATCCGGGGGGTCTCAGCCGCGGAGGCTCGGGTGCGCCGGCACGGTCCAGCCTCTCTTGGCAGGCTCCGCTCGGCTCGGACGTTCCTCGGCGGCGTCCGGCGATCTGAGCCGCGGCGGCTCGAGTGCGCCGGCACGGTCCAACCGCTCCCGGCGGGTTCCGCTCAGCTCGGATGCTCCTCGGCGGAGTCGGGCGATCTGAGCCGCGGCAGCACGGTCCAGCCTCTCCAGGCGGACTCAGCTCGGCTCGGACGTTCCGCGGAAGTGGCCAAGTGCCGCTCTTGTGGGGAGGGGGAAGAGGGGGTGGTGGGGAGAGGATGAAGGGGGAGGGGGGGGGGGGGGGCAAGGCGTCGGCAGCTAGGCGTCGCTGCCTAAGCGGCTCGACTAGGTCGGCACGGTCTACCCGGCTACGAGCGGGCCGTGGTGCTTGGCGGCGGCTGCTAGAGGTCGCTGCCTATGCGGCTCGACTAGGTCGGCACGGTCTACCCTGCTCCGTGCGTGCGCGAGGGCTCGGGGGCGGTCGCTAGGTGTCGCTGCACGTCTGCCATCCCGTCCGTCAGCGACCTCTAGCGTCCGCGGCGGAGCAGGGTAGACCGTGCCGACGTGAGCCGGCCGCCGCTCAGCGACCCCTGGCCGCCGCCGCATGAGCTTCGGTCCGCTCGGAGCCGGGTAGACCGTGCCGACCAACTCGAGCCGGACGTGCAGCGACCGCTGGCCAGCGCGGAGGCTCGTGTGCGCCGGCACGGTCCAGCCTCACACGGCGGGCTCCGTTCGGTTCGGACATTCCTCAGTGGTGTCCGGGGGGTCTCAGCCGCGGCGGCTCGAGTGCGCCGGCATTGCACAGCCCCTCCCTGCGGGCTCCGCTCGGCACGGACTTTCCTCGTTGGCGTCCGGCGATCTGAGCCGCGGCGTCTCGAGTGCGCCGGCACGGTCCAACCGCTCCCGGCTGGTTCCGCTCAGCTCGGACGCTCCTGGGCGGAGTAGGGCGATCTGAGCCACGGCGGTTCGAGTGCGCCGGCACGGTCCAACCGCTCTTGGCGGGCTCGGCTCGGCTCGGACGTTCCACGGCGGCATCCGGGGGGTCTCAGCCGCGGAGGCTCGGGTGCGCCGGCACGGTCCAGCCTCTCTTGGCAGGCTCCGCTCGGCTCGGACGTTCCTCGGCGGCGTCCGGCGATCTGAGCCGCGGCGGCTCGAGTGCGCCGGCACGGTCCAACCGCTCCCGGCGGGTTCCGCTCAGCTCGGATGCTCCTCGGCGGAGTCGGGCGATCTGAGCCGCGGCAGCACGGTCCAGCCTCTCCAGGCGGACTCAGCTCGGCTCGGACGTTCCGCGGAAGTGGCCAAGTGCCGCTCTTGTGGGGAGGGGGAAGAGGGGGTGGTGGGGAGAGGATGAAGGGGGAGGGGGGGGGGGGGGGCAAGGCGTCGGCAGCTAGGCGTCGCTGCCTAAGCGGCTCGACTAGGTCGGCACGGTCTACCCGGCTACGAGCGGGCCGTGGTGCTTGGCGGCGGCTGCTAGAGGTCGCTGCCTATGCGGCTCGACTAGGTCGGCACGGTCTACCCTGCTCCGTGCGTGCGCGAGGGCTCGGCGGCGGTCGCTAGGTGTCGCTGCACGTCTGCCAGCCCGTCCGTCAGCGACCTCTAGGGTCCGCGGCGGAGCAGGGTAGACCGTGCCGATGTGAGCCGGCCGCCGCTCAGCGACCCCTGGCCGCCGCCGCATGAGCTTCGGTCCGCTCGGAGCCGGGTAGACCGTGCCGACCAACTCGAGCCGGACGTGCAGCGACCGCTGGCCAGCGCGGAGGCTCGTGTGCGTCGGCACGGTCCAACCGCTCCCGGCGGGTTCCGCTCGGCTCGGACGCTCCTCAGTGCAGTCGGGCGATCTGAGCCGCGGCGACACGGTCCAGCCTCTCCAGGAGGACTCAGCTTGGATCGGATGTTCCGCGGAAGTGGCCAAGTGCCGCTCTTGTGGCTGCTCCGCTGCGCCGGCACTGTCTACCCAGCTCCGAGCGTCTCCGGGGGGGGGGGTGGGGGAAGAAGGGGAAGTGGGGGGGGGAGTAAGGGGGTGGGCGGCACGGCGTCAGCGGCTAGGCGTCGCTGCCCATGCATCTCGACTAGGTCGGCACGGTCTATTCGACTCCGAGCGGGCCGTGGTGCTCGGCGGCGGCGGCTAGAGGTCGCTGCCTATGCGTCAAGTCTAGGACGGCACGGTCTACCAGGCTCCGAGCGGGCCGTGGTGCTCGGCGGCGGCTGCTAGAGGTCGCTGCCTATGCGATTTGCTAGGTCGGCACGGTCTACCCGGCTCTGAGCGGGCCGTGGTGCTCGGCGGCGGGGGCTAGGGGTCGTTGCCTAAACGGCTCGACTAGATCGGCACGGTCTACCCGGCTCCGAGCGGGCCGTGGTGCTCGGCGGCGGCGGCTAGGTGTCGCTGCCTATGCGGCTCGTCTAGGTCGGCACGGTCTACCCGGCTCCGAGCGGGCTGTGATGCTCGGCGGCGGCGGCTTGGGGTCGCTGCCTATGCGGCTCGACTAGGTCGGCACGGTCTACCCGGCTCCGAGCGGGCCATGGTGCTCGGCGGCGGGGGCTAGGGGTCGCTGCCTAAGCGGCTCGACTAGGTCGGCACGGTCTATCCCGCTCTGAGCGGGCAAGGGTGCTTGGCGGCGGCTGCTAAAGGTCGCTGCCTATGCGGCTCGACTAGGTCGGCACGGTCTACCCTGCTCCGTGCGTGCGCGAGGGCTCGGGGGCGGTCGCTAGGTGTCGCTGCACGTCTGCCATCCCGTCCGTTAGCGACCTCTAGCGTCCGCGGCGGAGCAGGGTAGACCGTGCCGACGTGAGCCGGCCGCCGCTCAGCGACCCCTGGCCGCCGCCGCATGAGCTTCGGTCCGCTCGGAGCCGGGTAGACCGTGCCGACCAACTCGAGCCGGACGTGCAGCGACCGCTGGCCAGCGCGGAGGCTCGTGTGCGCCGGCACGGTCCAGCCTCACACGGCGGTCTCCGTTCAGTTCGGACGTTCCTCGGTGGTGTCCGGGGGGTCTCAGCCGCGGCGGCTCGAGTGTGCCGGCACTGCACAGCCCCTCTCTGCGGGCTCCGCTCGGCACGGACTTTCCTCGTTGGCGTCCGGCGATCTGAGCCGCGGCGGCTCGAGTGCGCCGGCACGGTCCAACCGCTCCCGGCTGGTTCCGCTCGGCTCGGACGCTCCTGGGCGGAGTCGGGCGATCTGAGCCGCGGCGGCTCGAGTGCGCCGGCACGGTCCAACTGCTATCGGCGGGCTCGGCTCGGCTCGGACGTTCCACGGCGGCATCCGGGGGATCTCTGCCGCGGAGGCTCGGGTGCGCCGGCACGGTCCAGCCTCTCCCGGCAGGCTCCGCTCGGCTCGGACGTTCCTCGGCGGCGTCCGGCAATCTGAGCCGCGGTGGCTCGAGTGCGCCGGCACGGTCCAACCGCTCCCGGCGGGTTCCGCTAAGCTCGGACGCTCCTCGGCGGAGTCGGGCGATCTGAGCCGCGGCAGCACGGTCCAGCCTCTCCAGGCGGACTCAGCTCGGCTCGGACGTTCCGCGGAAGTGGCCAAGTGCCGCTCTTGTGGGGGGGGGGGAAGTGGGGGGTGTGGGGGGGGGATTAATGGGGGGGGGGGGGGGGCAAGGCGTCAGCAGCTAGGCGTCGCTGCCCATGCGGCTCGACTAGGTCGGCACGGTCTACCCGGCTCCAAGCGGGCCGTGGTGCTCGGCGGCGGCTTCTAGAGGTCGCTGCCTATGCGGCTCGACTAGGTTGGCACGGTCTACCTGGCTCCGAGCGAGCCGTGGTGCTCGGCGGCGGCTCCTAGAGGTCGCTGCCTATGCGGCTCGACTAGGTCGGCACGGTCTACCCGGCTCCGAGCGAGCCGTGGTGCACGGCGGCGGCTGCTAGAGGTCGCTGCCTATGCGGCTCGACTAGGTCGGCACGGTCTACCCTGCTCCGTGCGTGCGCGAGGGCTCGGCGGCGGTCGCTAGGTGTCGCTGCACGTCTGCCAGCCCGTCCGTCAGCGACCTCTAGCGTCCGCGGCGGAGCAGGGTAGACCGTGCCGACGTGAGCCGGCCGCCGCTCAGCGACCCCTGGCCACCGCCGCATGAGCTTCGGTCCGCTCGGAGCCGGGTAGACCGTGCCGACCAACTCGAGCCGGACGTGCAGCGACCGCTGGCCAGCGTGGAGGCTCGTGTGCGCCGGCACGGTCCAACCTCTCCCGGCGGGTTCCGCTCAGCTCGGACGCTCCTCGGCGGCGTCCGGCGATCTGAGCCGCGGCGGCTCGAGTGCGCCGGCACGGTGCAACCGCTCCCGGCGGGTTCCGCTCGGCTCGGACGCTCCTCAGCGCTGTCGGGCGATCTGAGCCGCAGCGACACGGTCCAGCCTCTCCAGGCGGACTCTGCTTGGATCGGACGTTTCGCGGAAGTGGCCAAGTGCCGCTCTTGTGGCTGCTCCGTTGCTCCGGCACTGTCTACCCGGCTCCTAGCGTCTCCGGGGGGGGGGTGGGGGAAGAAGGGGAAGTGGGGGGTGAGTAAGGGGGTGGGCGGCACGGCGTCAGCGGCTAGGCGTCGCTGCCCATGCATCTCGACTAGGTCGGCACTGTCTATACGGCTCCGAGAGGGCCGTGGTGCTCCGCGGCGGCGGCTAGAGGTCGCTGCCTATGCGTCAAGTCTAGGTCGGCACGGTCTACCCGGCTCCGAGCGGGCCGTGGTGCTCGGCGGTGGCTGCTAGAGGTCGCTGCCTATGCGGCTCGGTTAGGTCGGCACGGTCTACCCGGCTCCAAGCGGGCCGTGGTGCTCGGCGGCGGGGGCTAGGGGTCGCTGCCTAAGCGGCTCGACTAGGTCAGCATGGTCTACCCGGCTCCAAGCGGGCCGTGGTGCTCGGCGGCGGCGGCTAGAGGTCGCTGCCTATGCGTCAAGTCTAGGTCGGCACGGTCTACCCGGCTCCGAGCGGGCCGTGGTGCTCGGCGGTGGCTGCTAGAGGTCGCTGCCTATGCGCCTCGACTAGGTCGGCACGGTCTACCCTGCTCCGTGCGTGCGCGAGGGCTCGGGGGCGGTCGCTAGGTGTCGCTGCACGTCTGCCATCCCGTCCGTCAGCGACCTCTAGCGTCCGCGGCGGAGCAGGGTAGACCGTGCCGACGTGAGCCGGCCGCCGCTCAGCGACCCCTGGCCGCCGCCGCATGAGCTTCGGTCCGCTCGGAGCCGGGTAGACCGTGCCGACCAACTCGAGCCGGACGTGCAGCGACCGCTGGCCAGCGCGGAGGCTCGTGTGCGCCGGCACGGTCCAGCCTCACACGGCGGGCTCCGTTCGGTTCGGACGTTCCTCAGTGGTGTCCGGGGGGTCTCAGCCGCGGCGGCTCGAGTGCGCCGGCACTGCACAGCCCCTCCCTGCGGGCTCCGCTCGGCACGGACTTTCCTCGTTGGCGTCCGGCGATCTGAGCCGCGGCGTCTCGAGTGCGCCGGCACGGTCCAACCGCTCCCGGCTGGTTCCGCTCAGCTCGGACGCTCCTGGGCGGAGTAGGGCGATCTGAGCCACGGCGGTTCGAGTGCGCCGGCACGGTCCAACCGCTCTTGGCGGGCTCGGCTCGGCTCGGACGTTCCACGGCGGCATCCGGGGGGTCTCAGCCGCGGAGGCTCGGGTGCGCCGGCACGGTCCAGCCTCTCTTGGCAGGCTCCGCTCGGCTCGGACGTTCCTCGGCGGCGTCCGGCGATCTGAGCCGCGGCGGCTCGAGTGCGCCGGCACGGTCCAACCGCTCCCGGCGGGTTCCGCTCAGCTCGGATGCTCCTCGGCGGAGTCGGGCGATCTGAGCCGCGGCAGCACGGTCCAGCCTCTCCAGGCGGACTCAGCTCGGCTCGGACGTTCCGCGGAAGTGGCCAAGTGCCGCTCTTGTGGGGGGGGGGAAGAGGGGGTGGTGGGGAGAGGATGAAGGGGGAGGGGGGGGGGGGGGGCAAGGCGTCGGCAGCTAGGCGTCGCTGCCATTGTGGCTCGACTAGGTCGGCACGGTCTACCCGGCTACGAGCGGGCCGTGGTGCTTGGCGGCGGCTGCTAGAGGTCGCTGCCTATGCGGCTCGACTAGGTCGGCACGGTCTACCCTGCTCTGTGCGTGCGCGAGGGCTCGGCGGCGGTCGCTAGGTGTCGCTGCACGTCTGCCATCCCGTCCGTCAGCGACCTCTAGCGTCCGCGGCGGAGCAGGGTAGACCGTGCCGACGTGAGCCGGCCGCCGCTCAGCGACACCTGGCCGCCGCCGCATGAGCTTCGGTCCGCTCGGAGCCGGGTAGACCGTGCCGACCAACTCGAGCCGGACGTGCAGCGACCGCTGGCCAGCGCGGAGGCTCGTGTGCGCCGGCACGGTCCAACCGCTCCCGGCGGGTTCCGCTCGGCTCGGACGCTCCTCAGTGCAGTCGGGCGATCTGAGCCGCGGCGACACGGTCCAGCCTCTCCAGGAGGACTCAGCTTGGATCGGACGTTCCGCGGAAGTGGCCAAGTGCCGCTCTTGTGGCTGCTCCGCTGCGCCGGCACTGTCTACCCAGCTCCGAGCGTCTCCGGGGGGGAGGGTGGGGGAAGAAGGGGAAGTGGGTGGGGGAGTAAGGGGGTGGGCGGCACGGCGTCAGCGGCTAGGCGTCGCTGCCCATGCATCTCGACTAGGTCGGCACGGTCTATTCGACTCCGAGCGGGCCGTGGTGCTCGGCGGCGGCGGCTAGAGGTCGCTGCCTATGCGTCAAGTCTAGGTCGGCACGGTCTACCAGGCTCCGAGCGGGCCGTGGTGCTCGGCGGCGGCTGCTAGAGGTCGCTGCCTATGCGGCTCGTCTAGGTCGGCACGGTCTACCCGGCTCTGAGCGGGCCGTGGTGCTCGGCGGCGGGGGCTAGGGGTCGTTGCCTAAACGGCTCGACTAGGTCGGCACGGTCTACCCGGCTCCGAGCGGGCCGTGGTGCTCGGCGGCAGCGGCTAGGTGTCGCTGCCTATGCGGCTCGTCTAGGTCGGCACGGTCTACCCGGCTCCGAGCGGGCTGTGGTGCTCGGCGGCGGCGGCTTGGGGTCGCTGCCTATGCGGCTCGACTAGGTCGGCACGGTCTACCCGGCTCCGAGCGGGCCATGGTGCTCGGCGGCGGGGGCTAGGGGTCGCTGCCTAAGCGGCTCGACTAGGTCGGCACGGTCTATCCCGCTCTGAGCGGGCAAGGGTGCTCGGCGGCGGCTGCTAAAGGTCGCTGCCTATGCGGCTCGACTAGGCCGGCACGGTCTACCCTGCTCCGTGCGTGCGCGAGGGCTCGGGGGCGGTCGCTAGGTGTCGCTGCACGTCTGCCATCCCGTCCATCAGCGACCTCTAGCGTCTGCGGCGGAGCAGGGTAGACCGTGCCGACGTGAGCCGGCCGCCGCTCAGCGACCCCTGGCCGCCGCCGCACGAGCTTCGGTCCGCTCGGAGCCGGGTAGACCGTGCCGACCAACTCGAGCCGGACGTGCAGCGACCGCTGGCCAGCGCGGAGGCTCGTGTGCGCCGGCACGGTCCAGCCTCACACGGCGGTCTCCGTTCAGTTCGGACGTTCCTCGGTGGTGTCCGGGGGGTCTCAGCCGCGGCGGCTCGAGTGTGCCGGCACTGCACAGCCCCTCTCTGCGGGCTCCGCTCGACACGGACATTCCTCGTTGGCGTCCGGCGATCTGAGCCGCATCGGCTCGAGTGCGCCGGCACGGTCCAACCGCTCCCGGCGGGTTCCGCTCGGCTCGGACGCTCCTGGGCGGAGTCGGGCGATCTGAGCCGCGGCGGCTCGAGTGCGCCGGCACGGTCCAACTGCTATCGGCGGGCTCGGCTCGGCTCGGACGTTCCACGGCGGCATCCGGGGGGTCTCAGCCGCGGAGGCTCGGGTGCGCCGGCACGGTCCAGCCTCTCCCGGCAGGCTCCGCTCGGCTCGGACGTTCCTCGGCGGCGTCCGGCGATCTGAGCCGCGGCGGCTCGAGTGCGCCGGCACTGTCCAACCGCTCCCGGCGGGTTCCGCTAAGCTCGGACGCTCCTTGGCGGAGTCGGGCGATCTGAGCCGCGGCAGCACGGTCCAGCCTCTCCAGGCGGACTCAGCTCGGCTCGGACGTTCCGCGGAAGTGGCCAAGTGCCGCTCTTGTGGGGGGGGGGGAAGTGGGGTTGTGGGGGGGAGATTAATGGGGGGGGGGGGGGGGGCAAGGCGTCGGCAGCTAGGCGTCGCTGCCCATGCGGCTCGACTAGGTCGGCACGGTCTACCCGGCTCCGAGCGGGCCGTGGTGCTCGGCGGCGGCTTCTAGAGGTCGCTGCCTATGCGGCTCGACTAGGTTGGCACGGTCTACCCGGCTCCGAGCGAGCCGTGGTGCTCGGCGGCGGCTCCTAGAGGTCGCTGCCTATGCGGCTCGACTAGGTCGGCACGGTCTACCCGGCTCCGAGCGAGCCGTGGTGCACGGCGGCGGCTGCTAGAGGTCGCTGCCTATGCGGCTCGACTAGGTCGGCACGGTCTACCCTGCTCCGTGCGTGCGCGAGGGCTCGGCGGCGGTCGCTAGGTGTCGCTGCACGTCTGCCAGCCCGTCCGTCAGCGACCTCTAGCGTCCGCGGCGGAGCAGGGTAGACCGTGCCGACGTGAGCCGGCCGCCGCTCAGCGACCCCTGGCCACCGCCGCATGAGCTTCGGTCCGCTCGGAGCCGGGTAGACCGTGCCGACAAACTCGAGCCGGACGTGCAGCGACCGCTGGCCAGCGCGGAGGCTCGTGTGCGCCGGCACGGTCCAACCTCTCCCGGCGGGTTCCGCTCGGCTCGGAAGCTCCTCGGCGGCGTCCGGCGATCTGAGCCGCGGCGGCTTGAGTGCGCCGGCACGGTGCAACCGCTCCCGGCGGGTTCCGCTCGGCTCGGACGCTCCTCAGCGCAGTCGGGCGATCTGAGCCGCGGCGACACGGTCCAGCCTCTCCAGGCGGACTCAGCTTGGATCGGACGTTCCGCGGAAGTGGCCATGTGCCGCTCTTGTGGCTGCTCCGCTGCGCCGGCACTGTCTACCCGGCTCCTAGCGTCTCCGGGGGGGGGGTGGGGGAAGAAGGGGAAGTGGGGGGTGAGTAAGGGGGTGGGCGGCACGGCGTCAGCGGCTAGGCGTCGCTGCCCATGCATCTCGACTAGGTCGGCACGGTCTATACGGCTCCGAGCGGGCCGTGGTGCTCGGCGGCGGCGGCTAGAGGTCGCTGCCTATGCGCCAAGTCTAGGTCGGCACGGTCTACCCGGCTCCGAGCAGGCCGTGGTGCTTGACGGTGGCTGCTAGAGGTCGCTGCCTATGCGGCTCGGTTAGGTCGGCACGGTCTACCCGGCTCCAAGCGGGCCGTGGTGCTCGGCGGCGGGGTCTAAGGGTCGCTGCCTAAGCGGCTCGACTATTTCAGCACGGTCTACCCGGCTCCAAGCGGGCCGTGGTGCTCGGCGGCGGTGGCTAGAGGTCGCTGCCTATGCGTCAAGTCTAGGTCGGCACGGTCTACCCGGCTCCGAGCGGGCCGTGGTGCTCGGCGGCGGCTGCTAGAGGTCGCTGCCTATGCGGCTTTGCTAGGTCGGCACGGTCTACCCGGCTCTGAGCGGGCCGTGGTGCTCGGCGGCGGGGGCTAGGGGTCGTTGCCTAAACGGCTCGACTAGGTCGGCACGGTCTACCCGGCTCCGAGCGGGCCGTGGTGCTCGGCGGCGGCGGCTAGGTGTCGCTGCCTTTGCGGCTCGTCTAGGTCGGCACGGTCTACCCGGCTCCGAGCGGGCTGTGGTGCTCGGCGGCGGCGGCTTAGGGTCGCTGCCTATGCGGCTCGACTAGGTCGGCACGGTCTACCCGGCTCCGAGCGGGCCGTGGTGCTCGGCGGCGGGGGCTAGGGGTCGCTGCCTAAGCGGCTCGACTAGTTCGGCACGGTCTATCCCGCTCTGAGCGGGCAAGGGTGCTCGGCGGCGGCTGCTAAAGGTCGCTGCCTATGCGGCTCGACTAGGTCGGCACGGTCTACCCTGCTCCGTGCGTGCGCGAGGGCTCGGGGGCGGTCGCTAGGTGTCGCTGCATGTCTGCCAGCCTGTCCGTCAGCGACCTCTAGCGTCCGCGGCGGAGTAGGGTAGACCGTGCCGACGTGAGCCGGCCGCCGCTCAGCGACCCCTGGCCGCCGCCGCATGAGCTTCGGTCCGCTCGGAGCCGGGTAGACCGTGCTGACCAACTCGAGCCGGACGTGCAGCGACCGCTGGCCAGCGCGGAGGCTCGTGTGCGCCGGCACGGTCCAGCCTCACACGGCGGGCTCCGTTCGGTTCGGACGTTCCTCAGTGGTGTCCGGGGGGTCTCAGCCGCGGCGGCTCGAGTGCGCCGGCACTGCACAGCCCCTCCCTGCGGGCTCCGCTCGGCACGGACTTTCCTCGTTGGCGTCCGGCGATCTGAGCCGCGGCGGCTCGAGTGCGCCGGCACGGTCCAACCGCTCCCGGCGGGTTCCGCTCAGCTCGGACGCTCCTGGGCGGAGTAGGGCAATCTGAGCCACGGCGGCTCGAGTGCGCCGGCACGGTCCAACCGCTCTTGGCGGGCTCGGCTCGGCTCGGACGTTCCACGGCGGCATCCGGGGGGTCTCAGCCGCGGAGGCTCGGGTGCGCCGGCACGGTCCAGCCTCTCTTGGCAGGCTCCGCTCGGCTCGGACGTTCCTCGGCGGCGTCCGGCGATCTGAGCCGCGGCGGCTCGAGTGCGCCGGCACGGTCCAACCGCTCCCGGCGGGTTCCGCTCAGCTCGGATGCTCCTCTGCGGAGTCGGGCGATCTGAGCCGCGGCAGCACGGTCCAGCCTCTCCAGGCGGACTCAGCTCGGCTCGGACGTTCCGCGGAAGTGGCCAAGTGCCGCTCTTGTGGGGGGGGGGAAGAGGGGGTGGTGGGGAGAGGATTAAGGGGGAGGGGGGGGGGGGGCAAGGCATCGGCAGCTAGGCGTCGCTGCCATTGCGGCTCGACTAGGTCGGCACGGTCTACCCGGCTACGAGCGGGCCGTGGTGCTTGGCGGCGGCTGCTAGAGGTCGCTGCCTATGCGGCTCGACTAGGTCGGCACGGTCTACCCTGCTCCGTGCGTGCGCGAGGGCTCGGCGGCGGTCGCTAGGTGTCGCTGCACGTCTGCCATCCCGTCCGTCAGCGACCTCTAGCGTCCGCGGCGGAGCAGGGTAGACCGTGCCGACGTGAGCCGGCCGCCGCTCAGCGACCCCTGGCCGCCGCCGCATGAGCTTCGCTCCGCTCGGAGCCGGGTAGACCGTGCCGACCAACTCGAGCCGGACGTGCAGCGACCGCTGGCCAGCGCGGAGGCTCGTGTGCGCCGGCACGGTCCAACCGCTCCCGGCGGGTTCCGCTCGGCTCGGACGCTCCTCAGTGCAGTCGGGCGATCTGAGCCGCGGCGACACGGTCCAGCCTCTCCAGGAGGACTCAGCTTGGATCGGACGTTCCGCGGAAGTGGCCAAGTGCCGCTCTTGTGGCTGCTCCGCTGCGCCGGCACTGTCTACCCAGCTCCAAGCGTCTCCGGGGGGGGGGGTGGGGGAAGAAGGGGAAGTGGGGGGGGGAGTAAGGGGGTGGGCGGCACGGCGTCAGCGGCTAGGCGTCGCTGCCCATGCATCTCGACTAGGTCGGCACGGTCTATTCGACTCCAAGCGGGCCGTGGTGCTCGGCGGCGGCGGCTAGAGGTCGCTGCCTATGCGTCAAGTCTACGTCGGCACGGTCTACCAGGCTCCGAGCGGGCCGTGGTGCTCGGCGGCGGCTGCTAGAGGTCGCTGCCTATGCGGCTTTGCTAGGTCGGCACGGTCTACCCGGCTCTGAGCGGGCCGTGGTGCTCGGCGGCGGGGGCTAGGGGTCGTTGCCTAAACGGCTCGACTAGATTGGCACGGTCTACCCGGCTCCGAGCGGGCCGTGGTGCTCGGCGGCGGCGGCTAGGTGTTGCTGCCTATGCGGCTCGTCTAGGTCGGCACGGTCTACCCGGCTCCGAGCGGGCTGTGGTGCTCGGCGGCGGCGGCTTGGGGTCGCTGCCTATGCGGCTCGACTAGGTCGGCACGGTCTACCCGGCTCCGAGCGGGCCATGGTGCTCGGCAGCGGGGGCTAGGGGTCGCTGCCTAAGCGGCTCGACTAGGTCGGCACGGTCTATCCCGCTCTGAGCAGGCAAGGGTGCTTGGCGGCGGCTGCTAAAGGTCGCTGCCTATGCGGCTCGACTAGGTCGGCACGGTCTACCCTGCTCCGTGCGTGCGCGAGGGCTCGGGGGCGGTCGCTAGGTGTCGCTGCACGTCTGCCATCCCGTCCGTCAGCGACCTCTAGCGTCCGCGGCGGAGCAGGGTAGACCGTGCCGACGTGAGCCGGCCGCCGCTCAGCGACCCCTGGCCGCCGCCGCACGAGCTTCGGTCCGCTCGGAGCCGGGTAGACCGTGCCGACCAACTCGAGCCGGACGTGCAGCGACCGCTGGCCAGCGCGGAGGCTCGTGTGCGCCGGCACGGTCCAGCCTCACACGGCGGTCTCCGTTCAGTTCGGACGTTCCTCGGTGGTGTCCGGGGGGTCTCAGCCGCGGCGGCTCGAGTGTGCCGGCACTGCACAGCCCCTCCCTGCGGGCTCCGCTCGGCACGGACTTTCCTCGTTGGCGTCCGGCGATCTGAGCCGCGGCGGCTCGAGTGCGCCGGCACGGTCCAACCACTCCCGGCGGGTTCCGCTCGGCTCGGACGCTCCTGGGCGGAGTCGGGCGATCTGAGCCGCGGCGGCTCGAGTGCGCCGGCACGGTCCAACTGCTATCGGCGGGCTCGGCTCGGCTCGGACGTTCCACGGCGGCATCCGGGGGGTCTCAGCCGTGGAGGCTCGGGTGCGCCGGCACGGTCCAGCCTCTCCCGGCAGGCTCCGCTCGGCTCGGACGTTCCTCGGCGGCGTCCGGCGATCTGAGCCGCGGCGGCTCGAGTGCGCCGGCACGGTCCAACCGCTCCCGGCGGGTTCCGATAAGCTCGGACGCTCGTCGGCGGAGTCGGGCGATCTGAGCCGCAGCAGCACGGTCCAGCCTCTCCAGGCGGACTCAGCTCGGCTCGGACGTTCCGCGGAAGTGGCCAAGTGCCGCTCTTGTGGGGGGGGGGGAAGTGGGGGGTGTGGGGGGGGATTAATGGGGGGTGGGGGGGCAAGGCGTCGGCAGCTAGGCGTCGCTGCCCATGCGGCTCGACTAGGTCGGCATGGTCTACCCGGCTCCGAGCGGGCCGTGGTGCTCGGCAGCGGCTTCTAGAGGTCGCTGCCTATGCGGCTCGACTAGGTCGGCACGGTCTACCCGGCTCCGAGCGAGCCGTGGTGCTCGGCGGCGGCTCCTAGAGGTCGCTGCCTATGCGGCTCGACTAGCTCGGCACGCTCTACCCGGCTCCGAGCGAGCCGTGGTGCACGGCGGCGGCTGCTAGAGGTCGCTGCCTATGCGGCTCGACTAGGTCGGCACGGTCTACCCGGCTCCGAGCGGGCCGTGGTGCTCGGTGGCGGCTGCTAGAGGTCGCTGCCTATGCGGCTCGACTAGGTCGGCACTGTCTAACCTGCTCCGTGCGTGCGCAAGGGCTCGGCGGCGGTCGCTATGTGTCGCTGCACGTCTGCCAACCCGTCCGTCAGCGACCTCTAGCGTCCGTGGCGGAGCAGGGTAGACCGTGCCGACGTGAGCCGGCCGCCGCTCAGCGACCCCTGGCCGCCGCCGCATGAGCTTCGGTCCGCTCGGAGCCGGGTAGACCGTGCCGACCAACTCGAGCCGGACGTGCAGCGACCGCTGGCCAGCGCGGAGGCTCGTGTGCGCTGGCACGGTCCAGCCTCTCCCGGTGGGCTCCATTCGGTTCGGACGTTCCTCGGTGGTGTCCGGTAGGTCGCAGCCGCGGCGGCTTGAGTGCGCCGGCACTGCACAGCCCCTCCCTGCGGGCTCCGCTCGGCACGGACTTTCCTCGTCGGCGTCCGGCGATCTGAGCCGCGGCGGCTCGAGTGCGCCGGCACGGTCCAACCGCTCCCGGCGGGTTCCGCTCGGCTCGGGCGCTCCTGGGTGGAGTCGGGCGATCTGAGCCGCGGCGGCTCGAGTGCGCCGGCACGGTCCAACCGCTCTTGGCGGGCTCGGCTCGGCTCGGACGTTCCGCGGCGGCGTCCGGGGGTTCTCAGCCGCAGAGGCTCGGGAGCGCCGGCACGGTCCAGCCTCTCCCGGCGGGCTCCGCTTGGCTCGGACGTTCCTCGGCGGCGTCCGACGATCTGAGCCGCGGCGGCTCGAGTGCGCCGGCACGGTCCAACCGTTCTTGGCGGGCTCGGCTCGGCTCGGACGTTCTGCGGCGGCGTCCGGGGGTTCTCAGCCGCAGAGGCTGGGTGCGCCGGCACGGTCCAGCCTCTCCCGGCGGGCTCCGCTCGGCTCGGACGTTCCTCGGCGGCGTCCAGGGATCTGAGCCGCGGCGGCTCGAGTGCGCCGGCACGGTCCAACCGCTCCCGGCGGGTTCCGCTCAGCTCGGACGCTCCTCGGAGGAGTCAGGCGATCTGAGCCGCGGCGGCATGGTCCAGCCTCTCCAGGCGGACTCAGCTTGGCTCAGACGTTCCGCGGAAGTGGCCAAGTGCCGCTCTTGTGGGGGGGAGGGAAGAGGGGGGGGTGGTGAGGGAAGGGGGGGGGGGGGGCACGGCGTCGGCGGCTAGGCGTCACTGCCCATGCGGCTCGACTAGGTCGGCACGGTCTACCCGGCTCCGAGCGGGCCGTGGTGCTCGGCGGCGGCTGCTAGAGGTCGCTGCCTATGCGGCTCGACCAGATCGGCACGGTCTACCCAGCTCCGAGCGGGCCGTGGTGCTCGGCTGCGGCTGCCAGAGGTCGCTGCCTATGCTTCTCGACTAGGTCGGCACGGTCTACCCGGCTCCGAGCGGGCCGTGGTGCTCGGCGGCGGATGCTAGAGGTCGATGCCTATGCGGCTCGACTAGGTCGGCACGGTCTGCCCTGCTCCGAGCGGGCCGTGGTGCTCAGCGGCGGCTGCTAGAGGTCGCTGCCTATGCGTCTCGACTAGGTCGGCACGGTCTACCCGGCTCCAAGCGGGCCGTGGTGCTCGGCGGCGGCTGCTAGAGGTCGCTGCCTATGCAGCTCGACTAGGTCGGCACGGTCTACCCGGCTCCGAGCGGGCCGTGGTGCTCGGTGGCGGCTGCTAGAGGTCGCTGCCTATGCGGCTCGACTATGTCGGCACGATCTACCCTGCTCCGTGTGTGCGCGAGGGCTCGGCGGTGGTTGCTAGGAGTCGCTACACGTCTGCCAGCCCGTCCGTCAGCGACCTCTAGCGTCCGCGGCGGAGCAGGGTAGACCGTGCAGACGTGAGCCGGCCGCCGCTCAGCGACCCCTGGCCACCGCCGCATGAGCTTCGGTCCGCTCGGAGCCGGGTAGACCGTGCCGACCAACTCGAGCCGGACGTGCAGCGACCGCTGGCCAGCGTGGAGGCTCGTGTGCGCCGGCACGGTCCAGCCTCTCCCGGAGGGCTCCGTTCGGTTCGGACGTTCCTCGGTGGTGTCCGGGGGGTCTCAGCCGCGGCGGCTCGAGTGCGCCGGCACTGCACAGCCCCTCCCTGCGGGCTCCGCTCGGCACGGACTTTCCTCGTCGGCGTCCGGCGATCTGAGCCGCGGCGGCTCGAGTGCGCCGGCACGGTCCAACCGCTCCCGGTGGGTTCCGCTCGGCTCGGGCGCTCCTGGGCGGAGTCGGGCGATCTGAGCCGCGGCGCCTCGAGTGCGCCGGCACGGTCCAACCGCTCTTGGCGGGCTCGGCTCGGCTCGGACGTTCCGCGGCGGCGTCAGGGGGTTCTCAGCCGCAGAGGCTCGGGTGCGCCGGCACGGTCCAGCCTCTCCCAGCGGGCTCCGCTTGGCTCGGACGTTCCTCGGCGGCGTCCGACGATCTGAGCCGCGGCGGCTCGAGTGCGCCGGCACGGTCCAACCGCTCCCGGCGGGTTCCGCTCAGCTCGGACGCTCCTCGGCGGAGTCGGGCTATCTGAGCCGCGGCGGCATGGTCCACCCTCTCCAGGCGGACTCAGCTTGGCTCGGACGTTCCGCGGAAGTTGCCAAGTGCCGCTCTTGTTGGGGGGGGGGAAGAGGGGGGGGTGGGGAGGGAAATAAGGGGGGGTGGGGGGGGGGTCACGGCGTCGGCGGCTAGGCGTCGCTGCCCATGCGGCTCGACTAGGTCGGCACAATCTACCCGGCTCCGAGCGGGCCGTGGTGCTCGGCGGCGGCTTCTAGAGATCGCTGCCTATGCGGCTCGACTAGGTCGGTACGGTCTACCCGGCTCCGAGCGGGCCGTGGTGCTCGGCGGCGGCTTCTAGAGGTCGCTGCCTATGCGGCTCGACTAGGTCGGCACGGTCTACCCGGCTCCGAGTGAGCCGTGGTGCTCGGTGGCGGCTGCTAGAGGTCGCTGCCTATGCGGCTCGACTAGGTCGGCACAATCTACCCGGCTCCGAGCGGGCCGTGGTGCTCGGCGGCGGCTTCTAGAGATCGCTGCCTATGCGGCTCGACTAGGTCGGCACGGTCTACCCGGCTCCGAGCGGGCCGTGGTGCTCGGCGGCGGCTTCTAGAGGTCGCTGCCTATGCGGCTCGACTAGGTCGGCACGGTCTACCCGGCTCCGAGTGAGCCGTGGTGCTCGGCGGCGGCTCCTAGAGGTCGCTGCCTATGCGGCTCGACTATGTCGGCACGGTCTACCTGGCTCCGAGCGAGCCGTGGTGCACGGCGGCGGCTGCTAGAGGTCGCTGCCTATGCGGCTCGACTAGGTTGGCACGGACTACCCGGCTCCGAGCGGGCCGTGGTGCTCGGTGGCGGCTGCTAGAGGTCGCTGCCTATGCGGCTCGACTAGGTTGGCACGGACTACCCGGCTCCGAGCGGGTTGTGGTGCTCGGTGGCGGCTGCTAGAGGTCGCTGCCTATGCGGCTCGACTAGGTCGGCACGGTCTACCCTGCTCCGTGCGTGCGCGAGGGCTCGGCGGCGGTCGCTAGGTGTCGCTGCACGTCTGCCAGCCCGTCCGTCAGCGACCTCTAGCGTCTGCGGCGGAGCAGGGTAGACCGTGCCGACGTGAGCCGGCCGCCGCTCAGCGACCCCTGGCCGCCGCCGCACGAGCTTCGGTCCGCTCGGAGCCGGGTAGACCGTGCTGACCAACTCGAGCCGGACGTGCAGCGACAGATGGCCAGCGCGGAGGCTCGTGTGCGCTGGCACGGTCCAGCCTCTCCCGGTGGGCTCCATTCGGTTCGGACGTTCCTCGTCGGCGTCCGGCGATCTGAGCCGCGGCGGCTCGAGTGCGCCGGCACGGTCCAACCGCTCCCGGCAGGTTCCGCTCGGCTCAAAGGCTCCTGGGTGGAGTCGGGCGATTTGAGCCGTGGCGGCTCGAGTGCGCCGGCACGGTCCAACCGCTCTTGGTGGGCTCGGCTTGGCTCAGACGTTCTGCGGCGGCGTCCGGGGGTTCTCAGCCGCAGAGGCTCGGGTGCGCCGGCACAGTCCAGCCTCTCCCGGCGGGCTCCGCTCGGCTCAAACGTTCCTCGGAGGAGTCAGGCGATCTGAGCCGCGGCGGCACGGTCCAGCCTCTCCAGGCGGACTCAGCTCGGCTCGGACATTCCGCGGAAGTGGCCAAGTGCCGCTCTTGTGGGGGGGAGTGAAGAGGGGCAGGTGGGGAGGGAAGTAAGGGCTGGGGGGGGGAGGGGGCACGGCGTCGGCGGCTAGGCGTCGCTGCCCATGCGGTTCGACTAGGTCGGCACGGTCTACCCGGCTCCGAGCGGGCCGTGGTGCTCGGCGGCGGATGCTAGAGGTCGCTGCCTATGCGTCTCGACTAGGTCGGCACGGTCTACCCGGCTCCGAGCGGGCCGTGGTGCTCGGCGGCGGCTGCCAGAGGTCGCTGCTTATGCGGCTCGACTAGGTCGGCACGGTCTACCCGGCTCCAAGCGGGCCGTGGTGCTCGGCGGCGGCTGCTAGAGGTCGCTGCCTATGCGTCTCGACTAGGTCGGCACGGTCTACCCGGCTCCGAGCGGGCCGTGGTGCTCGGCGGCGGCTGCTAGAGGTCGCTGCCTATGCGGCTCGACTAGGTCGGCACGGTCTACCCGGCTCCGTGCGGGCCGTGGTGCTCGGCGGCGGATGCTAGAGGTTGCTGCCTATGCGGCTCGACTAGGTCTGCACGGTCTACCCGGGTCCGAGCAGGCCGTGGTGCTCGGCGGCGGCTGCTAGAGGTCGCTGCCTATGCGGCTCGACTAGGTCGGCACGGTCTACCCGGCTCCGAGCGGGCCGTGGTGCTCGGCGGCGGCGGCTAGGGGTCGCTGCCCGTGCGGCTTGCGTGTAGCTGCCAGGTCTACCTGCTTTCGGCTAGGCTTTGCCGCCCTGTGAGATGGGGGGTCGCTAAAGCTTCTTACCTACCGCTACGTCGACGTAGAGCGCCGCTTACCCTCGGCGCCGCTGCCGGTAGTCGGCGCCGTTCATTTCCGAAGCCGTTTTTTCTTACGCCTTCCGTTTTCGTCTGCAGGAGCGAGCGCGTGCTCGTCTCCAGAGGCGGCAACGAGCGGGCGCAGGCGAGCGTGGTTGAGTGCCGGGCTGTGGAGTTTTTCGGTTGCGGCTTCCCGCCGTTCTTTTGCCATCCCTCGCTACGCGGCCTGCCCGCAGTCCGGATTTCCGGCTCGAACGGACCCCGCTCAAGTGCGCCGGCACGGTCCAACCGCTCCCGGTGGGCACCGCTCGGCCCGGACGTTCCTCGGAATCAGACAAATGTCGCTCCCGTGGCGTCTCCGCAGGGAAAAACGCTTAGCCGGCGCCGCAAAGCTCGCGAGCCGCACCGAGCCGGGGAAACCGTGCTGTGGAGCAGCTGTGGCGCTGATGTGGGTCAGATCTATGGGCAGGAGCTGATGTAGGGAAGATTTGGGTCTGATCTATGGGTTAGGAACTGCTGTGGTTCAGATCTATGGAGCAAGAGCAGCTGTGGGTCACATGTGGGTCAGATCTATGGGTTAAGTGATGCTTTGGGGAAAATGTGGCTCAGATCTATGGGTCAGGAGCTGCTGTGGGTCAGATTTGGGTCAGATCTATGGGGCAGGAGCTGCTGTGGGGCTGATGTGGGTCAGATCTATATGGCATTAGCTGCTGTGGGGCACATGTGGGTCAGACCTATGGGGCAGAAGCTGCAGAGGGGACGATGTAGTTCAGATCTATGGGGCAGGAGTTGCTGTGGGGCAGATGAGGGACATATCTATGGTGCAAAATCTGCTGTTGGACTGATGTGGGTCAGATCTATGAGTTTGGAGTTGCTGTGGGGCACATGTGGGTCAGATCTATGGGCCAGGAGCTGCTGCGGGGCTGATCTGGGTCAGATCTATGGGTCAGATGCTGCTGTGGGTCTGATGTGGGTCAGATCTATGGGGCAGGAGCTGCTGTGGGGCTGATGTGGGTCAGATCTATAGGGCCGGAGATGCTGTGTGTCAGATCTATGGGGCAGGAGCTGCTGTGGGAACATGTGGGTCAGGTCTATGGGGCAGGAGCTGCTGTGGGGCAGATGTGGGACAGATCTATGGGTCAGCAGCTGCTGTGGGTCTGATGTGTGTCACATCTATGGATCAGGAGCTGCTGTGGGGCTGATGTGGGTCAGATCTATGGGGCAGGAGCTGCTGTGGGTCAGATCTATGGGGCAGGAACAGATGTGGGCCTGACGTTGGTCAGATTTATGGAGCAGGAGCTGCTGTGTTGCAGATGTAGGTCTGATCTATGGTGCAGGAGCTGCTGTGGGGCAGATGTAGGGCATATCTATGGGGCAGGAGCTGCTGTGAGGCTGATGGTTGTTAGATCTATGGGGAGGAGTTGCTGTGGTGCAGATGTGGGTCAGAGCTATGGGGCAGGAGCTGCTGTGGGGCAGAAGTGGGTAAGATCTATGGGGTAGGAGATGGTGTGTGACAGATGTGGGTCAGATCTATGGTGTAGGAGCTGCTGTGGGGCTGATGTGGGTCAGATCTATGGGGCAGGAGCTGCTGTGGTTAAGATCTATTTGGCAGGATCTGCTGTGGGGCAGATTTGGGTCAGATCTATGGGGCAGGAGCTGCTGTGTGGCAAATGTGGGTCAGATCTATGGGGCAGGAGCTGCTGTGGGTCAGATCTATGGGGCAGGAACAGATGTGGGCCTGATGTTGGTCAGATTTATGCAGCAGGAGCTGCTGTGTTGCAGATGTGGGTCAGATCTATTGTGCAGGAGCTGCTGTGGGGCAGATGTAGGGCTTATCTATGGGGCAGGAGCTTCTGTGAGGCTGATGGGTGTTAGATCTATGGGGAGGAGCTGCTGTGGTGCAGATGTGGGTCAGAGCTATGGGGCAGGAGCTGCTGTGTGGCAGATGTGGGTCAGATCTATGGTGTAGGAGCTGCTGTGGGGCTGATGTGGGTCAGATCTATGGGGCAGGAGCTGCTGTGGTTAAGATCTATTTGGCAGGATCTGCTGTGGGGCAGATTTGGGTCAGATCTATGGGGCAGGAGCTGCAGTGGAGATGATGTACGTCAGATCTATGGGGCAGGAGCTGCAGTGGAGATGATGTACGTCAGATCTATGGGGCAGGAGCTGCTGTGGGACTGCTGTGGGTTAGATCTATGGGGCAGGAGCTGTTGTGGGTCATATCTATTGGGCAGCAGCTGCTTTACATATGATGTGTGTCAGATCTATGGGGCAGGAGCTACTGTGGGGCTGATGTGGGTCAAATCAATGGGGCAGAGCTGCTCTTGGGAACATGTGGGTCAGATCTATGGGGCAGGAGCTGCTGTGGGGCTGATGTGGGTCAGATCTATGGGGCAGGAGCTGCTGTGCGACAGATGTGTGTCAGATCTATGGGGCAGGAGATGCTGTGGGTCAGATCTATGGGGCAGGAGCTGCTGTGGGAACATGTGGGTCAGGTCTATGGGGCAGGAGCTGCTGTGGGGCAGATGTGGGTCAGATCTATGGGTCAGCAGCTGCTGTGGGTCTGATGTGGGTCAGATCTATGGGGCAGGAGCTGCTGTGGGGCTGATGTGGGTCAGATCTATGGGGCAGGAGCTGCTGTGGGTCAGATCTATGGGGCAGGAACAGATGTGGGCCTGATGTTGATCAGATTTATGGAGCAGGAGCTGCTGTGTTGCAGATGTGGGTCAGATCTATGGTGCAGCAGCTGCTGTGGGGCAGATGTAGGGCATATCTATGGGGCAGGAGCTGCTGTGAGGCTGATGGGTGTTAGATCTATGGGGAGGAGCTGCTGTGGTGCAGATGTGGGTCAGAGCTATGGGGCAGGAGCTGCTGTGGGGCAGAAGTGGGTCAGATCTATGGGGTAGGAGATGGTGTGTGGCAGATGTGGGTCAGATCTATGGTGTAGGAGCTGATGTGGGGCTGATGTGGGTCGGATCTATGGGGCAGGAGCTGCTGTGGTTAAGATCTATTTGGCAGGATCTGCTGTGGGGCAGATTTGGGTCAGATCTATGGGGCAGGAGCTGCTGTGTGGCAAATGTCGGTCAGATCTATGGGGCATGAGCTGCTGTGGGTCAGATCTATGGGGCAGGAACAGATGTGGGCCTGATGTTGGTCAGATTTATGGAGCAGGAGCAGCTGTTTTGCAGATGTGGGTCATATCTATGGTGCAGGGGCTGCTGTGGGGCAGATGTAGGGCTTATCTATGGGGCAGGAGCTGCTGTGAGGCTGATGGGTGTTAGATCTATGGGGAGGAGCTGCTGTGGTGCAGATGTGGGTCAGAGCTATGGGGCAGGAGCTGCTGTGGGGCAGAAGTGGGTAAGATCTATGGGGTAGGAGATGGTGTGTGGCAGATGTGGGACAGATCTATGGTGTAGGAGCTGCTGTGGGGCTGATGTGGGTCAGATCTATGGGGCAGGAGCTGCTGTGGTTAAGATCTATTTGGCAGGATCTGCTGTGGGGCAGATTTGGGTCAGATCTATGGGGCAGGAGCTGCTGTGTGGCAAATGTGGGTCAGATCTATGGGGCAGGAGCTGCTGTGGGGCTGCTGTGGGTTAGATCTATGGGGCAGAGCTGTTGTGGGTCATATCTATTGGGCAGCAGCTGCTTTACATATGATGTGTGTCAGATCTATGGGGCAGGAGCTGCAGTGGGGCTGATGGGGGTCAGATCTATGGGGCAGGAGCTACTGTGGGGCTGATGTGGGTGAAATCAATGGGGCAGAGCTGCTCTTGGGAACATGTGGGTCAGATCTATGGGGCAGGAGCTGCTGTGGGGCTGCTGTGTGTTAGATCTATGGGGCAGGAGCTGTTGTGGGTCATATCTATTGGGCAGCAGCTGCTTTACATATGATGTCTGTAAGATCTATGGGGCAGGAGCTGCTGTGGGGCTGATGTGGGTTAGATCTATGGGGCAGGAGCTGTTGTGGGGCTGATGGGGGTCAGATCTATGGGGCAGGAGCTGCTGTGGGGCTGATTTGGGTCAGATCTATGGGTCAGCTGCTGCTGTGGGTCTGATGTGGGTCAGATCTATGGGGAAGGAGCTGCTGTGGGGCTGATGTGGGTCAGATCTATGGGGCAGGAGATGCTGTGGGTCAGATCTATGGGGAAGGAGCTGCTGTGGGGAACATGTGGGTCAGGTCTATGGGGCAGGAACTGCTGTGGGGCAGATGTGGGTCAGATCTATGGGTCAGCAGCTGCTGTGGGTCTGATGTGGGTCAGATCTATGGGGCAGGAGCTGCTGTGGGGCTGATGTGGGTCAGATCTATGGGGCAGGAGCTGCTGTGGGTCAGATCTATGCGGCAGGAACAGATGTGGGCCTGATGTTGGTCAGATTTATGGAGCAGGAGCTGCTGTGTTGCAGATGTGGGTCAGATCTATGGGGCAGGTGCTGCTGTGCGACATATGTGGGTCAGATCTATGGGGCAGGAACAGATGTGGGGCTGATGTGGGAAAGATCTATGGGGCAGGAGCTGTTGTGGGGCTGATGGGGGTCAGATCTATGGGGCAGGAGCTACTGTGGGGCTGATGTTGGTCTGATCTATGGGGCAGGAGCTGCTGTGCGACAGATGTGGGTCAGATCTATGGGGCAGGTGCTGCTGTGCGACATATGTGGGTCAGATCTATGGGGCAGGATCTGCTGTGGGGCTGATGTGGGAAAGATCTATGGGGAGGAGCTGCTGTGGTGCAGATGTGGGTAAGGTCTATGGGGTAGGAGATGGTGTGTGGCAGATGTGGGTCAGATCTATGGTGTAGGAGCTGCTGTGGGGCTGATGTGGGTCAGATCTATGGGGCAGGAGCTGCTGTGGTTAAGATCTATTTGGCAGGGTCTGCTGTGGGGCAGATTTGGGTCAGATCTATGGGGCAGGAGCTGCTGTGTGGCAAATGTGGGTCAGATCTATGGGGCAGGAACAGATGTGGGCCTGATGTTGGTCAGATTTATGGAGCAGGAGCTGCTGTGTTGCAGATGTGGGTCAGATCTATGGTGCAGGAGGTGCGTTGGGGCAGATGTAGGGCATATCTATGGGGCAGGAGCTGCTGTGAGGCTGATGGTTGTTAGATCTATGGGGAGGAGCTGCTGTGGTGCACATGTATGTCAGAGCTATGGGGCAGGAGCTGCTGTGTTGCAGATGTGGGTCAGATCTATGGGGCAGGTGCAGCTGTGCGACATATGTGGGTCAGATCTATGGGGCAGGATCTGCTGTGGGGATGATGTGGGAAAGATCTATGGGGCAGGAGCTGCTGTGTTGCAGATGTGGGTCAGATCTATGGTGCAGGAGCTCCTGTGGGGCAGATGTAGGGCATATCTATGGGACAGGAGCTGCTGTGAGGCTGATGGGTGTTAGATCTATGGGGAGGAGCTGCTGTGGTGCAGATGTGGGTTAGAGCTATGGGGCAGGAGCTGCTGTGGGGCAGAAGTGGGTCAGATCGATGGGGTAGGAGATGGTGTGTGGCAGATGTGGGTCAGATCTATGGTGTAGGAGCTGCTGTGGGGCTGATGTGGGACAGATCTATGGGGCAGGAGATGCTGTGGGGCTGATGTGGGTCAGATCTATGGGGCTGAAGCTGCTGTGGGTCATATCTATTGGGCAGCAGCTGCTTTACATATGATGTGTGTAAGATCTATGGGGCAGGAGCTGCTGTGGGGCTGATGTGGGTTAGATCTATGGGGCAGGAGCTGTTGTGGGGCTGATGGGGGTCAGATCTATGGGGCAGGAGCTGCTGTGGGGCTGATTTGGGTCAGATCTATGGGTCAGCTGCTGCTGTGGGTCTGATGTGGGTCAGATCTATGGGGAAGGAGCTGCTGTGGGGCTGATGTGGGTCAGATCTATGGGGAAGGAGCTGCTGTGGGGCTGATGTGGGTCAGATCTATGGGGCAGGAGATGCTGTGGGTCAGATCTATGGGGAAGGAGCTGCTGTGGGGAACATGTGGGTCAGGTCTATGGGGCAGGAGCTGCTGTGGGGCAGATGTGGGTCAGATCTATGGGTCAGCAGCTGCTGTGGGTCTGATGTGGGTCAGATCTATGGGGCAGGAGCTGCTGTGGGGCTGATGTGGGTCAGATCTATGGGGCAGGAGCTGCTGTGGGTCAGATCTATGCGGCAGGAACAGATGTGGGCCTGATGTTGGTCAGATTTATGGAGCAGGAGCTGCTGTGTTGCAGATGTGGGTCAGATCTATGGGGCAGGTGCTGCTGTGCGACATATGTGGGTCAGATCTATGGGGCAGGAACAGATGTGGGGCTGATGTGGGAAAGATCTATGGGGCAGGAGCTGTTGTGGGGCTGATGGGGGTCAGATCTATGGGGCAGGAGCTACTGTGGGGCTGATGTTGGTCTGATCTATGGGGCAGGAGCTGCTGTGCGACAGATGTGGGTCAGATCTATGGGGCAGGTGCTGCTGTGCGACATATGTGGGTCAGATCTATGGGGCAGGATCTGCTGTGGGGCTGATGTGGGAAAGATCTATGGGGAGGAGCTGCTGTGGTGCAGATGTGGGTAAGGTCTATGGGGTAGGAGATGGTGTGTGGCAGATGTGGGTCAGATCTATGGTGTAGGAGCTGCTGTGGGGCTGATGTGGGTCAGATCTATGGGGCAGGAGCTGCTGTGGTTAAGATCTATTTGGCAGGGTCTGCTGTGGGGCAGATTTGGGTCAGATCTATGGGGCAGGAGCTGCTGTGTGGCAAATGTGGGTCAGATCTATGGGGCAGGAACAGATGTGGGCCTGATGTTGGTCAGATTTATGGAGCAGGAGCTGCTGTGTTGCAGATGTGGGTCAGATCTATGGTGCAGGAGGTGCGTTGGGGCAGATGTAGGGCATATCTATGGGGCAGGAGCTGCTGTGAGGCTGATGGTTGTTAGATCTATGGGGAGGAGCTGCTGTGGTGCACATGTATGTCAGAGCTATGGGGCAGGAGCTGCTGTGTTGCAGATGTGGGTCAGATCTATGGGGCAGGTGCAGCTGTGCGACATATGTGGGTCAGATCTATGGGGCAGGATCTGCTGTGGGGATGATGTGGGAAAGATCTATGGGGCAGGAGCTGCTGTGTTGCAGATGTGGGTCAGATCTATGGTGCAGGAGCTCCTGTGGGGCAGATGTAGGGCATATCTATGGGACAGGAGCTGCTGTGAGGCTGATGGGTGTTAGATCTATGGGGAGGAGCTGCTGTGGTGCAGATGTGGGTTAGAGCTATGGGGCAGGAGCTGCTGTGGGGCAGAAGTGGGTCAGATCGATGGGGTAGGAGATGGTGTGTGGCAGATGTGGGTCAGATCTATGGTGTAGGAGCTGCTGTGGGGCTGATGTGGGACAGATCTATGGGGCAGGAGATGCTGTGGGGCTGATGTGGGTCAGATCTATGGGGCTGAAGCTGCTGTGGGTCATATCTATTGGGCAGCAGCTGCTTTACATATGATGTGTGTCAGATCAATGGGGCAGGAGCTGCTGTGGGGCTGATGTGGGTCAGATCTATGGGGAAGGAGCTGCAGTGGAGATGATGTACGTCAGATCTATGGGGCAGGAGCTGCTGTGGGGCTGCTGTGGGTTAGATCTATTGGGCAGGAGCTGTTGTGGGTCATATCTATTGGGCAGCAGCTGCTTTAAATATGATGTGTGTCAGATCTATGGGGCAGGAGCTGCTGTGGGGCTGATGTTGGTCAGATCTATAGGGCAGGAGCTGCTGTGGGTCATATCTATTGGGCAGCAGCTGCTTTACATATGATGTGTGTCAGATCTATGGGGATGGAGCTGCTGTGGGGCTGATGTGGGTTGGATCTATGGGGCAGGAGCTGTTGTGGGGCTGATGGGGGTCAGATCGATGGGGCAGGAGCTGCTGCGGGGCTGATTTGGGTCAGATCTATGGGTCAGCGGCTGCTGTGGGTCTGATGTGGGGCAGATCTATAGGGCAGGAGCTGCTGTGGGGCTGATGTGGGTCAGATCTATGGGGCAGGAGATGCTGTGGGTCAGATCTATGGGGCAGGAGCTGCTGTGGGGAACATGTGGGTCAGGTCTATGGGGCAGGAGCTGCTGTGGGGCAGATGTGGGTCAGATCTATGGGTCAGCAGCTGCTGTGGGTCTGATGTGGGTCAGATCTATGGGGCAGGAGCTGCTGTGGGGCTGATGTGGGTCAGATCTATGGGGCAGGTGCTGCTGTGGGTCAGATCTATGGGGCAGGAACAGATGTGGGCCTGATGTTGGTCAGATTTATGGAGCAGGAGCTGCTGTGTTTCAGATGAGGGTCAGATCTATTGGGCAGGTGCTGCTGTGCGACATATGTGGGTCAGATCTATGGGGCAGGAGCTGTTGTGGGGCTGATGGGGGTCAGATCTATGGGGCAGGAGCTACTGTCGGGCTGATGTTGGTCTGATCTATGGGGCAGGAGCTGCTGTGCGACAGATGTGGGTCAGATATATGGGGCAGGTGCTGCTGTGCGACATATGTGGGTCAGATCTATGGGGCAGGATCTGCTGTGGGGCTGATGTGGGAAAGATCTATGGGGCAGGAGATGCTGTGGAGCAGATGTGGGTCAGATCTATGGGGCAGGAGCTACTGTGGGGCTGATGTTGGTCTGATCTATGGGGCAGGAGCTCCTGTGCGACAGATGTGGGTCAGATCTATGGGGCTGGTGCTGCTGTGCAACATATGTGGGTCAGATCTATGGGGCAGGATCTGCTGTGGGGCTGATGTGGGAAAGATCTATGGGGCAGGAGATGCTGTGGGGCAGATGTGGGTCAGATCTATGGGTCAGCAGCTGCTGTTGGTCTGATGTGGGTCAGATCTATGGGGCAGGATCTGCTGTGGGGCTGATGTGGGAAAGATCTATGGGGAGGAGCTGCTGTGGTGCAGATGTGGGTCAGATCTATGGGGCAGGAGATGCTGTGGGTCAGATCTATGGGGAAGGAGCTGCTGTGGGGCTGATGTGGGTCAGATCTATGGGGCAGGTGCTGCTGTGGGTCAGATCTATGGGGCAGGAACAGATGTGGGCCTGATGTTGGTCAGATTTATGGAGCAGGAGCTGCTGTGTTTCAGATGAGGGTCAGATCTATGGGGCAGGTGCTGCTGTGCGACATATGTGGGTCAGATCTATGGGGCAGGAGCTGTTGTGGGGCTGATGGGGGTCAGATCTATGGGGCAGGAGCTACTGTGGGGCTGATGTTGGTCTGATCTATGGGGCAGGAGCTGCTGTGCGACAGATGTGGGTCAGATATATGGGGCAGGTGCTGCTGTGCGACATATGTGGGTCAGATCTATGGGGCAGGATCTGCTGTGGGGCTGATGTGGGAAAGATCTATGGGGCAGGAGATGCTGTGGAGCAGATGTGGGTCAGATCTATGGGGCAGGAGCTACTGTGGGGCTGATGTTGGTCTGATCTATGGGGCAGGAGCTCCTGTGCGACAGATGTGATTCAGATCTATGGGGCTGGTGCTGCTGTGCAACATATGTGGGTCAGATCTATGGGGCAGGATCTGCTGTGGGGCTGATGTGGGAAAGATCTATGGGGCAGGAGATGCTGTGGGGCAGATGTGGGTCAGATCTATGGGTCAGCAGCTGCTGTTGGTCTGATGTGGGTCAGATCTATGGGGCAGGATCTGCTGTGGGGCTGATGTGGGAAAGATCTATGGGGAGGAGCTGCTGTGGTGCAGATGTGGGTCAGATCTATGGGGCAGGAGCTGCTGTGGTTAAGATCTATTTGGCAGGATCTGCTGTGGGGCAGATTTGGGTCAGATCTATGGGGCAGGAGCTGCTGTGTGGCAAATGTGGGTCAGATTAATGGGGCAGGAACAGATGTGGGCCTGATGTTGGTCAGATTTATGGAGCAGGAGCTGCTGTGTTGCAGATGTGGGTCAGATCTATGGGGCAGGAGCTGCTGTGGGGCAGATGTAGGGCATATCTATGGGGCAGGATTTGCTGTGAGGCTGATGGGTGTTAGATCTATGGGGAGGAGCTGCTGTGGTGCAGATGTATGTCAGAGCTATGGGGCAGGAGCTGCTGTGGGGCTGATGTGGGTCAGATCGATGGGGCAGGTGCAGCTGTGCGACATATGTGGGTCAGATCTATGGGGCAGGGTCTGCTGTGGGGATGATGTGGGAAAGATCTATGGGGCAGGAGATGCTGTGGGGCAGATGTGGGTCAGATCCTTGGGGCTGAAGCTGCTGTGGCTCATATCTATTGGGCTGCAGCTGCTTTACATATGATGTGTGTCAGATCTATGGGGATGGAGCTGCTGTGGGGCTGATGTGGGTTGGATCTATGGGGCAGGAGCTGTTGTGGGGCTGATGGGGGTCAGATCGATGGGGCAGGAGCTGCTGCGGGGCTGATTTGGGTCAGATCTATGGGTCAGCGGCTGCTGTGGGTCTGATGTGGGGCAGATCTATAGGGCAGGAGCTGCTGTGGGGCTGATGTGGGTCAGATCTATGGGGCAGGAGATGCTGTGGGTCAGATCTATGGGGCAGGAGCTGCTGTGGGGAACATGTGGGTCAGGTCTATGGGGCAGGAGCTGCTGTGGGGCAGATGTGGGTCAGATCTATGGGTCAGCAGCTGCTGTGGGTCTGATGTGGGTCAGATCTATGGGGCAGGAGCTGCTGTGGGGCTGATGTGGGTCAGATCTATGGGGCAGGTGCTGCTGTGGGTCAGATCTATGGGGCAGGAACAGATGTGGGCCTGATGTTGGTCAGATTTATGGAGCAGGAGCTGCTGTGTTTCAGATGAGGGTCAGATCTATGGGGCAGGTGCTGCTGTGCGACATATGTGGGTCAGATCTATGGGGCAGGAGCTGTTGTGGGGCTGATGCGGGTCAGATCTATGAGGCAGGAGCTACTGTGGGGCTGATGTTGGTCTGATCTATGGGGCAGGAGCTGCTGTGCGACAGATGTGGGTCAGATATATGGGGCAGGTGCTGCTGTGCGACATATGTGGGTCAGATCTATGGGGCAGGATCTGCTGTGGGGCTGATGTGGGAAAGATCTATGGGGCAGGAGATGCTGTGGAGCAGATGTGGGTCAGATCTATGGGGCAGGAGCTACTGTGGGGCTGTTGTTGGTCTGATCTATGGGGCAGGAGCTCCTGTGCGACAGATGTGAGTCAGATCTATGGGGCTGGTGCTGCTGTGCAACATATGTGGGTCAGATCTATGGGGCAGGATCTGCTGTGGGGCTGATGTGGGAAAGATCTATGGGGCAGGAGATGCTGTGGGGCAGATGTGGGTCAGATCTATGGGTCAGCAGCTGCTGTTGGTCTGATGTGGGTCAGATCTATGGGGCAGGATCTGCTGTGGGGCTGATGTGGGAAAGATCTATGGGGAGGAGCTGCTGTGGTGCAGATGTGGGTCAGATCTATGGGGCAGGAGATGCTGTGGGTCAGATCTATGGGGAAGGAGCTGCTGTGGGGCTGATGTGGGTCAGATCTATGGGGCAGGTGCTGCTGTGGGTCAGATCTATGGGGCAGGAACAGATGTGGGCCTGATGTTGGTCAGATTTATGGAGCAGGAGCTGCTGTGTTTCAGATGAGGGTCAGATCTATGGGGCAGGTGCTGCTGTGCGACATATGTGGGTCAGATCTATGGGGCAGGAGCTGTTGTGGGGCTGATGGGGGTCAGATCTATGGGGCAGGAGCTACTGTGGGGCTGATGTTGGTCTGATCTATGGGGCAGGAGCTGCTGTGCGACCGATGTGGGTCAGATATATGGGGCAGGTGCTGCTGTGCGACATATGTGGGTCAGATCTATGGGGCAGGATCTGCTGTGGGGCTGATGTGGGAAAGATCTATGGGGCAGGAGATGCTGTGGAGCAGATGTGGGTCAGATCTATGGGGCAGGAGCTACTGTGGGGCTGATGTTGGTCTGATCTATGGGGCAGGAGCTCCTGTGCGACAGATGTGAGTCAGATCTATGGGGCTGGTGCTGCTGTGCAACATATGTGGGTCAGATCTATGGGGCAGGATCTGCTGTGGGGCTGATGTGGGAAAGATCTATGGGGCAGGAGATGCTGTGGGGCAGATGTGGGTCAGATCTATGGGTCAGCAGCTGCTGTTGGTCTGATGTGGGTCAGATCTATGGGGCAGGATCTGCTGTGGGGCTGATGTGGGAAAGATCTATGGGGAGGAGCTGCTGTGGTGCAGATGTGGGTCAGATCTATGGGGCAGGAGCTGCTGTGGTTAAGATCTATTTGGCAGGATCTGCTGTGGGGCAGATTTGGGTCAGATCTATGGGGCAGGAGCTGCTGTGTGGCAAATGTGGGTCAGATTAATGGGGCAGGAACAGATGTGGGCCTGATGTTGGTCAGATTTATGGAGCAGGAGCTGCTGTGTTGCAGATGTGGGTCAGATCTATGGGGCAGGAGCTGCTGTGGGGCAGATGTAGGGCATATCTATGGGGCAGGATTTGCTGTGAGGCTGATGGGTGTTAGATCTATGGGGAGGAGCTGCTGTGGTGCAGATGTATGTCAGAGCTATGGGGCAGGAGCTGCTGTGGGGCTGATGTGGGTCAGATCTATGGGGCAGGAGCTGCTGTAGGTCAGATCTATTGGGCAGGAACAGATGTGGGCCTGATGTTGGTCAGATTTATGGAGCAGGAGCTGCTGTGTTGCAGATGTGGGTCAGATCTATGGGGCAGGTGCAGCTGTGCGACATATGTGGGTCAGATCTATGGGGCAGGGTCTGCTGTGGGGATGATGTGGGAAAGATCTATGGGGCAGGAGATGCTGTGGGGCAGATGTGGGTCAGATCCTTGGGGCTGAAGCTGCTATGGCTCATATCTATTGGGCTGCATCTGCTTTACATATGATGTGTGTCAGATCTATGGGGCAGGAGCTGCTGTGGGGCTGATGTGGATTAGATCTATGGGGCAGGAGCTGTTGTGGGGCTGATGGGGGTCAGATCTATGGGGCAGGAGCTACTGTGGGGCTGATGGGGGTCAGATCTATGGGGCAGGAGCTACTGTGGGGCTGGTGTTGGTCTGATCTATGGGGCAGGAGCTGCTGTGCGACAGATGTGGGTCAGATCTATGGGGCAGGTGCTGCTGTGCGACATATGTGGGTCAGATCTATGGGGCAGGATCTGCTGTGGGGCAGATTTGGGTCAGATCTATGGGGCAGGAGTATCTGTGGGTCAGATCTATGGGGCAGGAACAGATGTGGGCCTGATGTTGGTCAGATTTATGGAGCAGGAGCTGCTGTGTTGCAGATGTGGGTCAGATCTATGGGGCAGGAGCTGCTGTGGGGCAGATGTAGGGCATATCTATGGGGCAGGAGCTGCTGTGAGGCTGATGGGTGTTAGATCTATGGGGAGGAGCTGCTGTGGTGTAGATGTGGGTCAGAGCTATGGGGCAGGATCTGCTGTGGGGCAGAAGTGGGTAAGATCTATGGGGTAGGAGATGGTGTGTGGCAGATGTGGGTTAGATCTATGGTGTAGGAGCTGCTGTGGGGCTGATGTGGGTCAGATCGATGGGGCAGGTGCTGCTGTGCGACATATGTGGGTCAGATCTGTATGGCAGGATCTGCTGTGGGGCTGATGTGGGACAGATCTATGGGGCAGGAGATGCTGTGGGGCTGACGTGGGTCAGATCCTTGGGGCTGAAGCTGCTGTGGGTCATATCTATTGGGCAGCAGCTGCTGTGGGTCTGATGTGGGTCAGATCTATGGGGCAGGAGCTGCTGTCGGGCTGATGTGAATCAGATCTATGGGGCAGGAGCTGCTGTGGGTCAGATCTATGGGGCAGGAACAGATGTTGGCCTGATGTTGGTCAGATTTATGGAGCAGGAGCTGCTGTGTTGCAGATGTGGGTCAGATCTATGGGGCAGGATCTGCTGTGAGGCTGATGTGGGAAAGATCAATGGGGCAGGATCTGCTGTGGGGCAGATTTGGGTCAGATCTATGGGGCAGGAGCTGCTGTGTGGCAAATGTGGGTCAGATCTATGGGGCAGGAGCTGCTGTGGGTCAGATCTATGGGGCAGGAACAGATGTGGGCCTGATGTTGGTCAGATTTATGGAGCAGGAGCTGCTGTGTTGCAGATGTGGGTCATATCTATGGTGCAGGAGCTCCTGTGGGGCAGATGTAGGGCATATCTATGGGGCAGGAGCTGCTGTGAGGCTGATGGGTGTTAGATCTATGGGGAGGAGCTGCTGTGGTGCAGATGCGGGTCAGATCTATGGTGTAGGAGCTGCTGTGGGGCTGATGTGGGACAGATCTATGGGGCAGGAGCTGCTGTGGTTAAGATCTATTTGGCAGGATCTGCTGTGGGGCAGATTTGGGTCAGATCTATGGGGCAGGAGCTGCTGTGTGGCAAATGTGGGTCAGATCTATGGGGCAGGAGCTGCTGTGGGGCTGATGTGGGTGAAATCAATGGGGCAGAGCTGCTCTTGGGAACATGTGGGTCAGATCTATAGGGCAGGAGCTGCTGTGGGGCTGATGTGGGTCAGATCTATAGGGCAGGAGCTGTTGTGGGTCATATCTATTGGGCAGCAGCTGCTTTACATATGATGTGTGTCAGATCTATGGGGCAGGAGCCGCTGTGGGGCTGATGTGGGTTAGATTTATGGAGCAGGAGCTGTTGTGGGGCTGATGTGGGTCAGATCTATGGGTCAGCAGCTGCTGTGGGGCTTATGTGGGTCAGATCTATGGGGCAGGTGCTGCTTTGCGACATATGTGGGTCAGATCTATGGGGCAGGATCTGCTGTGGGGCAGATTTGGGTCAGATCTATGGGGCAGGAATATCTGTGGGTCAGATCTATGGGGCAGGAACAGATGTGGGCCTGATGTTGGTCAGATTTATGGAGCAGGAGCTGCTGTGTTGCAGATGTGGGTCAGATCTATGGGGCAGGAGCTGCTGTGGGGCAGATGTAGGGCATATCTATGGGGCAGGAGCTGCTGTGAGGCTGATGGGTGTTAGATCTATGGGGAGGAGCTGCTGTGGTGTAGATGTGGGTCAGAGCTATGGGGCAGGATCTGCTGTGGGGCAGAAGTGGGTAAGATCTATGGGGTAGGAGATGGTGTGTGGCAGATGTGGGTTAGATCTATGGTGTAGGAGCTGCTGTGGGGCTGATGTGGGTCAGATCGATGGGGCAGGTGCTGCTGTGCGACATATGTGGGTCAGATCTGTATGGCAGGATCTGCTGTGGGGCTGATGTGGGACAGATCTATGGGGCAGGAGATGCTGTGGGGCTGATGTGGGTCAGATCCTTGGGGCTGAAGCTGCTGTGGGTCATATCTATTGGGCAGCAGCTGCTGTGGGTCTGATGTGGGTCAGATCTATGGGGCAGGAGCTGCTGTCGGGCTGATGTGAATCAGATCTATGGGGCAGGAGCTGCTGTGGGTCAGATCTATGGGGCAGGAACAGATGTTGGCCTGATGTTGGTCAGATTTATGGAGCAGGAGCTGCTGTGTTGCAGATGTGGGTCAGATCTATGGGTCAGGATCTGCTGTGAGGCTGATGTGGGAAAGATCAATGGGGCAGGATCTGCTGTGGGGCAGATTTGGGTCAGATCTATGGGGCAGGAGCTGCTGTGTGGCAAATGTGGGTCAGATCTATGGGGCAGGAGCTGCTGTGGGTCAGATCTATGGGGCAGGAACAGATGTGGGCCTGATGTTGGTCAGATTTATGGAGCAGGAGCTGCTGTGTTGCAGATGTGGGTCATATCTATGGTGCAGGAGCTCCTGTGGGGCAGATGTAGGGCATATCTATGGGGCAGGAGCTGCTGTGAGGCTGATGGGTGTTAGATCTATGGGGAGTAGCTGCTGTGGTGCAGATGCGGGTCAGATCTATGGTGTAGGAGCTGCTGTGGGGCTGATGTGGGACAGATCTATGGGGCAGGAGCTGCTGTGGTTAAGATCTATTTGGCAGGATCTGCTGTGGGGCAGATTTGGGTCAGATCTATGGGGCAGGAGCTGCTGTGTGGCAAATGTGGGTCAGATCTATGGGGCAGGAGCTGCTGTGGGGCTGATGTGGGTGAAATCAATGGGGCAGAGCTGCTCTTGGGAACATGTGGGTCAGATCTATAGGGCAGGAGCTGCTGTGGGGCTGATGTGGGTTAGATCTATAGGGCAGGAGCTGTTGTGGGTCATATCTATTGGGCAGCAGCTGCTTTACATATGATGTGTGTCAGATCTATGGGGCAGGAGCCGCTGTGGGGCTGATGTGGGTTAGATTTATGGAGCAGGAGCTGTTGTGGGGCTGATGTGGGTCAGATCTATGGGTCAGCAGCTGCTGTGGGGCTTATGTGGGTCAGATCTATGGGGCAGGAGCTGCTGTGGGGAACATGTGGGTCAGGTCTATGGGGCAGGAACTGCTGTGGGGCAGATGTGGGTCAGATCTATGGGTCAGCAGCTGCTGTGGGTCTGATGTGGGTCAGATCTATGGGGCAGGAGCTGCTGTGGGGCTGATGTGGGTCAGATCAATGGGGCAGGAGCTGCTGTGGGTCAGATCTATGGGGCAGGAACAGATGTGGGCCTGATGTTGGTCAGATTTATGGAGCAGGAGCATCTGTGTTGCAGATGTGGGTCAGATCTATGGGGCAGGTGCTGCTGTGCGACATATGTGGGTCAAATCTATGGGGCAGGAGCTGCTGTGGGGCTGATGTGGGAAAGATCTATGGGGCAGGAGCTGTTGTGGGGCTGATGGGGGTCAGATCTATGGGGCAGGAGCTACTGTGGGGCTGATGTTGGTCTGATCTACGGGGCAGGAGCTGCTGTGCGACAGATGTGGGTCAGAACTATGGGGCAGGTGCTGCTGTGCGACATATGTGGGTCAGATCTATGGGGCAGGATCTGCTGTGGGGCTGATGTGGGAAAGATCTATGGGGCAGGAGCTGTTGTGGGGCTGATGGGGGTCAGATCTATGGGGCAGGAGCTACTGTGGGGCTGATGTTGGTCTGATCTATGGGGCAGGAGCTGCTGTGCGACAGATGTGGGTCAGATCTATGGGGCAGGTGCTGCTGTGCGACATATGTGGGTCAGATCTATGGGGCAGGATCTGCTGTGGGGCTGATGTGGGAAAGATCTATGGGGCAGGAGATGCTGTGGAGCAGATGTGGGTCAGATCTATGGGTCAGCAGCTGCTGTGGGTCTGATGTGGGTCAGATCTGTGGGGCAGGATCTGCTGTGGGGCTGATGTGGGAAAGATCTATGGGGCAGGAGCTGCTGTGGTGCAGATGTGGGTCAGATCTATGGGTCAGCAGCTGCTGTGTTGCAGATGTGGGTCAGATCTATGGGGCAGGATCTGCTGTGGGGCTGATGTGGGAAAGATCTATGGGGAGGAGCTGCTGTGGCGCAGATGTGGGTCAGATCTATGGTGCAGGAGCTGCTGTGGGGCAGATGTAGGGCATATCTATGGGGCAGGAGCTGCTGTGAGGCTTATGGGTGTTAGATCTATGGGGAGGAGCTGCTGTGGTGCAGATGTGGGTCAGAGCTATGGGGCAGGAGCAGCTGTGGGGCAGAAGTGGGTAAGATCTATGGGGTAGGAGATGGTGTGTGGCAGATGTGGGTCAGATCTATGGTGTAGGAACTGCTGTGGGGCTGATGTGGGTCAGATCGATGGGGCAGGTGCTGCTGTGCGACATATGTGGGTCAGATCTATGGTGCAGGATCTGCTGTGGGGCTGATGTGGGACAGATCTATGGGGCAGGAGATGCTGTGGGGAAGATGTGGGTCAGATCCTTGGGGCTGAAGCTGCTGTGGGTCATATCTATTGGGCAGCAGCTGCTTTACATATGATGTGTGTCAGATCTATGGGGCAGGAGCTGCTGTGGGGCTGATGTGGGTCAGATCTATGGGGCAGGAGCTGCTGTGGGGCTGCTGTGGGTTAGATCTATGGGGCAGGAGCTGTTGTGGGGCTGATGGGGGTCAGATCTATGGGGCAGGAGCTGCTGCGGGGCTGATTTGGGTCAGATCTATGGGTCAGCAGCTGCTGTGGGTATGATGTGGGGCAGATCTATGGGGCAGGAGCTGCTGTGGGGTGATGTGGGTCAGATCTATGGGGCAGGAGATGCTGTGGGTCTGATCTATGGGGCAGGAGCTGCTGTGGGGAACATGTGGGTCAGGTCTATGGGGCAGGAGCTGCTGTGGGGCAGATGTGGGTCAGATCTAAGGGTCAGCAGCTGCTGTGGGTCTGATGTGGGTCAGATCTATGGGGCAGGAGCTGCTGTGGGGCTGATGTGGGTCAGATCTATGGGGCAGGAGCTGCTGTGGGTCAGATCTATGGGGCGGGAACAGATGTGGGCCTGATGTTGGTCAGATTTATGGAGCAGGAGCTGCTGTGTTTCAGATGTGGGTCAGATCTATGGGGCAGGAGCTGCTGTGCGACATATGTGGGTCAGATCTATGGGGCAGGAGCTGCTGTGGGGCTGATGTGGGACAGATCTATGGGGCAGGAGATGCTGTGGGGCAGATGTGGGTCAGATCCTTGGGGCTGAAGCTGCTGTGGGTCATATCTATTGGGCAGCAGCTGCTTTACATATGATGTGTGTCAGATCTATGGGGCAGGAGCTGCTGTGGGGCTGATGTGGGTTAGATCTATGGGGCAGGAGCTGCAGTGGAGATGATGTACGTCAGATCTATGGGGCAGGAGCTACTGTGGGGCTGCTGTGGGTTAGATCTATGGGGCAGGAGCTGTTGTGGGGCTGATGGGGGTCAGATCTATGGGGCAGGAGCTGCTGCGGGGCTGATTTGGGTCAGATCTATGGGTCAGCAGCTGCTGTGGGTCTGATGTGGGGCAGATCTATGGGGCAGGAGCTGCTGTGGGGCTGATGTGGGTCAGATCTATGGGGCAGGAGATGCTGTGGGTCTGATCTATGGGGCAGGAGCTGCTGTGGGGAACATGTGGGTCAGGTCTATGGGGCAGGAGCTGCTGTGGGGCAGATGTGGGTCAGATCTATGGGTCAGCAGCTGCTGTGGGTCTGATGTGGGTCAGATCTATGGGGCAGGAGCTGCTGTGGGGCTGATGTGGGTCAGATCTATGGGGCAGGAGCTGCTGTGGGTCAGATCTATGGGGCGGGAACAGATGTGGGCCTGATGTTGGTCAGATTTATGGAGCAGGAGCTGCTGTGTTTCAGATGTGGGTCAGATCTATGGGGCAGGTGCTGCTGTGCGACATATGTGGGTCAGACCTATGGGGCAGGAGCTGCTGTGGGGCTGATGTGGGACAGATCTATGGGGCAGGAGATACTGTGGGGCAGATGTGGGTCAGATCCTTGGGGCTGAAGCTGCTCTGGGTCATATCTATTGGGCAGCAGCTGCTTTACATATGATGTGTGTCAGATCTATGGGGCAGGAGCTGCTGTGGGGCTGATGTGGGTTAGATCTATGGGGCAGGAGCTGTTGTGGGGCTGATGGGGGTCAGATCTATGGGGCAGGAGCTAGTGTGGGGCTGATGTTGGTCTGATCTATGGGGCAGGAGCTGCTGTTGGTCAGATCTATGGGGCAGGAACAGATGTGGGCCTGATGTTGGTCAGATTTATGGAGCAGGAGCTGCTGTGTTGCAGATGTGGGTCAGATCTATGGTGCAGGAGCTGCTGTGGGGCAGATGTAGGGCACATCTATGGGGCAGGAGCTGCTGTGAGGCTGATGGGTGTTAGATCTATGGGGAGGAGCTGCTGTGGTGCAGATGTGGGTTAGATCTATGGGGCAGGAGCTGCTGTGGGGATGAAGTGGGTAAGATCTATGGGGTAGGAGATGGTGTGTGGCAGATGTGGGTCAGATCTATGGTGTAGGAGCTGCTGTGGGGCTGATGTGGGTCAGATCGATGGGGCAGGTGCTGCTGTGCGACATATGTGGGTCAGATCTGTGGGTCAGGATCTGCTGTGGGGCTGATGTGGATCAGATCCTTGGGGCTGAAGCTGCTGTGGGTCATATCTATTGGGCAGCAGCTGCTTTACATATGATGTGTGTCAGATCTATGGGGCAGGAGCTGCTGTGGGGCTGATGTTGGTCAGATCTATGGGGCAGGATATGCTGTGGGTCAGATCTATGGGGCAGGAGCTGCTGTGGGGAACATGTGGGTCAGGTCTATGGGGCAGGATCTGCTGAGGGGAACATGTGGGTCAGATCTATGGGTCAGCAGCTGCTGTGGGTCTGATGTGGGTCAGATCTATGGGGCAGGAGCTGCTGTGGGGCTGATCTATGGGGCGGGAACAGATGTGGGCCTGATGTTGGTCGGACTTATGGAGCAGGAGCTGCTGTGTTTCAGATGTGGGTCAGATCTATGGGGCAGGTGCTGCTGTGCGACATATGTGGGTCAGATCTATGGGGCAGGAGCTGCTGTGGGGCTGATGTGGGACAGATCTATGGGGCAGGAGATGCTGTGGGGCAGATGTGGGTCAGATCCTTGGGGCTGAAGCTGCTGTGGCTCATATCTACATGGGCAGCAGCTGCTTTACATATGATGTGTGTCAGATCTATGGGGCAGGAGCTGCTGTGGGGCTGATGTGGGTTAGATCTATGGGGCAGGAGCTGTTGTGGGGCTGATGGGGGTCAGATCTATGGGGCAGGAGCTGTTGTGGGGCTGATGGGGGTCAGATCTATGGGGCAGGAGCTAGTGTGGGGCTGATGTTGGTCTGATCTATGGGGCAGGAGCTGCTGTGCGACATATGTGGGTCAGATCTATGGGGCAGGATCTGCTGTGGGGCTGATGTGGGAAAGATCTATGGGGCAGGATCTGCTGTGGGGCAGATTTGGGTCAGATCTATTGGTCAGGAGCTGCTGTGTGGCAAATGTGTGTCAGATCTATGGGACAGGAGCTGCTGTGGGTCAGATCTATGGGGCAGGAACAGATGTGGGCCTGATGTTGGTCAGATTTATGGAGCAAGAGCTGCTGTGTTGCAGATGTGGGTCAGATCTATGGTGCAGGAGCTGCTGTGGGGCAGATGTAGGGCATATCTATGGGGCAGGAGTTGCTGTGAGGCTGATGGGTGTTAGAACTATGAGGAGGACCTGCTGTGGTGCAGATGTGGGTCAGAGCTATGGGGCAGGAGCTGCTGTGGGGCAGAAGTGGGTAAGATCTATGTTGTAGGAGATGGTGTGTGGCAGATGTGGGTCAGATCTATGGTGTAGGAGCTGCTGTGGGGCTGATGTGGGTCAGATCGATGGGGCAGGTGCTGCTGTGCGACATATGTGGGTCAGGTCTGTGGGGCAGGATCTGCTGTGGGGCTGATGTGGGACAGATCTATGGGGCAGGAGATGCTGTGAAGCAGATGTGGGTCAGATCCTTGGGGCTGAAGCTGCTGTGGGTCATATCTATTGGGCAGCAGCTGCTTTACATATGATGTGTGTCAGATCTATGGGGCAGGAGCTGCTGTGGGGTTGATGTGGGTCAGATCTATGGGGCAGGAGCTGCAGTGGAGATGATGTACGTCAGATCCATGGGGCAGGAGCTGCTGTGGGGCTGCTGTGGGTTAGATCTATGGGGCAGGAGCTGTTGTGGGTCATATCTATTGGGCAGCAGCTGCTTTAAATATGATGTGTGTCAGATCTATGGGGCAGGAGCTGCTGTGGGGCTGATGTTGGTCAGATCTATAGGGCAGGAGCTGCTGTGGGTCATATCTATTGGGCAGCAGCTGCTTTACATATGATGTGTGTCAGATTTATGGGGATGGAGCTGCTGTGGGGCTGATGTGGGTTGGATCTATGGAGCAGGAGCTGTTGTGGGGCTGATGGGGGTCAGATCTATGGGGCAGGAGCTGCTGCGGGGCTGATTTGGGTCAGATCTATGGGTCAGCAGCTGCTGTGGGTCAGATGTGGGGCAGATCTATGGGGCAGGAGCTGCTGTGGGGCTGATGTGGGTCAGATCTATGGGGCAGGAGATGCTGTGGGTCAGATCTATGGGGCAGGAGCTGCTGTGGGGAACATGTGGGTCAGGTCTATGGGGCAGGAGCTGCTGTGGGGAACATGTGGGTCAGATCTATGGGTCAGCAGCTGCTGTGGGTCTGATGTGGGTCAGATCTATGGGGCAGGAACAGATGTGGGCCTGATGTTGGTCAGACTTATGGAGCAGGAGCTGCTGTGTTGCAGATGTGGGTCAGATCTATGGGGCAGGTGCTGCTGTGCGACATATGTGGGTCAGATCTATGGGGCAGGAGCTGCTGTGGGGCTGATGTGGGACAGATCTATGGGGCAGGAGATGCTGTGGGGCAGATGTGGGTCAGATCCTTGGGGCTGAAGCTGCTGTGGCTCATATCTACATGGGCAGTAGCTGCTTTACATATGATGTGTGTCAGATCTATGGGGCAGGAGCTGCTGTGGGGCTGATGTGGGTTAGATCTATGGGGAGGACCTGCTGTGGTGCAGATGTGGGTCAGAGCTATGGGGCAGGAGCTGCTGTGGGGCAGAAGTGGGTAAGATTTATGTTGTAGGAGATGGTGTGTGGCAGATGTGGGTCAGATCTATGGTGTAGGAGCTGCTGTGGGGCTGATGTGGGTCAGATCTATGGGGCAGGGGCTGCTGTGGGGCTGCTGTGGGTTAGATCTATGGGGCAGGACCTGTTGTGGGTCATATGTATTGGGCAGCAGCTGCTTTACATATGATGTGTGTCAGATCTATGGGGCAGGAGCTGCTGTGGGGTTGATGTGGGTCAGATCTATGGGGCAGGAGCTGCAGTGGAGATGATGTACGTCAGATCCATGGGGCAGGAGCTGCTGTGGGGCTGCTGTGGGTTAGATCTATGGGGCAGGAGCTGTTGTGGGTCATATCTATTGGGCAGCAGCTGCTTTAAATATGATGTGTGTCAGATCTATGGGGCAGGAGCTGCTGTGGGGCTGATGTTGGTCAGATCTATGGGGCAGGAGCTGCTGTGGGTCATATCTATTGGGCAGCAGCTGCTTTACATATGATGTGTGTCAGATTTATGGGGATGGAGCTGCTGTGGGGCTGATGTGGGTTGGATCTATGGAGCAGGAGCTGTTGTGGGGATGATTGGCTCAGATCTATGGGGCAGGAGCTGCTGCGGGGCTGATTTGGGTCAGATCTATGGGTCAGCAGCTGCTGTGGGTCTGATGTGGGGCAGATCTATGGGGCAGGAGCTGCTGTGGGGCTGATGTGGGTCAGATCTATGGGGCAGGAGATGCTGTGGGTCAGATCTATGGGGCAGGAGCTGCTGTGGGGAACATGTGGGTCAGGTCTATGGGGCAGGAGCTGCTGTGGGGAACATGTGGGTCAGATCTATGGGTCAGCAGCTGCTGTGGGTCTGCGGTTGGTCAAATCTATGGGGCAGGAACAGATGTGGGCCTGATGTTGGTCAGACTTATGGAGCAGGAGCTGCTGTGTTGCAGATGTGGGTCAGATCTATGGGGCAGGTGCTGCTGTGCGACATATGTGGGTCAGATCTATGGGGCAGGAGCTGCTGTGGGGCTGATGTGGGACAGATCTATGGGGCAGGAGATGCTGTGGGGCAGATGTGGGTCAGATCCTTGGGGCTGAAGCTGTTGTGGCTCATATCTACATGGGCAGCAGCTGCTTTACATATGATGTGTGTCAGATCTATGGGGCAGGAGCTGCTGTGGGGCTGATGGGTGTTAGATCTATGGGGAGGAGCTGCTGTGGTGCAGATGTGGGTCAGAGCTATGGGGCAGGAGCTGCTGTGGGGCAGAAGTGGGTAAGATTTATGTTGTAGGAGATGGTGTGTGGCAGATGTGGGTCAGATCTATGGTGTAGGAGCTGCTGTGGGGCTGATGTGGGTCAGATCTATGGGGCAGGAGCTGCTGTGGTTAAGATCTATTTGGCAGGATCTGCTGTGGGGCAGATTTGGGTCAGATCTATGGGGCAGGAGCTGCAGTGGAGATGATGTACGTCAGATCTATGGGGCAGGAGCTGCTGTGGGGCTGCTGTGGGTTAGATCTATGGGGCAGGAGCTGTTGTGGGTCATATCTATTGGGCAGCAGCTGCTTTACATATGATGTGTGTCAGATCTATGGGGCAGGATCTGCTGTGGGGCTGATGTGGGAAAGATCTATGGGGCAGGAGCTGTTGTGGGGCTGATGGGGGTCAGATCTATGGGGCAGGTGCTGCTGTGCGACATATGTGGGTCAGATCTATGGGGCAGGATCTGCTGTGGGGCTGATGTGGGAAAGATCTATGGGGCAGGAGATGCTGTGGGGCAGATGTGGGTCAGATCCTTGGGGCTGAAGCTGCTGTGGGTCATATCTATTGGGCAGCAGCTGCTTTACATATGATGTGGGTCAGATCTATGGTGTAGGATCTGCTGTGGGGCAGATTTGGGTCAGATCTATGGGGCAGGAACTGCTGTGTGGCTAATGTGGGTCAGATCTATGGGGCAGGAGCTGCTGTGGGTCAGATCTATGGGGCAGGAACAGATGTGGGCCTGATGTTGGTCAGATTTATGGAGCAGGAGCTGCTGTGTTGCAGATGTGGGTCAGATCTATGGTGCAGGAGCTGCTGTGGGGCAGATGTAGGGCTTATCTATGGGGCAGGAGCTGCTGTGAGGCTGATGGGTGTTAGATCTATGGGGAGGAGCTGCTGTGGTGCAGATGTGGGTCAGAGCTATGGGGCAGGAGCTGCTGTGGAGCAGAAGTGGATAAGATCTATGGGGTAGGAGATGGTGTGTGGCAGATGTGCGTCAGATCTATGGTGTAGGAGCTGCTGTGGGGCTGATGTGGGTCAGATCTATGGGGCAGGAGCTGCTGTGGGTCAGATCTATGGGGCAGGAACAGATGTGGGCCTGATGTTGGTCAGATTTATGGAGCAGGAGCTGCTGTGGGGTAGATGTGGGTCAGATCTATGGGGCAGGTGCTGCTGTGCGACATATGTGGGTCAGATCTATGGGGCAGGATCTGCTGTGGGGATGATGTGGGAAAGATCTATGGGGCAGGAGATGCTGTGGGGCAGATGTGGGTCAGATCCTTGGGGCTGAAGCTGCTGTGGGTCATATCTATTGGGCAGCAGCTGCTTTACATATGATGTGTGTCAGATCTATGGGGCAGGAGCTGCTGTGGGGCTGATGGGGGTCAGATCTATGGGGCAGGAGCTACTGTGGGGCTGATATTGGTCTGATCTATGGGGCAGGAGCTGCTGTGCGACAGATGAGGGTCAGATCTATGGGGCAGGTGCTGCTGTGCGACATATGTGGGTCAGATCTACGGGGCAGGATCTGCTGTGGGGCTGATGTGGGAAACATCTATGGGGCAGGAGCTGCTGTGGGGTAGACTTGGGTCAGATCTATGGGGCAGGAACTGCTGTGGGGTAGACTTGGGTCAGATCTATGGGGCAGGAGCTGCTGTGGGTCAGATCTATGGGGCAGGAACAGATGTGGGCCTGATGTTGGTCAGATTTATGGAGCAGGAGCTGCTGTGTTGCAGATGTGGGTCAGATCTTTGGGCAGGTGCTGCTGTACGACATATGTGGGTCAGATCTATAGAGCAGGATCTGCTGTGGGGCTGATGTGGGAAAGATCTATGGGGCAGGAGATGCTGTGGGGCAGATGTGGGTCAGATCCTTGGGGCTGAAGCTGCTGTGGCTCATATCTATTGGGCAGCAGCTGCTTTACATATGATGTGTGTCAGATCTATGGGGCAGGAGCTGCTGTGGGGCTGATGTGGGTTAGATCTATGGGGTAGGAGCTGTTGTGGGGCTGATGGGGGTCAGATCTATGGGGCAGGAGCTGCTGCGGGGTTGATTTGGGTCAGATCTATGGGTCAGGAGATGCTGTGGGTCAGATCTATGTGGCAGGAGCTGCTGTGGGGAACATTTGGGTCCGGTCTATGGGGCAGGAGCTGCCATGGGGCATATGTGGGTCAGATCTATTGGTCAGCAGCTGCTGTGGGGCTGATGTGGGTCAGATCTATGGGGCAGGGGCTGCTGTGGGGCTGCTGTGGGTTAGATCTATGGGGCAGGACCTGTTGTGGGTCATATGTATTGGGCAGCAGCTGCTTTACATATGATGTGTGTCAGATCTATGGGGCAGGAGCTGCTGTGGGGTTGATGTGGGTCAGATCTATGGGGCAGGAGCTGCAGTGGAGATGATGTACGTCAGATCCATGGGGCAGGAGCTGCTGTGGGGCTGCTGTGGGTTAGATCTATGGGGCAGGAGCTGTTGTGGGTCATATCTATTGGGCAGCAGCTGCTTTAAATATGATGTGTGTCAGATCTATGGGGCAGGAGCTGCTGTGGGGCTGATGTTGGTCAGATCTATGGGGCAGGAGCTGCTGTGGGTCATATCTATTGGGCAGCAGCTGCTTTACATATGATGTGTGTCAGATTTATGGGGATGGAGCTGCTGTGGGGCTGATGTGGGTTGGATCTATGGAGCAGGAGCTGTTGTGGGGATGATTGGCTCAGATCTATGGGGCAGGAGCTGCTGCGGGGCTGATTTGGGTCAGATCTATGGGTCAGCAGCTGCTGTGGGTCTGATGTGGGGCAGATCTATGGGGCAGGAGCTGCTGTGGGGCTGATGTGGGTCAGATCTATGGGGCAGGAGATGCTGTGGGTCAGATCTATGGGGCAGGAGCTGCTGTGGGGAACATGTGGGTCAGGTCTATGGGGCAGGAGCTGCTGTGGGGAACATGTGGGTCAGATCTATGGGTCAGCAGCTGCTGTGGGTCTGCGGTTGGTCAAATCTATGGGGCAGGAACAGATGTGGGCCTGATGTTGGTCAGACTTATGGAGCAGGAGCTGCTGTGTTGCAGATGTGGGTCAGATCTATGGGGCAGGTGCTGCTGTGCGACATATGTGGGTCAGATCTATGGGGCAGGAGCTGCTGTGGGGCTGATGTGGGACAGATCTATGGGGCAGGAGATGCTGTGGGGCAGATGTGGGTCAGATCCTTGGGGCTGAAGCTGTTGTGGCTCATATCTACATGGGCAGCAGCTGCTTTACATATGATGTGTGTCAGATCTATGGGGCAGGAGCTGCTGTGGGGCTGATGGGTGTTAGATCTATGGGGAGGAGCTGCTGTGGTGCAGATGTGGGTCAGAGCTATGGGGCAGGAGCTGCTGTGGGGCAGAAGTGGGTAAGATTTATGTTGTAGGAGATGGTGTGTGGCAGATGTGGGTCAGATCTATGGTGTAGGAGCTGCTGTGGGGCTGATGTGGGTCAGATCTATGGGGCAGGAGCTGCTGTGGTTAAGATCTATTTGGCAGGATCTGCTGTGGGGCAGATTTGGGTCAGATCTATGGGGCAGGAGCTGCAGTGGAGATGATGTACGTCAGATCTATGGGGCAGGAGCTGCTGTGGGGCTGCTGTGGGTTAGATCTATGGGGCAGGAGCTGTTGTGGGTCATATCTATTGGGCAGCAGCTGCTTTACATATGATGTGTGTCAGATCTATGGGGCAGGATCTGCTGTGGGGCTGATGTGGGAAAGATCTATGGGGCAGGAGCTGTTGTGGGGCTGATGGGGGTCAGATCTATGGGGCAGGTGCTGCTGTGCGACATATGTGGGTCAGATCTATGGGGCAGGATCTGCTGTGGGGCTGATGTGGGAAAGATCTATGGGGCAGGAGATGCTGTGGGGCAGATGTGGGTCAGATCCTTGGGGCTGAAGCTGCTGTGGGTCATATCTATTGGGCAGCAGCTGCTTTACATATGATGTGGGTCAGATCTATGGTGTAGGATCTGCTGTGGGGCAGATTTGGGTCAGATCTATGGGGCAGGAACTGCTGTGTGGCTAATGTGGGTCAGATCTATGGGGCAGGAGCTGCTGTGGGTCAGATCTATGGGGCAGGAACAGATGTGGGCCTGATGTTGGTCAGATTTATGGAGCAGGAGCTGCTGTGTTGCAGATGTGGGTCAGATCTATGGTGCAGGAGCTGCTGTGGGGCAGATGTAGGGCTTATCTATGGGGCAGGAGCTGCTGTGAGGCTGATGGGTGTTAGATCTATGGGGAGGAGCTGCTGTGGTGCAGATGTGGGTCAGAGCTATGGGGCAGGAGCTGCTGTGGAGCAGAAGTGGATAAGATCTATGGGGTAGGAGATGGTGTGTGGCAGATGTGCGTCAGATCTATGGTGTAGGAGCTGCTGTGGGGCTGATGTGGGTCAGATCTATGGGGCAGGAGCTGCTGTGGGTCAGATCTATGGGGCAGGAACAGATGTGGGCCTGATGTTGGTCAGATTTATGGAGCAGGAGCTGCTGTGGGGTAGATGTGGGTCAGATCTATGGGGCAGGTGCTGCTGTGCGACATATGTGGGTCAGATCTATGGGGCAGGATCTGCTGTGGGGATGATGTGGGAAAGATCTATGGGGCAGGAGATGCTGTGGGGCAGATGTGGGTCAGATCCTTGGGGCTGAAGCTGCTGTGGGTCATATCTATTGGGCAGCAGCTGCTTTACATATGATGTGTGTCAGATCTATGGGGCAGGAGCTGCTGTGGGGCTGATGGGGGTCAGATCTATGGGGCAGGAGCTACTGTGGGGCTGATATTGGTCTGATCTATGGGGCAGGAGCTGCTGTGCGACAGATGAGGGTCAGATCTATGGGGCAGGTGCTGCTGTGCGACATATGTGGGTCAGATCTACGGGGCAGGATCTGCTGTGGGGCTGATGTGGGAAACATCTATGGGGCAGGAGCTGCTGTGGGGTAGACTTGGGTCAGATCTATGGGGCAGGAACTGCTGTGGGGTAGACTTGGGTCAGATCTATGGGGCAGGAGCTGCTGTGGGTCAGATCTATGGGGCAGGAACAGATGTGGGCCTGATGTTGGTCAGATTTATGGAGCAGGAGCTGCTGTGTTGCAGATGTGGGTCAGATCTTTGGGCAGGTGCTGCTGTACGACATATGTGGGTCAGATCTATAGAGCAGGATCTGCTGTGGGGCTGATGTGGGAAAGATCTATGGGGCAGGAGATGCTGTGGGGCAGATGTGGGTCAGATCCTTGGGGCTGAAGCTGCTGTGGCTCATATCTATTGGGCAGCAGCTGCTTTACATATGATGTGTGTCAGATCTATGGGGCAGGAGCTGCTGTGGGGCTGATGTGGGTTAGATCTATGGGGTAGGAGCTGTTGTGGGGCTGATGGGGGTCAGATCTATGGGGCAGGAGCTGCTGCGGGGTTGATTTGGGTCAGATCTATGGGTCAGGAGATGCTGTGGGTCAGATCTATGTGGCAGGAGCTGCTGTGGGGAACATTTGGGTCCGGTCTATGGGGCAGGAGCTGCCATGGGGCATATGTGGGTCAGATCTATTGGTCAGCAGCTGCTGTGGGTCTGATGTGGGTCAGATCTATGGGGCAGGAGCTGCTGTGGGGTAGACTTGGGTCAGATCTATGGGGCAGGAACTGCTGTGGGTCAGATCTATGGAGCAGGAACAGATGTGGGCCTGATGTTGGTCAGATTTATGGAGCAGGAGCTGCTGTGTTGCAGATGTTGGTCACATCTATGGGGCAGGTGCTGCTGTGCGACATATGTGGGTCAGATCTATGGTGCAGGATCTGCTGTCGGGCTGATGTGGGAAAGATCTATGGGGCAGGAGCTGTTGTGGGGCTGATGGGGGTCAGATCTATGGGGCAGGAGCTACTGTGCGACAGCTGTGGGTCAGATCTATGGGGCAAGATCTGCTGTGGGGCTGATGTGGGAAAGATCTATGGGGCAGGATCAGCTGTGGGGCAGATTTGGGTCAGATCTATGGGGCAGGAGCTGCTGTGGGTCAGATCTATGGGGCAGGAACAGATGTGGGCCTGATGTTGGTCAGATTTATGGAGCAGGAGCTGCTGTGTTGCAGATGTTGGTCAGATCTTTGGGGCAGGTGCTGCTGTTCGACATATGTGGGTCAGATCTATGGGGCAGGTGCTGCTGTGCGACATATGTGGGTCAGATCTATGGGGCAGGATCTGCTGTGGGGCTGATGTGGGAAAGATCTATGGTGCAGGAGCTGCTGTGGGGCAGATGTAGGGCTTATCTATGGGGCAGGAGCTGCTGTGAGGCTGTTGGTGTTAGATCTATGGGGAGGAGCTGCTGTGGTGCAGATGTGGGTCAGAGCTATGGGGCAGGAGCTGCTGTGGGGCAGAAGTGGGTAAGATCTATGTTGTAGGAGATGGTGTGTGGCAGATGTGGGTCATATCTACGGTGTAGGAGCTGCTGTGGGGCAGATTTGGGTCAGATCTATGGGGCAGGAGCTGCAGTGGAGATGATGTACGTCAGATCTATGGGGCAGGAGCTGCTGTGGGGCTGATGTGGGTCAAATCAATGGGGCAGAGCTGCTCTTGGGAACATGTGGGTCAGATCTATGGGGCAGGAGCTGCTGTGGGGCTGCTGTGGGTTAGATCTATGGGGCAGGAGCTGTTGTGGGTCATATCTATTGGGCAGCAGCTGCTTTACATATGATGTGTGTCAGATCTATGGGGCAGGAACTGCAGTGGGGCTGATGGGGGTCAGATCTATGGGGCAGAGCTGCTCTTGGGAACATGTGGGTCAGATCTATGGGGCAGGAGCTGCTGTGGGGCTGCTGTGGGTTAGATCTATAGGGCAGGAGCTGTTGTTGGTCATATCTATTGGGCAGCAGTTGCTTTACATATGATGTGTGTCAGATCTATGGGGCAGGAGCTGCTGTGGGGCTGATGTGGGTTAGATCTATGGGGCAGGAGCTGTTGTGGGGCTGATTGGGGTCAGATCTATGGGGCAGGAGCTGCTACGGTGCTGATTTGGGTCAGATCTATGGGTCAGCAGCGGCTGTGGGTCTGATTTACGGGGCAGGAGCTGCTGTGGGGCTGATGTGGGTCAGATCTATGAGGCAGGAGATGCTGTGGGTCAGATCTATGGGGCAGGAGCTGCTGTGGGGAACATGTGGGTTAGGTCTATGGGGCAGGAGCTGCTGTGGGGCAGATGTGGGTCAGATCTATGGGTCATCAGCTGCTGTGGGTCTGATGTGGGTCAGATCTATGGGGCAGGAGCTGCTGTGTGGCAAATGTGGGGCAGATCTATGGGGCAGGAGCTGCTGTGGGTCAGATCTATGGGGCAGGAAAAGATGTGGGCCTGATGTTGGTCAGATTTATGGAGCAAGAGCTGCTGTGTTGCAGATGTGGATTAGATCTATGGTGCAGGAGCTGCTGTGGGGCAGATGTGTGTCAGATCAATGGGGCAGGAGCTGCTGTGGGGCTGCTGTGGGTTAGATCTATGGGGCAGGAGCTGTTGTGGGTCATATCTATTGGGCAGCAGCTGCTTTACATGTGATGTGTGTCAGATCTATGGGGCAGGAGCTGCAGTGGGGCTGATGGGTTCAGATCTATGGGGCAGGAGCTACTGTGGGACTGATGTGGGTCAAATCAATTGGGCAGAGCTGCTCTTGGGAACATGTGGGTCAGATCTATGGGGCAGGAGCTGCTGTGGGTCTGATGTGGGTCAGATCTATGGGGCAGGAGCTGCTGTGGTCATATCTATTGGGCAGCAGCTGCTTTACATATGATGTGTGTCAGATCTATGGGGCAGGAGCTGCTGTGGGCTGATGTGGGTTAGATCTATTGGGCAGGAGCTGTTGTGCGACATATGTGGGTCAGATCTATGGGGCAGGAGCTGCTGTGGGTCAGATCTATGGGGCAGGAACAGATGTGGGCCTGATGTTGGTCAGATTTATGGAGCAGGAGCTGCTGTGTTGCAGATGTGGGTCTGATCTATGGTGCAGGAGCTGCTGTGGGGCAGATGTAGGGCTTATCTATGGGGCAGGAGCTGCTGTGAGGCTGATGGGTGTTAGATCTATGGGGAGGAGCTGCTGTGGTGCAGATGTGGGTCAGAGCTATGGGGCAGGAGCTGCTGTGGGGCAGAAGTGGGTAAGATCTATGGGGTAGGAGATGGTGTGTGGCAGATGTGGGTCAGATCTATGGTGTAGGAGCTGCTGTGGGGCTGATGTGGGTCAGATCTATGGGGCAGGAGCTGCTGTGGTTAAGATCTATTTGGCAGGATCTGCTGTGGGGCAGATTTGGGTCAGATCTATGGGGCAGGAGCTGCAGTGGAGATGATGTACGTCAGATCTATGGGGCAGGAGCTGCTGTGGGGCTGATGTGGGTCAAATCAATTGAGCAGAGCTGCTCTTGGGAACATGTGGGTCAGATCTATGGGGCAGGAGCTACTGTGGGTCTGATGTGGGTCAAATCAATTGGGCAGAGCTGCTCTTGGGAACATGTGGGTCAGATCTATGGGGCAGGATCTGCTGTGGGGATGATGTGGGTCAGATCTATAGGTCAGGAGCTGCTGTGGTCATATCTATTGGGCAGCAGCTGCTTTACATATGATGTGTGTCAGATCTATGGGGCAGGAGCTGCTGTGGGGCTGATGTGGGTTGGATCTATGGAGCAGGAGCTGTTGTGGGGCTGATGGGGGTCAGATCTAAGGGGCAGGAGCTGCTGCGGGGCTGATTTGGGTCAGATCTATGGGTCAGCAGCTGCTGTGGGTCTGATGTTGGTCAGATCTATGGGGCAGCTGCTGCTGTGCGACATATGTGGGTCAGATCTATGGGGCAGGAGATGCTGTGGGTCAGATCTATGGGGCAGGAGATGCTGTGGGGAACATGTGGGTCAGGTCTATGGGGCAGGAGCTGCTGTGGGGCAGATGTAGGGCATATCTATGGGGCAGGAGCTGCTGTGAGGCTGATGGGTGTTAGATCTATGGGGAGGAGCTGCTGTGGTGCAGATGTGGGTCAGAGCTATGGGGCAGGTGCTACTGTGGGGCAGAAGTGGGTAAGATCTACGGGGTAGGAGATGGTGTGTGGCAGATGTGGGTCAGATCTATGGTGTAAGAGCTGCTGTGGGGCTGATGTGGGTCAGATCTATGGGGCAGGAGCTGCTGTGGTTAAGATCTATTTGGCAGGATCTGCTGTGGGGCAGATTTGGGTCAGATCTATGGGGCAGGAGCTGCAGTGGAGATGATGTACGTCAGATCTATGGGGCAGGAGCTGCTGTGGGGCTGATGTGGGTCAAATCAATTGGGCAGAGCTGCTCTTGGGAACATGTGGGTCAGATCTATGGGGCAGGAGCTGCTGTGGGGCTGCTGTGGGTTAAATCTATGGGGCAGGAGTTGCAGTGGAGATGATGTACGTCAGATCTATGGGGCAGGAGCTTCTGTGGGGCTGCTGTGGGTTAGATCTATGGGGCAGGAGCTGTTGTGGGTCATATCTATTGGGCAGCAGCTGCTTTACATATGATGTGTGTCAGATCTATGGGGCAGGAGCTGCAGTGGGGCTGATGGGGGTCAGATGTATGGGGCAGGAGCTACTGTGGGGCTGATGTGGGTCACATCAATGGGGCAGAGCTGCTCTTGGGAACATGTGGGTCAGATCTATGGGGCACGAGCTGCTGTGGGGCTGCTGTGGGTTAGATCTATGGGGCAGGAGCTGCAGTGGAGATGATGTACGTCAGATCTATGGGGCAGGAGCTGCTGTGGTCATATCTATTGGGCAGCAGCTGCTTTACATATGATGTGTGTCAGATCTATGGGGCAGGAGCTGCTGTGGGGCTGATGTGGGTTGGATCTATGGAGCAGGAGCTGTTGTGGGGCTGATGGGGGTCAGATCTATGGGGCAGGAGCTGCTGCGGGGCTGATTTGGGTCAGATCTATGGTGCAGGAGCTGCTGTGGGTCTGATGTGGGTCAGATCTATGGGGCAGGTGCTGCTGTGGGGCTGATGTGGGTCAGATCTATGGGGCAGGAGATGCTGTGGGTCAGATCAATGGGGCAGGAGCTGCTGTGGGGAACATGTGGGTCAGGTCTATGGGGCAGGAGCTGCTGTGGGGCAGATGTGGGTCAGATCTATGGGTCAGCAGCTGCTGTGGGTCTGATGTGGGTCAGATCAATGGGGCAGGAGCAGCTGTGGGGCTGATGTGGGTCAGATCTATGGGGCAGGAGCTGCTGTGGGTCAGATCTACGGGATAGGAACAGATGTGAGCCTGATGTTGGTCAGATTTTTGGAGCAGGAGCTGCTGTGTTGCAGATGTGGGTCAGATCTATGGGGCAGGAGCTGCTGTGGGGCTGATGTGGGACAGATCTATGGGGCAGGAGATGCTGTGGGGTAGATGTGGGTCAGATCCTTGGGGCTGAAGCTGCTGTGGCTCATATCTATTGGGCAGCAGCTGCTTTACATATGATGTGTGTCAGATCTATGGGGCAGGAGCTGCTGTGGGGCCGATGTGGGTTAGATCTATGGGGCAGGAGCTGTTGTGGGGCTGATGGGGGTCAGATCTATGGGGCAGGAGCTACTGTGGGGCTGATGTTGGCCTGATCTATGGGGCAGGAGCTGCTGTGCGACAGATGTGGGTCAGATCTATGGGGCAGGTGCTGCTGTGCGACATATGTGGGTCAGATCTATGGGGCAGGATCTCCTGTGGGGCTGATGTGGGAAAGATCTATGGGGCAGGATCTGCTGTGGGGCAGATTTGGGTCAGATCTATGGGGCAGGAGTTGCTGTGTCACAAATGTGGGTCAGATCTATGGGGCAGGAGCTTCTGTGGGTCAGATCTATGGGGCAGGAACAGATGTGGGCCTGATGTTGGTCAGATTTATGGAGCAGGAGCTGCTGTGTTGCAGATGTGGGTCAGATCTATGGTGCAGGAGCTGCTGTGGGGCAGATGTAGGGCATATCTGTGGGGCAGGAGCTGCTGTGAGGCTGATGGGTGTTAGATCTATGGGGAGGAGCTGCTGTGGTGCAGATGTGGGTCAGAGCTATGGGGCAGGAGCTGCTGTGGGGCAGAAGTGGGTAAGATCTATGGGGTAGGAGATGGTGTGTGGCAGATGTGTGTCAGATCTATGGGGCAGGAGCTGCTGTGGGGCTGATGTGGGTTAGATCTATGGGGCAGGAGCTGTTGTGGGGCTGATGGGGGTCAGATCTATGGGGCAGGAGCTACTGTGGGGCTGATGTTGGTCTGATCTATGGGGCAGGAGCTGCTGTGCGACAGATGTGGGTCAGATCTATGGGGCAGAATCTGCTGTGGGGCTGATGTGGGAAAGATCTATGGGGCAGGATATGCTGTGGGGCAGATTTGGGTCAGATCTATGGGGCAGGAGCTGCTGTGTGGCAAACGTGGGTCAGATCTATGGGGCAGGAGCTGTTGTGGGTCATATCTATTGGGCAGCAGCTGCTTTACATATGATGTGTGTCAGATCTATGGGGCAGGAGCTGCTGTGCGACATATGTGGGATGGATCTATGGAGCAGGATCTGTTGTGGGGCTGATGGGGGTCAGATCTATGGGGCAGGAGCTGCTGCGGGGCTGATTTGGGTCAGATCTATGGGTCAGCAGCTGCTGTGGGTCTGATGTGGGTCAGATCTATGGGGCAGGTGCTGCTGTGCGACATATGTGGGTCAGATCTATGGGGCAGGAGATGCTGTGGGTCAGATCTATGGGGCAGGAACAGATGTGGGCCTGATGTTGGTCAGATTTATGGAGCAGGAGCTGCTGTGTTGCAGATGTGGGTCAGATCTATTGTGCAGGAGCTGCTGTGGGGCAGATGTAGGGCATATCTATGGGGCAGGAGCTGCTGTGAGGCTGATGGGTGTTAGATCTATGGGGAGTAGCTGCTGTGGTGCAGATGTGGGTCAGAGCTATGGGGCAGGAGCTGCTGTGGGGCAGAAGTGGGTAAGATCTATGGGGTAGGAGATGGTGTGTGGCAGATGTGGGTCAGATCTATGGTGTAGGAGCTGCTGTGGGGCTGATGTGGGTCAGATCTATGGGGCAGGAGCTGCTGTGGTTAAGATCTATTTGGCAGGATCTGCTGTGGGGCAGATTTGGGTCAGATCTATGGGGCAGGAGCTGCAGTGGAGATGATGTACGTCAGATCTATGGGGCAGGAGCTGCTGTGGGGCTGATGTGGGTCAAATCAATGGGGCAGAGCTGCTCTTGGGAACATGTGGGTCAGATCTATGGGGCAGGAGCTGCTGTGGAGTTGCTGTGGGTTAGATCTATGGGGCAGGAGCTGCAGTGGAGATGATGTACGTCAGATCTCTGGGGCAGGAGCTGCTGTGGGGCTGCTGTGGGTTAGATCAATGGGGCAGGAGCTGTTGTGGGTCATATCTATTGGGCAGCAGCTGCTTTACATATGATGTGTGTCAGATCTATGGGGCAGGAGCTGCAGTGGGGCTGATGGGGGTCAGATCTATGGGGCAGGAGCTACTGTGGGGCTGATGTGGGTCAAATCAATGGGGCAGAGCTGCTCTTGGGAACATGTGGGTCAGATCTATGGGGCAGGAGCTGCTGTGGGGCTGCTGTGTGTTAGATCTATAGGGCAGGAGCTGTTGTGGGTCATATCTATTGGGCAGCAGTTGCTTTACATATAATGTGTGTCAAATCTATGGGGCAGGAGCTGCTGTGGGGCTGATGTGGGTTAGATCTATGGGGCAGGAGCTGTTGTGGGGCTGATTGGAGTCAGATCTATGGGGCAGGAGCTGCTCCGGGGCTGATTTGGGTCAGATCTATGGGTCAGCAGCTGCTGTGGGTCTGATGTGGGTCAGATCTATGGGGCAGGAGCAGCTGTGGGGCTGATGTGGGTCAGATCTATGGGGCAGGAGCTGCTTTGGGCTAGATGTGGGTTAGATCTATGGGGCAGGAGCTGTTGTGGGTCATATCAATTGGGCAGCAGCTGCTTTACATATGATGTGTGTCAGATCTATGGGGCAGGAGCTGCAGTGGGGCTGATGTGGGACAGATCTATGGGGCAGGAGATGCTGTGGGGCAGATGTGGGTCAGATCCTTGGGGCTGAAGCTGCTGTGGGTCATATCTATTGGGCAGCAGCTGCTTTACATATGATGTGTGTCAGATCTATGGGGCAGGAGCTGCTGTGTGGCAAATGTGGGTTAGATCTATGGGGAAGGAGCTGTTGTGGGGCTGATGGGGGTCAGATCTATGGGGCAGGAGCTACTGTGGGGCTGATGTTGGTCTGATCTATGGGGCAGGAGCTGCTGTGCGACAGATGTGGGTCAGATCTATGGGGCAGGTGCTGCTGTGCGACATATGTGGGTCAGATCTATGGGGCAGGATCTGCTGTGGGGCTGATGTGGGAAAGATCTATGGGGCAGGATCTGCTGTGGGGCAGATTTGGGTCAGATCTATGGGGCAGGAGCTGCTGTGGGGCTGATGTAGGTCTGATCTATGGGGCAGGAGCTGCTGTGGGTCAGATCTATGGGGCAGGAACAAATGTGGGCCTGATGTTGGTCAGATTTATGGAGCAGGAGCTGCTGTGTTGCAGATGTGGGTCAGATCTATGGTGCAGGAGCTGCTGTGGGGCAGATGTAGGGCATATCTATGGGGTAGGAGCTGCTGTGAGGCTGATGGGTGTTAGATCTATGGGGAGGAGCTGCTGTGGTGCAGATGTGGGTCAGAGCTATGGGGCAGGAGCTGCTGTGTTGCAGATGTGGGTCAGATCTATGGTGTAGGAGCTGCTGTGGGGCTGATGTGGGTCAGATCTATGGGGCAGGATCTGCTGTGGTTAAGATCTATTTGGCAGGATCTGCTGTGGGGCAGATTTTGGTCAGATCTATGGGGCAGGAGCTGCAGTGGTGATGATGTGCGTCAGATCTATGGGGCAGGAGCTGCTGTGGGGCTGCTGTGGGTTAGATCTATGGGGCAGGAGCTGTTGTGGGTCATATCTATTGGGCAGCAGCTGCTTTACATATGATGTGTGTCAGATCTATGGGGCAGGAGCTGTTGTGGGGCTGATGGGGGTCAGATCTATGGGGCAGGAGCTACTGTGGGCCTGATGTTGGTCAGATTTATGGAGCAGGAGCTGCTGTGTTGCAGATGTGGGTCAGATCTATGGTGCAGGAGCTGCTGTGGGGCAGATGTAGGGCATATCTATGGGGCAGGAGCTGCTGTGAGGCTGATGGGTGTTAGATCTATGGGGAGGAGCTGCTGTGGTGCAGATGTGGGTCAGATCTATGGTGCAGGAGCTGCTGTGGGGCAGATGTAGGGCATATCTATGGGGCAGGAGCTGCTGTGAGGCTGATGGGTGTTAGATCTATGGGGTGGAGCTGCTGTGGTGCAGATGTGGGTCAGAGCTATGGGGCAGGAGCTGCTGTGGGGCAGAAGTGGGTAAGATCTATGGGGTAGGAGATGGTGTGTGGCAGATGTGGGTCAGATCTATGGTGTAGGAGCTGCTGTGGGGCTGATGTGGGTCAGATCTATGGGGCAGGAGCTGCTGTGGGGCAGATGTAGGGCATATCTATGGGGCAGGAGCTGCTGTGAGGCTGATGGGTGTTAGATCTATGGGGAGGAGCTGCTGTGGTGCAGATGTGGGTCAGAGCTATGTGGCAGGAGCTGCTGTGGGGCAGAAGTGGGTAAGATCTATGGGGTAGGAGATGGTGTGTGGCAGATGTGGGTCAGATCTATGGTGTAGGAGCTGCTGTGGGGCTGATGTGGGTCAGATCTATGGGGCAGGAGCTGCTGTGGTTAAGATCTATTTGGCAGGATCTGCTGTGGGGCAGATTTGGGTCAGATCTATGGGGCAGGAGCTGCTGTGTGGCAAATGTGGGTCAGATCTATGGGGCAGGAGCTGCTGTGGGTCAGATCTATGGGGCAGGAACAGATGTGGGCCTGATGTTTGTCAGATTTATGGAGCAGGAGCTGCTGTGTTGCAGATGTGGGTCAGATCTATGGGGCAGGAGCTGCTGTGGGTCAGATCTATGGGGCAGGAACAGATGTGGGCCTGATGTTTGTCAGATTTATGGAGCAGGAGCTGCTGTGTTGCAGATGTGGGTCAGATCTATGGGGCAGGTGCTGCTGTGGGGCTGCTGTGGGTTAGATCTATGGGGCAGGAGCTGTTGTGGGTCATATCTATTGGGCAGCAGCTGCTTTACATATGATGTGTGTCAGATCTATGGGGCAGGAGCAGCTGTGGGGCTGATGTGGGTCAGATCTATTGGGCAGGAGCTGCTGTGTGGCAAATGTGGGTCAGATCTATTGGGCAGGAGCTACTGTGGGTCAGATCTATGGGGCAGGAACAGATGTGGGCCTGATGTTGGTCAGATTTATGGAGCAGGAGCTGCTGTGTGTCAGATGTGGGTCAGATCTATGGGGCAGGTGCTGCTGTGCGACATATGTGGGTCAGATCTATGGGGCAGGATCTGCTGTGGGGCTGATGTGGGAAAGATCTATTGGGCAGGATCTGCTGTGGGGCAGATTTGGGTCAGATCTATGGGGCAGGAGCTGCTGTGTGGCAAATGTGGGTCAGATCTATGGGGCAGGAGCTGCTGTGGGTCAGATCTATGGGGCAGGAACAGATGTGGGCCTGATGTTGGTCAGATTTATGGAGCAGGAGCTGCTGTGTTGCAGATGTGGGTCAGATCTATGGTGCAGGAGCTGCTGTGGGGCAGATGTAGGGCTTATCTATGGGGCAGGAGCTGCTGTGAGGCTGATGGGTGTTAGATCTATGGGGAGGAGCTGCTGTGTGGCAGATGTGGGTCAGAACTATGGTGTAGGAGCTGCTGTGGGGCTGATGTGGGTCAGATCTATGGGGCAGGAGCTGCTGTGGTTAAGATCTATTTGGCAGGATCTGCTGTGGGGCAGATTTGGGTCCGATCTATGGGGCAGGAGCTGCTGTGTGGCAAATGTGGGTTAGATCTATGGGGCAGGAGCTGCTGTGGGTCAGATCTATGGGGCAGGAACAGATGTGGGCCTGATGTTGGTCAGATTTATGCAGCAGGAGCTGCTGTGTTACAGATGTGGGTCAGATCTATGGTGCAGGAGCTGCTTTGGGGCAGATGTAGGGCTTATCTATGGGGCAGGAGCTGCTGTGAGGCTGATGGGTGTTAGATCTATGGGAAGGAGCTGCTGTGGTGCAGATGTGGGTCAGAGCTATGGGGCAGGAGCTGCTGTGTGGCAGATGTGGGTCAGATCTATGGTGCAGGAGCTGCTGTGGGGCAGATGTAGGGCTTATCTATGGGGCAGGAGCTGCTTTGGGGCTGATGTGGGTCAGATCCTTGGGGCTGAAGCTGCTGTGGGTCATATCTATTGGGCAGCAGCAGCTTTACATATGATGTGTGTCAGATCTATGGGGCAGGAGCTGCTGTGGGGCTGCTGTGGGTTAGATCTATAGGGCAGGAGCTGTTGTGGGTCATATCTATTGGGCAGCAGTTGCTTTACATATGATGTGTGTCAGATCTATGGGGCAGGAGCTGCTGTGGGGCTGATGTGGGTTAGATCTATAGGGCAGGAGCTGTTGTGGGTCATATCTATTGGGCAGCAGCTGCTTTACATATGATGTGTGTCAGATCTATGGGGCAGGAGCTGCTGTGGGGCTGATGTGGGTTAGATCTATGGGGCAGGAGCTGTTGTGGGGCTGCTGTGGGTCAGATCTATGGGGCAGGAGCTACTGTGGGGCTGATGTTGGTCTGATCTATGGGGCAGGAGCTGCTGTGCGACAGATGTGGGTCAGATCTATGGGGCAGGTGCTGCTCTGCGACATATGTGGGTCAGATCTATGGGGCAGGATCTGCTGTGGGGCTGATGTGGGAAAGATCTATGGGGCAGGATCTGCTGTGGGGCAGATTTGGGTCAGATCTATCTGGCAGGAGCTGCTGTGTGGCAAATGTGGGTCAGATCTATGGGGCAGGAGCTGCTGTGTGGCAAATGTGGGTCAGATCTATGGGGCAGGAGCTGCTGTGGGTCAGATCTATTGGGCAGGAACAGATGTGGGCCTGATGTTGGTCTGATTTATGGAGCAGAATCTGCTGTGTTGCAGATGTGGGTCAGATCTATGGTGCAGGAGCTGCTGTGGGGCAGATGTAGGGCATATCTATGGGGCAGGAGCTGCTGTGAGGCTGATGGGTGTTAGATCTATGGGGAGGAGCTGCTGTGGTGCAGATGTGGGTCAGAGCTATGGGGCAGGAGCTGCTGTGTTGCAGATGTGGGTCAGATCTATGGTGTAGGAGCTGCTGTGGGGCTGATGTGGGTCAGATCTATGGGGCAGGAGCTGCTGTGGTTAAGATCTATTTGGCAGGATCTGCTGTGCGGCAGATTTGGGTCAGATCTATGGGGCAGGAGCTGCAGTGGAGATGATGTACGTCAGATCTATGGGGCAGGAGCTACTGTGGGGCTGATATGGGTCAAATCAATGGGGCAGAGCTGCTCTTGGGAACATGTGGGTCAGATCTATGGGGCAGGAGCTGCTGTGGGGCTGCTGTGGGTTAGATCTACGGGGCAGGAGCTGTTGTGGGTCATATCTATTGGGCAGCAGCTGCTTTACATATGATGTGTGTCAGATCTATGGGGCAGGAGCTGCAGTGGGGCTGATGTGGGTCAGATCTATGGGGCAGGAGCTACTGTGGGGCTGATGTGGGTCAAATCAATGGGGCAGAGCTGCTCTTGGGACCATGTGGGTCAGATCTATGGGGCAGGAGCTGCTGTGATGCTGATGTGGGTCAGATCTATAGGGCAGGAGCTGCTGTGGGTCATATCTATTGGGCAGCAGCTGCTTTACATATGATGTGTGTCAGATCTATGGGGCAGGATCTGCTGTGGGGCTGATGTGGGTTGGATCTATGGGCAGGAGCTGTTGTGGGGCTGATTGGAGTCAGATCTATGGGGCAGGAGCTGCTCCGGGGCTGATTTGGGTCAGATCTATGGGTCAGCAGCTGCTGTGGGTCTGATGTGGGTCAGATCTATGGGGAGGAGCTGCTGTGATGCAGATGTGGGTCAGATCTATGGGGCAGGAGATGCTGTGGGTCAGATCTATGGGGCAGGAGCTGCTGTGGGGAACATGTGGGTCAGGTCTATGGGGCAGGAGCTGCTGTGGGGCAGATGTGGGTCAGATCTATGGGTCAGCAGCTGCTGTGGGTCTGATGTGGGTCAAATCTATGGGGCAGGAGCTGCTGTGGGGCTGATGTGGGTCAGATCTATGGGGCAGGAGCTGCTGTGGGTCAGATCTATGGGGCAGGAACAGATGTGGGCCTGATGTTGGTCAGATTTATGGAGCAGGAGCTGCTGTGTTGCAGATGTGGGTCAGATCTATGGTGCAGGAGCTGCTGTGGGGCAGATGTAGGGCTTATCTATGGGGCAGGAACTGCTGTAAGGCTGATGGGTGTTAGATCTATGGGGAGGAGCTGCTGTGGTGCAGATGTGGGTCAGAGCTATGGGGCAGGAGCTGCTGTGTTGCAGATGTGGGTCAGATCTATGGTGTAGGAGCTGCTGTGGGGCTGATGTGGGTCAGATCTATGGGGCAGGGGCTGCTGTGGGGCAGATTTGGGACAGATCTATGGGGCAGGAGCTGCAGTGGAGATGATGTACGTCAGATCTATGGGGCAGGTGCTGCTGTGGGGCTGTTGTGGGTTAGATCTAAGGGGCAGTAGCTGTTGTGGGTCATATCTATTGGGCAGCAGCTGCTTTACATATGATGTGTGTCAGATCTATGGGGCAGAAGCTGCAGTGGGGCTGATGGGGGTCAGATCTATGGGGCGGGAGCTACTGTGGGTCTGATGTGGGTCAAATCAATGGGGCAGAGCTGCTCTTGGGAACATGTGGGTCAGATCTATGGGGCAGGAGCTGCTGTGGGGCTGCTGTGGGTTAGATCTATGGGGCAGGAGCTGCAGTGGAGATGATGTACGTCAGATCTATGGGGCAGGAGCTGCTGTGGGGCTGTTGTGGGTTAGATCTATGGGGCAGGAGCTGTTGTGGGTCATATCTATTGGGCAGCAGCTTCTTTACATATGATGTGTGACAGATCTATGGGGCAGGAGCTGCAGTGGGGCTGATGGGTTCAGATCTATGGGGCAGGAGCTACTGTGGGTCTGATGTGGGTCAAATCAATTGGGCAGAGCTGCTCTTGGGAACATGTGGGTCAGATCTATGGGGCAGGAGCTGCTGTGGGGCTGATGTGGGTTGGATCTATGGGGCAGGAGCTGTTGTGGGGCTGATGGGGGTCAGATCTATAGGGCAGGAGCTGTTGTGGGTCATATCTATTGGGCAGCAGCTGCTTTACATATGATGTGTGTCGGATCTATGGGGCAGGAGCTGCTGTGGGGATGATGTGGGTTAGATCTATGGGGCAGGAGCTGTTGTGGGGCTGATGGGGGTCAGATCTATGGGGCAGGAGCTGCTGTGGGTCTGATGTGGGTCAGATCTATGGGGCAGGAGCTGCTGTGGGGCTGATGTGGGTCAGATCTATGGGGCAGGAAATGCTGTGGGTCAGATCTATGGGGCAGGAGCTGCTGTGGGGAACATGTGGGTCAGGTCTATGGGGCAGGAGCTGCTGTGGGGCAGATGTGGGTCAGATCTATGGGGCAGGAGCTGCTGTGGGGCTGATGTGGGTCAGATCTACGGGGCAGGATCTGCTGCGGGTCAGATCTATGGGGCAGGAACAGATGTGGGCCTGATGTTGGTCAGATTTATGGAGCAGGAGCTGCTGTGTTGCAGATGTTGGTCAGATCTATGGGGCAGGTGCTGCTGTGCGACATATGTGGGTCAGATCTATGGGGCAGGATCTGCTGTGGGGCTGATGTGGGAAAGATCTATGGGGCAGGAGATGTTGTGGGGCTGATGGGGGTCAGATCTATGGGGCAGGAGCTACTGTGGGGCTGACGTTGGTCTGATCTATGGGGCAGGAGCTGCTGTGCGACAGATGTGGGTCAGATCTATGGGGCAGGTGCTGCTGTGCGACATATGTGGGTCAGATCTATGGGGCAGGATCTGCTGTGGGGCTGATGTGGAAAAGATCTATGGGGCAGAAGCTGCTGTGGGGCAGATGTAGGGCATATCTATGGGGCAGGAGCTGCTGTGAGGCTGATGGGTGTTAGATCTATGGGGAGGAGCTGCTGTGGTGCAGATGTGGGTCAGAGCTATGGGGCAGGAGCTGCTGTGGGGCAGAAGTGGGTAAGATCTATGGGGTAGGAGATGGTGTGTGGCAGATGTGGGTCAGATCTATGGTGTAGGAGCTGCTGTGGGGCTGATGTGGGTCAGATCTATAGTGTAGGAGCTGCTGTGGGGCTGATGTGGGTCAGATCTATGGGGCAGGAGCTGCTGTGGTTAAGCTCTATTTGGCAGGATCTGCTGTGGGGCAGATTTGGGTCAGATCTATGGGGCAGGAGCTGCTGTGTGACGAATGTGGGTCAGATCTATGGGGCAGGAGCTGCAGTGGGGCTGATGGGTTCAGATCTATGGGGCAGGAGCTACAGTGGGTCTGATGTGGGTCAAATCAATTGGGCAGAGCTGCTCTTGGGAACATGTGGGTCAGAACTATGGGGCAGGAGCTGTTGTGGGGCTGATGGGGGTCAGATCTATGGGGCAGGAGCTGCTGTGGGGCTGATTTGGGTCAGATCTATGGGGCAGGAGATGCTGTGGGTCAGATCTATGGGGCAGGAGCTGCTGTGGGGAAAATGTGGGTCAGATCTATGGGGCAGGAGCTGCCGTGGGGCAGATGTGGGTCAGATCTATGGGTCAGCAGCTGCTGTGGGTCTGATGTGGGTCAGATCTATGGGGCAGGAGCTGCTGTGGGGCTGATGTGGGTCAGATCTATGGGGCAGGAGCTGCTGTGGGTCAGATCTATGGGGCAGGAACAGATGTGGGCCTGATGTGTGTCAGATCTATGGGGCAGGAGCTGCTGTGTTGCAGATGTGGGTCAGATCTATGGTGCAGGAGCTGCTGTGGGGCAGATGTAGGGCTTATCTATGGGGCAGGAGCTGCTGTGAGGCAGATGTGGGTCAGATCTATGGGTCAGCAGCTGCTGTGGGTTTGATGTGGGTCAGATCTATGGGGCAGGAGCTGCTGTGGGGCTGATGTGGGTCAGATCTATGGGGCAGGAGCTGCTGTGGGTCAGATCTATGGGGCAGGAACAGATGTGGGCCTGATGTGTGTCAGATCTATGGGGCAGGGGCTGCTGTGTTGCAGATGTGGGTCAGATCTATGGTGCAGGAGCTGCTGTGGGGCAGATGTAGGGCTTATCTATGGGGCAGGAGCTGCTGTGAGGCTGATGGGTGTTAGATCTATGGGGAGGAGCTGCTGTGGTGCAGATATGGGTCAGAGCTATGGGGCAGGAGCTGCTGTGGGGCAGAAGTGGGTAAGATCTATGGGGTAGGAGCTGCTGTGGGGAAAATGTGGGTCAGATCTATGGGGCAGGAGCTGCCGTGGGGCAGATGTGGGTCAGATCTATGGGTCAGCAGCTGCTGTGGGTCTGATGTGGGTCAGATCTATGGGGCAGGAGCTGCTGTGGGGCTGATGTGGGTCAGATCTATGGGGCAGGAGCTGCTGTGGGTCAGATCTATGGGGCAGGAACAGATGTGGGCCTGATGTGTGTCAGATCTATGGGGCAGGAGCTGCTGTGTTGCAGATGTGGGTCAGATCTATGGTGCAGGAGCTGCTGTGGGGCAGATGTAGGGCTTATCTATGGGGCAGGAGCTGCTGTGAGGCAGATGTGGGTCAGATCTATGGGTCAGCAGCTGCTGTGGGTTTGATGTGGGTCAGATCTATGGGGCAGGAGCTGCTGTGGGGCTGATGTGGGTCAGATCTATGGGGCAGGAGCTGCTGTGGGTCAGATCTATGGGGCAGGAACAGATGTGGGCCTGATGTGTGTCAGATCTATGGGGCAGGGGCTGCTGTGTTGCAGATGTGGGTCAGATCTATGGTGCAGGAGCTGCTGTGGGGCAGATGTAGGGCTTATCTATGGGGCAGGAGCTGCTGTGAGGCTGATGGGTGTTAGATCTATGGGGAGGAGCTGCTGTGGTGCAGATATGGGTCAGAGCTATGGGGCAGGAGCTGCTGTGGGGCAGAAGTGGGTAAGATCTATGGGGTAGGAGCTGCTGTGTGGCAGATGTGGGTCAGATCTATGGTGTAGGAGCTGCTGTGGGGCTGATGTGGGTCAGATCTATGGGGGAGGAGCTGCTGTGGTTAAGATCTATTTGGCAGGATCTGCTGTGGGGCAGATTTGGGTCAGATCTATGGGGCAGGAGCTGCTGTGTGGCAAATGTGGGTCAGATCTATGGGGCAGGAGCTGCTGTGGGTCAGATCTATGGGGCAGGAACAGATGTGGGCCTGATGTTGGTCAGATTTATGGAGCAGGAGCTGCTGTGTTGCAGATGTGGGTCAGAACTATGGTGCAGAAGCTACTGTGGGGCAGATGTAGGGCTTATCTATGGGGCAGGAGCTGCTGTGAGGCTGATGGGTGTTAGATCTATGGGGAGGAGCTGCTGTGGTGCAGATGTGGGTTAGATCTATGGGGCAGGAGCTGCAGTGGAGATGATGTACGTCAGATCTATGGGGCAGGAGCTGCTGTGGGGCTGCTGTGAGTTAGATCTATGGGGCAGGAGCTGTTGTGGGTCATATCTATTGGGCAGCAGCTGCTTTACATATGATGTGTGTCAGATCAATGGGGCAGGAGATGCAGTGGGGCTGATGGGGGTCAGATCTATGGGGCAGGAGCTACTGTGGGGCTGATGGGGGTCAAATCAATGGGGCAGAGCTGCTCTTGGGAACATGCGGGTCAGATCTATGGGGCAGGAGCTGCTGTGGGGCTGCTGTGGGTTAGATCTATAGGGCAGGAGCTGTTGTGGGTCATATCTATTGGGCAGCAGCTGCTTTACATATGATGTGTGTCAGATCTATGGGGCAGGAGCTGCTGTGGGGCTGATGTGGGTTAGATCTATGGGGCAGGAGCTGTTGTGGGGCTGATGGGGGTCAGATCTATGGGGCAGGAGCTGCTGTTGGGCTGATGTGGGTTGGATCTATGGGGCAGGAGCTGTTGTGGGGCTGATGGGGGTCAGATCTATGGGGCAGGAGCTGCTGTGGGTCTGATGTGGGTCAGATCTATGGGGCAGGAGCTGCTGTGGGGCTGATGTGGGTCAGATCTATGGGGCAGGAAATGCTGTGGGTCAGATCTATGGGGCAGGAGCTGCTGTGGGGAACATGTGGGTCAGGTCTATGGGGCAGGAGCTGCTGTGGGGCAGATGTGGGTCAGATCTATGGGGCAGGAGCTGCTGTGGGGCTGATGTGGGTCAGATCTACGGGGCAGGAGCTGCTGCGGGTCAGATCTATGGGGCAGGAACAGATGTGGGCCTGATGTTGGTCAGATTTATGGAGCAGGAGCTGCTGTGTTGCAGATGTGGGTCAGATCTATGGGGCAGGTGCTGCTGTGCGACATATGTGGGTCAGATCTATGGGGCAGGATCTGCTGTGGGGCTGATGTGGGAAAGATCTATGGGGCAGGAGATGTTGTGGGGCTGATGGGGGTCAGATCTATGGGGCAGGAGCTACTGTGGGGCTGACGTTGGTCTGATCTATGGGGCAGGAGCTGCTGTGCGACAGATGTGGGTCAGATCTATGGGGCAGGTGCTGCTGTGCGACATATGTGGGTCAGATCTATGGGGCAGGATCTGCTGTGGGGCTGATGTGGAAAAGATCTATGGGGCAGGATCTGCTGTGGGGCAGATGTAGGGCATATCTATAGGGCAGGAGCTGCTGTGAGGCTGATGGGTGTTAGATCTATGGGGAGGAGCTGCTGTGGTGCAGATTTGGGTCAGAGCTATTGGGCAGGAGCTGCTGTGGGGCAGAAGTGGGTAAGATCTATGGGGTAGGAGATGGTGTGTGGCAGATGTGGGTCAGATCTATGGTGTAGGAGCTGCTGTGGGGCTGATGTGGGTCAGATCTATAGTGTAGGAGCTGCTGTGGGGCTGATGTGGGTCAGATCTATGGGGCAGGAGCTGCTGTGGTTAAGCTCTATTTGGCAGGATCTGCTGTGGGGCAGATTTGGGTCAGATCTATGGGGCAGGAGCTGCTGTGTGACAAATGTGGGTCAGATCTATGGGGCAGGAGCTGCAGTGGGGCTGATGGTTTCAGATCTATGGGGCAGGAGCTACTGTGGGTCTGATGTGGGTCAAATCAATTGGGCAGAGCTGCTCTTGGGAACATGTGGGTCAGATCTATGGGGCAGGAGCTGTTGTGGGGCTGATGGGGGTCAGATCTATGGGGCAGGAGCTGCTGTGGGGCTGATTTGGGTCAGATCTATGGGGCAGGAGATGCTGTGGGTCAGATCTATGGGGCAGGAGCTGCTGTGGGGAAAATGTGGGTCAGATCTATGGGGCAGGAGCTGCTGTGGGGCAGATGTGGGTCAGATCTATGGGTCAGCAGCTGCTGTGGGTCTGATGTGGGTCAGATCTATGGGGCAGGAGCTGCTGTGGGGCTGATGTGGGTCAGATCTATGGGGCAGGAGCTGCTGTGGGTCAGATCTATGGGGCAGGAACAGATGTGGGCCTGATGTGTGTCAGATCTATGGGGCAGGAGCTGCTGTGTTGCAGATGTGGGTCAGATCTATGGTGCAGGAGCTGCTGTGGGGCAGATGTAGGGCTTATCTATGGGGCAGGAGCTGCTGTGAGGCAGATGTGGGTCAGATCTATGGGTCAGCATCTGCTGTGGGTTTGATGTGGGTCAGATCTATGGGGCAGGAGCTGCTGTGGGGCTGATGTGGGTCAGATCTATGGGGCAGGAGCTGCTGTGGGTCAGATCTATGGGGCAGGAACAGATGTGGGCCTGATGTGTGTCAGATCTATGGGGCAGGAGCTGCTGTGTTGCAGATGTGGGTCAGATCTATGGTGCAGGAGCTGCTGTGGGGCAGATGTAGGGCTTATCTATGGGGCAGGAGCTGCTGTGAGGCTGATGGGTGTTAGATCTATGGGGAGGAGCTGCTGTGGTGCAGATGTGGGTCAGAGCTATGGGGCAGGAGCTGCTGTGGGGCAGAAGTGGGTAAGATCTATGGGGTAGGAGATGGTGTGTGGCAGATGTGGGTAAGATCTATGGTGTAGGAGCTGCTGTGGGGCTGATGTGGGTCAGATCTATGGGGCAGGAGCTGCTGTGGTTAAGATCTATTTGGCAGGATATGCTGTGGGGCAGATTTGGGTCAGATCTATGGGGCAGGAGCTGCTGTGTGGCAAATGTGGGTCAGATCTATGGGGCAGGAGCTGCTGTGGGTCAGATCTATGGGGCAGGAACAGATGTGGGCCTGATGTTGGTCAGATTTATGGAGCAGGAGCTGCTGTGTTGCAGATGTGGGTCAGATCTATGGTGCAGGAGCTGCTGTGGGGCAGATGTAGGGCTTATCTATGGGGCAGGAGCTGCTGTGAGGCTGATGGGTGTTAGATCTATGGGGAGGAGCTGCTGTGGTGCAGATGTGGGTTAGATCTATGGGGCAGGAGCTGCAGTGGAGATGATGTACGTCAGATCTATGGGGCAGGAGCTGCTGTGGGGCTGCTGTGGGTTAGATCTATGGGGCAGGAGCTGTTGTGGGTCATATCTATTGGGCAGCAGCTGCTTTACATATGATGTGTGTCAGATCTATGGGGCAGGAGATGCAGTGGGGCTGATGGGGGTCAGATCTATGGGGCAGGAGCTACTGTGGGGCTGATGTGGGTCAAATCAATGGGGCAGAGCTGCTCTTGGGAACATGCGGTTCAGATCTATGGGGTAGGAGCTGCTGTGGGGCTGCTGTGGGTTAGATCTATAGGGCAGGAGCTGTTGTGGGTCATATCTATTGGGCAGCAGCTGCTTTACATATGATGTGTGTCAGATCAATGGGGCAGGAGCTGCTGTGGGGCTGATGTGGGTTAGATCTATGGGGCAGGAGCTGTTGTGGGGCTGATGGGGGTCAGATCTATGGGGCAGGAGCTGCTGCGGGGCTGATTTGGGTCAGATCTATGGGTCAGCAGCTGCTGTGTGTCTGATGTGGGTCAGATCTATAAAGCAGGAGCTGCTGTGGGGCTGATGTGGGTCAGATCTATGGGGCAGGAGATGCTGTGGGTCAGATCTATGGGGCAGGAGCTGCTGTGGGGAACATGTGGGTCAGGTCTATGGGGCAGGAGCTGCTGTGGGGCAGATGTGGGTCAGATCTATGGGTCAGCAGCTGCTGTGGGTCTGATGTGGGTCAGATCTATGGGGCAGGAGCTGCTGTGGGGCTGATGTGGGTCAGATCTATGGGGCAGGAGCTGCTGTGGCTCAGATCTATGGGGCAGGAACAGATGTGGGCCTGATGTTGGTCAGATTTATGGAGCAGGAGCTGCTGTGTTGCAGATGTGGGTCAGATCTATGGTGCAGGAGCTGCTGTGGGGCAGATGTAGGGCATATCTATGGGGAGGAGCTGCTGTGGTGCAGATGTGGGTCACATCTATGGGGCAAGAGATGCTGTGTGGCTGATGTGGGTCAAATCTATGGGGCAGGAGCTGCTTTGGGGCTGATGGTGGTTAGATCTATGGGGCAGGAGCTGCTGTGAGGCGCATGTGAGTCAGACCTATGGGGCAGGAGCAGCTCTGGGGCACATGTGGGTCAGATCTATGGGGCAGGAGTTGCTGTTGGGCAGATGTGGGACATAACTATGGGGCAAAATGTGCTGTGCGGCTGATGTGGGTAAGATCTATGAGACAGGAGCTGCTGTGGTTCAGATCTATGGGGCAGGAGCAGCTCTGGGGCACATGTGGGTCAGATCTATGTGTTAGGAGCTGCTGTGGGGCACATGTGGGTCAGATCTATGGGGCAGGAGCTGCTGTCGAGATGATGTGGGTCAGATCTTTGGGTAGGGGCTGCTGTGGGGCATATCTGAGTAAGATGTATGGGGCAGGAGCTGCTGTGGGTCAGATGTGGGTCAGATCTATGGGGCAAGAGCTGCTGTGGGGCAGATGTGGGTCAGATCTATGGGGCAGGAGATGCTGTGGGGCAGATGTGGGTCAGATCTATGGGGCAAAGGCTGCTGTGTGGAAGATGTGGGTCAGATCTATGGGGCAGGAGCTGCTGTGGGTCAGATGTGGGTCAGATCTATAGGTCAGGAGCTGCTGTGGCTGATGTGGGCCAGTTCTATGGGGCAGGAGATGCTGTGAGTCAGATGTATGAGGCAGGAGCTGCTGTGGGGCAGATGGGGGTCAGATCTATGGGGCAGGAGATGCTGTGGAGCTGATGTGGGTCAGATCTATGGGGCAGGAGCTGCTGGGGGGCAGATGTGGGTCAGATCTATGGGCAGGAGCTATTGTGCTGCACATGTTGGTAGGGTCTATGGGGCAGGAGCTGCTGTGGGGCAGATATGTGTCAGATCTATTGGGCAGGAGCTGCTGTGGGGCACATGTTGGTCAGATCTTTGGGGCAGCAGCTGCTGTGGAGCAGATCTGGGTAAGATCTATGTCGCAGGAGCTGCTGTGGGGCAGACGTGGCACATATCTATGGGGCAAAATCTGCTGTGGGGCTGATGTGGGTCAGATCTATGGGGCAGGATCTGCTGTGGGGCTGATGTGGGTCAAATCAATGGGGCAGAGCTGCTCTGGGGCACATGTGGGTCAGATCTATGGAGCAGGAGCTGCTGTGGGGCAGATTTGAATCAGATCTATAGGGCAGGAGCTGCTGTGGGTCAGATCTATGGGCAGGAGCTGCTGTGGGGCACATGTGAGTTAGATCTATGGGGCAGGAGATGGTGTGGGGCAGATTTGGGTCAGATGTATGGGTCAGGAGCTGCTGTGTTGCTGATGAGGGTCAGGTCTATGGGGCATGGGCTTCTGTGGTTCAGATCTACGGGACTGGAGCTGCAGTGGAGCACATGTGGGTCAGATCTATGGGGTAGAAGCTGTTGTGGGGCTGATGGGGGTCATATCTATAAGGCAGGAGCTGCTTTGGGGCTGATGGTGGTTAGATCTATATGGCAGGAGCTGCTGTGGGGCACATGTGGGTCAGACCTATGGGGCAGGAGCTGCAGAGGAGATGATGTAGGTCAGATCTATGGGGCAGGAGTTGCTGTGGGGAATATGAGGGACATATCTATGGTGCAAAATCTGCTGTTGGACTGATGTGAGTCAGATCTATGAGTTTGGAGCTGCTGTGGGGCACTTGTGGGTCAGATCTATGGGGCAGGAGATGCTGTGGGGCTGATTTGGGTCAGATCTATGTGGCAGGAGATGCTGTGGGTCAGATCTATGGGGCAGGAGCTGCTGTGGGGAACATGTGGGTCAGGTCTATGGGGCAGGAGCTGCTGTGGGCACATGTGGGTCACACTGGGACCCATATGGGGACAAAGGGAGACATCATAGAGACTCATAGGGACCTATTGGGACCAATAGGGACCCAAAGAGAGACATAGAGACCCCATAGAAACCCATGGAGACCCCATAGAGGCACAAAGTGACACATAGAGGGACACCAAGACCCATAGAAACCAGATAGAGACTCCATATAGACACATAGGAACACATTGAGACCCACTGGGACAGTGAGACCACATATAGACTCATAGGGACACATTAGGAGCCATTAAGACCCATAGGGACACATAGGACGACTTTGAAACTTATAGATACCCAAAGGAAGACATTTGGGCCCAGAGATAACCATAAGAGACCCCATAGAGACCCCATAGGGGCACATAGCAACCCATAGGGGGGACATTGGGACACATAGGTACACATTGTGACACGTAGGAAGACACTGGGACCCATAAGGGGACATTGGGACACATAGGGACCCAATGAATTACAGTGGGGGACAGTGAGACCCATAGAGATACATAAGGACCCCGCTGAGACCCATAAGAGACCCCATAGAGGCACCTAGGGACCACATTGAAACTCATAGATACTTGTAGGAAGACATTTGGGCCCAGAGATATCCATAAGAGACCCCACAGAGACCCCATAGAGGCACATAGCAACCCATAGGGGGGACACTGGGACACGTAGGGAAACATTCTGACCCATAGGGAGACACTGGGACCCATATGGGGACATTGGGACACATAGGGACCCCTTGGACTACAGTGGGGGACAGCCAGACCCATAGAGACACATAGAAACCCCGCTGAGACCCATAAGAGACCCTATAGAGGCACATAGGGACCACATTGAAACCCATAGATAGCTATAGGAAGATATTTGGGCCCAGAGATACCCATAAGAAACCACATACAAGCACATAGCAACCCACAGGGGGGACATTGGGACACATAGTGACCCATAGGGGGACATTGGGACACATAGGTACACATAGGGAGACACTGGGACCCATAGGGGGACATTGGGACACATAGTGACCCCATGGATTAAAGTGGGGGACAGTCAGATCCATCGAGACACATAGGGACCCTGCTGAGACCCATAAGAGACCCCATAGAGGAACATAGCAACCCATAGGGGGGACATAGGGACACATAGGGACACACCGTGACCCATGAGGAGACACTGGATCCCATAGGGGGACAATGGGACACATAAGGACCCCATGGATTACAGTGGGGGACAGTGAGACCCATAGAGACACATAGGGAACCCGCTGAGACCCATAAGAGACCCCATAGAGGCACATAGGGACCTCATGTAACCCATAGATACCCACAGGGAGACATTTGGGCCCAGAGCTATCCATAAGAGAGCCCATTGAGGCACATAGCAACCCATAGGTAGGACATTGGGACACATAGGGACACATAGTGACCCATAGGGAGACACTGGGACCCATATGGGGATATTGGGACACATAGGGACCACATGGATTACAGTGGTGGACAGTGAGACCCATAGAGACACATAGGGACTTCGTTGAGACCCATAAGAGACCCCATAGAGGCACATAGGGACCACATTGAAACCCATAGATACCCTTAGGAATACATTTGGGACGATAGTTACCCATAAAAGACCCCATAGAGACCCCATAGAGGCACATAGCAAACCATAGTGGGGACATTGGGACACATAGGGACCCCATAGAGAGACATAGAGACATATAGGGACCCATTTAGAGGCATAATAACCCCATAGAGTCCTATAGGGACACCCAGAGATCCATAGGGAAACATTGGGACCCACAGGGGCTGTGTGGGAGATTGGTAATCACAGCCTGAACCTCTGATTAATCAGCTGAGGCAAGTGTGGGGTCAGCTGCGGGAGCACAGGTGAGAGTAATGGAGCTGTGCTCCCGGGAGGGCTGGAGCTCGACTCCACCTCCTCTGAGACCTCATTTAAGGGCTGACCCTCACTCGAGCCGCTTTCCATTATCTTTCCGAGCTCCCTGTTACCGGGTGAGGTCCCAGAAGACTGGAGGCTTGCCAACGTGACTCCCATTTCCAAGCAAGGTTGTCAGGAGGATCCGGGCAACTCCAGGCCTGTTAGCCTGACCTCGGTGCCAGGGAAGGGAATGGAACGAATTGTCTTGAGGGAGATGACAGATGCGGCAGGTGTGGGATGAGCAGGAGATCAGACCTAGCCAGCATGAGTTCGTGAAGGGCAGCTCCTGCTTGACCAATCTGATCTCCTTCTACGATCCTGTGACCCATCTGATGGATGAAGGAAAGAAAGAAAGGCTGTTGATGTGCTCTACTTGGACTTCAGCAAAGCCTTCACAACTGTCTCCCATGCTATTCTCCTACAAAAGCTGGCAGCCCTTTTCCAACCTTGAGAATTCTGTGATTCTGTGAGGCAGCATCTCTTGGACATCGCTCTGCAGTGAAGACCGCCCCAGCTTCCTCAGCGAAGGCATCACCACTGGTGAGTTTCTCTCTCGCTTAGAACCTCTGTACATTTGTTACCATCTTTGTTACCATCTGTATAGTTACCACCTAGACAGGGGGACATAGAGAGACGCTGGGACCCCTAGGGACCCATAGAGATCCAGAGGAAGACATTGGGACCCATAGAGAGACACTGGGACCCATAGGGACACATAGAGAGACACTGGGACCCATAGGGACACATAGAGACCCATAGACAGTCATTGGGAGCCATAAGGAGAAATTGAGACCCATAGAGACCCCATTGAGACCCATAGTGCCTCAAAGAAACCCATAGCGACCCCATAGTCACCCATAGCGCCCCATAGGAGCACAAAGATACCCCATAGAGCCCCATAGTGACCCATAGGGGCCCAAAGAGACCCCATAGCACCCCATAGCTACTCCATAGTGCCCCATAGCAGCCCATGGAGCCTCATAGACACTCCATTGTGCCCCACAGCACCCCATTGCACCCCATAGGGACCCATAGACACAGCATACTGCTCCATAGAGCCCCATAGACACCCCATAGTTCCCCACAGCACCCCATAGCAGCCCACAGTGCCCCATAGACACCACATAAGGCCCTACAGCCACACCATAGAGCCCAATTGAAGCACATACACACCCCATATCGCCCCATAGTGCCTGTAGACACCCCATAGAGCCCCATAGAAACTCACTGAACCCCATACAGACCCCATGCAGACCCCATAGAGCCCCACAGACAACCCATAGATCCCCATAGACTCCCCATAGAGCCCCATAGGGACCTCATAGCGCCCCATAGAGACCACATTCTTCCGCATAGAGCCCCATAGCAAACCATAGCACCCCATAGTCACCCATAGCGCCCCATAGGAACCCAAGGATACCCCAAAGCACCCCATAGCCACCCTACAGCACCGCATAGCCACCCCATAGAGCCCCATAGACACCACATAGTGCCCCATGGAGCCCCATAGGGGCACAAAGAGACCCCAAATCATCCCATAGCTACTCCACAGTGCCCCATAGCAGCCCATGGAGCCTCATAGACACTCTCTTGTGCCCCACAGCGCCCCATTGCACCCCATAGAGACCCATAGACACCCTATACTGCTCCATAGAGCCCCATAGCACCCCATAGTGCCTCACAGCACCCCATAGCACAACATAGTGCCACATAGACACCACATAAGGACATATAGCCGCGCCATAGAGCCCCACAGACATCCCATAGAGCCCCGTAGGCAACCCATTGTGCCCCATAGAGCTCCCATAGCCACCCATAGAAACTAATTTACCAAATAGACACACCATAGCGTTCCATAGACACCCCATAGAAACCTCAGAACGCCCCATAGAGCTCCATAGGCATCCCATAGAGCCCCATAGAGAACCCATAGAGGTACATAGCCACCCATAGGGGGGACATTGGGACACATAGGGCCACATAGTGACCCATAGGGAGACACTGGGACCCATAGGGTGACATTGGGACACATAGGGACACCATGGATTACATGGTTGATACAACCCATGTTGTATGTTTTCATGTTTATCAACATGGTTGATGTGGGTCAGATCTATTGGGCCGGAGGTGCTGTGGGGCTGACGTAGGAAAGATCTATGGGGCAGGAGATGCTTTGGGGCAGATGTGGGTCAGGTCTATTGGGCTGGAGCTGCTGTGGGGCACTTGTGGGTCAGATCTATGAGGCAGGGGCTGCTGTGGGTCAGATCTATGGGGCAGGAACAAATGTGGGCCTGATGTTGGTCAGATTTATGGAGCAGGAGCTGCTGTGTTGCAGATGTGGGTCAGATCTATGTTGCAGGAGCTGATGTGGGGCAGATGTAGGGCATATCTATGGGGCAGGAGCTGCTGTGAGGCTGATGGGTGTTAGATCTATGGGGAGGAGCTGCTGTGGTGCAGATGTGGGTCACATTTATGGGGCGGGAGATGCTGTGTGGCTGATGTGGGTCAAATCTATGGGGCAGGAGTTGCTGTTGGGCAGATGTGGGACATAACTATGGGGCAAAATCTGCTGTGGGGCTGATGTGGGTAAGATGTATGAGACAGGAGCTGCTGTGGTTCAGATCTATGGGGCAGGAGCACCGCTGGGGCACATGTGGGTCAGATCTATGTGTTAGGAGCTGCTGTGTGGCAGATGTGGGTCAGATCTATGGGGCAGGAGCTGCTGTCGAGATGATGTGGGTCAGATCTTTGGGTAGGAGCTGCTGTGGGGCAGATCTGGGTAAGATGTATGGGGCAGGAGCTGCTGTGGGTCAGATGTGGGTCAGATCTATGGGGCAGGAGATGCTGTGGGGCAGATGTGGGTCAGATCTATGGGGCAAAGGCTACTGTGTGGCAGATGTGGGTCAGATCTATGGGGCAGGAGCTGCTGTGGGTCTGATGTGGGTCAGATCTATGGGGCAGGAGCTGCTGTGGCTGATGTGGGCCAGTTCTATGGGGCAGGAGATGCTGTGAGTCAGATGTATGAGGCAGGAGCTGCTGTGGGGCAGATGGGGTTCAGATCTATTGGCCAGGAGATGCTGTGGGGCAGATGGGAGTCAGATCTATGGGGCAGGAGATGCTGTGGGGCAGATGTGGGTCAGATCTATGGGCAGGAGCTGCTGTGCTGCACATGTTGGTAGGGTCTATTGGGCAGGAGATGCTGTGGGGCAGATGTGGGTCAGATCTATGGGGCAGGAGCTGCTGTGGGGCTGATGTTGGTCAGATCTTTGGGGCAGCAGCTGCTGTGGAGCAGATCTGGGTAAGATCTATGTCGCAGGAGCTGCTGTGGGGCAGACGTGGCACATATCTATGGGGCAAAATCTGCTGTGGGGCAGATGTGGGTCAGATCTATGGGGCAGGAGATGCTGTGGGTCAGATGTGGATCAGATCTATAGGTCAGGAGCTGCTGTGGCTGATGTGGGCCAGTTCTATGGGGCAGGAGATGCTGTGATTCAGATGTATGAGGCAGGAGCTGCTGTGGGGTAGATGGGGGTCAGATCTATGGGGCAGGAGATGCTGTGGAGCAGATGTGGGTCAGATCTATGGGGCAGTAGCTGCTGTGGGGCAGATGTGGGTCAGATCTATGGGCAGGAGCTGCTGTGCAGCACATCTTGGTAGGGTCTATGGGGCAGGAGCTGCTGTGGGGCAGATGTGGGTCAGATCTATGGGGCAGGAGCTGCTGTGGGGCTGATGTTGGTCAGATCTTTGGGGCAGCAGCTGCTGTGGAGCAGATCTGGGTAAGATCTATGTCGCAGGAGCTGCTGTGGGGCAGACGTGGCACATATCTATGGGGCAAAATCTGCTGTGGGGCTGATGTGGGTCAGATCTATAGGTCAGGAGCTGCTGTGGCTGATGTGGGCCAGTTCTATGGGGCAGGAGATGCTGTGAGTCAGATGTATGAGGCAGGAGCTGCTGTGGGGCAGATGGGGGTCAGATCTATGGGGCAGGAGCTGCTGTGGGGCAGATGAGGTTTAGATCTATGGGCAGGAGCTGCTGTGCTGCACATGTTGGTAGGGTCTATTGGGCAGGAGCTGCTGTGGGGCAGATGTGGGTCAGATCTATGGGGCAGGAGCTGCTGTGGGGCTGATGTGGGTCAGATCTATGTGGCAGGAGCTGCTGTGGGGCAGATGAAGGGCATATCTATGGGGCAGGAGATGCTGTGGGGCAGATGTGGGTCAGATCTACGGGGCAAAGGCTGCTGTGTGGCAGATGTGGGTCAGATCTATGGGGCAGGAGCTGCTGTGGGTCAGATGTGGGTCAGATCTATGGGGCAGGAGCTGCTGTGGGGCTGATGTGGGTCAGATCTATGGGGCAGGAGCTGTTGTGGGGCTGATGGGAGTCAGATCTATAGGGCAGGAGCTGCAGTGGGGCTGATGTGGGTCAGATCTATGGGGTAAAGGCTGCTGTGTGGCAGATGTGGGACAGATCTATGAGGCAGGAGCTGCTGTGGGTCAGATGTGGGTCAGATCTATAGGTCAGGAGCTGCTGTGACTTTTGTGGGCCAGTTCTATGGAACAGGAGATGCTGTGAGTCAGATGTATGAGGCAGGAGCTGCTGTGGGGCAGATGGGGGTCAGATCTATGGGGCAGGAGATGCTGTGGAGCAGATGTGGGTCAGATCTATGGGGCAGGAGCTGCTGTGGGGCAGATGTGGGTCAGATCTATGGGCAGGAGCTGATGTAGGGAAGATTTGGGTCTGATCTATGCGGCAGGAACTGCTGTAGTTCAGATCTATGGGGCAGGAGCAGCTGTGAGGCACATGTGGGTCAGATCTATGGTTTAGGTGCTGCTTTGGGGAAAATGTGGGTCAGATCTATGTGGCAGGAAATGCTCTGGGTCTGATGTGGGTCAGATCATTGGGGAGGATCTGCTGTGGGTCTGATGTGGGTCAGATCTATGGGGCAGGAGCTGTTGTGGCGCAGATGTGGGTCAGATCTATGTTGCAGGAGCTGATGTGGGGCAGATGTAGGGCATATCTATGGGGAGGAGATGCTGTGGTGTAGATGTGGGACACATCTATGGGGCAGGAGATGCTGTGTGGCTGATGTGGGTCAAATCTATGGGGCAGGAGCTGCTGTTGGGCAGATGTGGGACATAACTATCGGGCAAAATCTGCTGTGGGGCTGATGTGGGTAAGATCTATGAGACAGGAGCTGCTGTGGTTCAGATCTATGGGGCAGGAGATGCTGTGGGGCAGATGTGGGTCAGATCTATGGGTCAGCAGCTGCTGTGGGTCTGATGTGGGTCAGATCTATGGGGCAGGAGCTGCTGTGGGGCTGATGTGGGTCAGATCTATGGGGCAGGAGCTGCTGTGGGTCAGATCTATGGGGCAGGAACAGATGTGGGCCTGATGCTGGTCAGATTTATGGAGCAGGAGCTGCTGTGTTGCAGATGTGGGTCAGATCTATGGGGCAGGTGCTGCTGTGCGACATATGTGGGTCAGATCTATGGGGCAGGATCTGCTGTGGGGCTGATGTGGGAAAGATCTATGGGGCAGGAGCTGTTGTGGGGCTGATGGGGGTCAGATCTATGGGGCAGGAGCTACTGTGGGGCTGACGTTGGTCTGATCTATGGGGCAGGAGCTGCTGTGCGACAGATGTGGGTCAGATCTATGGGGCAGGTGCTGCTGTGCGACATATGTGGGTCAGATCTATGGGGCAGGATCTGCTGTGGGGCTGATGTGGGCAAGATCTATGGGGCAGGATCTGCTGTGGGGCAGATGTAGTGCATATCTATGGGGCAGGAGCTGCTGTGAGGCTGATGGGTGTTAGATCTATGGGGAGGAGCTGCTGTGGTGCAGATGTGGGTCAGAGCTATGGGGCAGGAGCTGCTGTGGGGCAGAAGTGGGTAAGATCTATGTTGTAGGAGATGGTGTGTGGCAGATGTGGGTCAGATCTATGGTGTACGAGCTGCTGTGGGGCTGATGTGGGTCAGATCTATGGGGCAGGAGCTGCTGTGGTTAAGATCTATTTGGCAGGATCTGCTGTGGGGCAGATTTGGGTCCGATCTATGGGGCAGGAGCTGCTGTGTGACAAATGTGGGTCAGACCTATGGGGCAGGAGCTGCAGTGGGGCTGATGGGTTCAGATCTGTGGGGCAGGAGCTACTGTGGGTCTGATGTGGGTCAAATCAATAGGGCAGAGCTGCTCTTGGGAACATGTGGGTCAGATCTATGGGGCAGGAGCTGTTGTGGGGCTGATGGGGGTCAGATCTATGGGGCAGGAGCTGCAGTGGAGATGATGTACGTCAGATCTATGGGGCAGGAGATGCTGTGGGTCAGATCTATGGGGCAGGAGCTGCTGTGGGGAACATGTGGGTCAGGTCTATGGGGCAGGAGCTGCTGTGGTGCAGATGTGGGTCAGAGCTATGGGGCAGGAGCTGCTGTGGGGCAGAAGTGGGTAAGATCTATGGGGTAGGAGATGGTGTGTGGCAGATGTGGGTCAGATCTATGGTGTAGGAGCTGCTGTGGGGCTGATGTGGGTCAGATCTATGGGGCAGGAGCTGCTGTGGTTAAGATCTATTTGGCAGGATCTGCTGTGGGGCAGATTTGGGTCCGATCTATGGGGCTGGAGCTGCTGTGTGACAAATGTGGGTCAGATCTATGGGGCAGGAGCTGCAGTGGGGCTGATGGGGGTCAGATCTATGGGGCAGGAGCTGCAGTGGGGCTGATGTGGGTCAAATCAATTGGGCAGAGCTGCTCTTGGGAACATGTGGGTCAGATCTATGGAGCAGGAGCTGTTGTGGGGCTGATGGGGGTCAGATCTATGGGGCAGGAGCTGCTGCGGGGCTGATTTGGGTCAAATCTATAAGGCAGGAGATGCTGTGGGTCAGATCTATGGGGCAGGAGCTGCTGTGGGGAACATGTGGGTCAGATCTATGGGGCAGGAGCTGCTGTGGGGCAGATGTGGGTCAGATCTATGGGTCAGCAGCTGCTGTGGGTCTGATGTGGGTCAGATCTATGGGGCAGGAGCTGCTGTGGGGCTGATGTGGGTCTGATCTATTGGGCAGGAGCTGCTGTGGGTCAGATCTATGGGGCAGGAACAGATGTGGGCCTGATGTGTGTCAGATCTATGGGGCAGGAGCTGCTGTGTTGCAGATGTGGGTCAGATCTATGGTGCAGGAGCTGCTGTGGGGCAGATGTAGGGCTTATCTATGGGGCAGGAGCTGCTGTGAGGCTGATGGGTGTTAGATCTATGGGGAGGAGCTGCTGTGGTGCAGATGTGGGTCAGAGCTATGGGGCAGGAGCTGCTGTGGGGCAGAAGTGGGTAAGATCTATGGGGTAGGAGATGGTGTGTGGCAGATGTGGGTCAGATCTATGGGGCAGGAGCTGCAGTGGAGATGATGTAGGTCAGATCTATGGGGCAGGAGCTGCTGTGGGGCTGATGTGGGTCAGATCCTTGGGGCTGAAGCTGCTGTGGGTCATATCTATTGGGCAGCAGCTGCTTTACATATGATGTGTGTCAGATCTATGGGGCCGGAGCTGCAGTGGGGCTGATGGGGGTCAGATCTATGGGGCAGGAGCTACTGTGGGGCTGATGTGGGTCAAATCAATGGGGCAGAGCTGCTCTTGGGAACATGTGGGTCAGATCTATGGGGCAGGAGCTGCTGTGGGGCTGATGTGGGTCAGATCTATAGGGCAGGAGCTGCTGTGCGACAGATGTGGGTCAGATCTATGGGGCAGGAGCTGCTGTGGGGCTGATGTGGGTCAGATCTATGGGGCAGGAGCTGCTGTGGGGCTGATGTGGGTCAGATATATAGGGCAGGAGATGCTTTGGGGCACATGTAGATCAGATCTATGGGGCAGGAGCTGCTGTGGGGCTGATGTGGGTGAGATCAATAGGGCAGGAGCTGCTGTGCGACAGATGTGTGTCAGATCTATGGGGCAGGAGCTGCTGTGGGGCTGATGTGGGTCAGATCCTTGGGGCTGAAGCTGCTGTGGGTCATATCTACTGGGCAGCAGCTGCTTTACATATGATGTGTGTCAGATCTATGGGGCAGGAGCTGCTGTGGGGCTGATGTGGGTTAGATCTATGGGGCAGGAGCGGTTGTGGGGCTGATGGGGGTCAGATCTATGGGGCAGGAGCTACTGTGGGGCTGATGGGGGTCAGATCTATGGGGCAGGATCTGCTGCGGGGCAGATTTGGGTCAGATCTATGGGGCAGGAGCTGCTGTGGGGCTGATGTGGGTTAGATCTATGGGACAGGAGCTGTTGTGGGGCTGATGGGGGTCAGATCTATGGGGCAGGAACAGATGTGGGCCTGATGTTGGTCAGATTTATGGAGCAGGAGCTGCTGTGTTGCAGATGTGGGTCTGATCTATGGTGTAGGAGCTGCTGTGGGGCTGATGTGGGTCAGATCTATGGGGCAGGAGCTGCTGTGGTTAAGATCTATTTGGCAGGATCTGCTGTGGGGCAGATTTGGGTCAGATCTATGGGGCAGGAGCTGCAGTGGAGATGATGTACGTCAGATCTATGGGGCAGGAGCTGCTGTGGGGCTGATGTGGGTTAGATCTATGGGGCAGGAGCTGTTGTGGGGCTGATGGGGGTTAGATCTATGGGGCAGGAGCTACTGTAGGGCTGATGTTGGTCTGATCTATGGGGCAGGAGCTGCTGCGGGGCTGATTTGGGTCAGATCTATGGGGCAGGCGCTGCTGTGGGGCTGATGTGTTTTAGATCTATGGGGCAGGAGCTGTTGTGGGGCTGATGGGGGTCAGATCTATGGGGCAGGAGATGCTGTGGGTCAGATCTATGGGGCAGGAGCTGCTGTGGGGAACATGTGGGTCAGGTCTATGGGGCAGGAGCTGCTGTGGGGCAGATGTGGGTCAGATCTATGGGGCAGGAGCTGCTGTGTGGCAGATGTGGGTCAGATCTATGGTGTAGGAGCTGCTGTGGGGCTGATGTGGGTCAGATCTATGGGGCAGGAGCTGCTGTGGTTAAGATCTATTTGGCAGGATCTGCTGTGGGGCAGATTTGGGTCAGATCTATGGGGCAGGAGCTGCAGTGGAGATGATGTACGTCAGATCTATGGGGCAGGAGCTGCTGTGGGGCTGCTGTGGGTTAGATCTATGGGGCAGGAGCTGTTGTGGGTCATATCTATTGGGCAGCAGCTGCTTTACATATGATGTGTGTCAGATCTATGGGGCCGGAGCTGCAGTGGGGCTGATGGGGGTCAGATTTATGGGGCAGGAGCTACTGTGGGGCTGATGTGGGTCAAATCAATGGGGCAGAGCTGCTCTTGAGAACATGTGAGTCAGATCTATGGGGCAGGAGCTGCTGTGGGGCTGATGTGGGTCAGATCTATAGGGCAGGAGCTGCTGTGCGACAGATGTGGGTCAGATCTATGGGGCAGGAGCTGCTGTGGGGCTGATGTGGGTCAGATCTATAGGGCAGGAGCTGCTGTGCGACAAATGTGGGTCAGATCTATGGGGCAGGAGCTGCTGTGGGGCTGATGTGGGTCACATCCTTGGGGCTGAAGCTGCTGTGGGTCATATCTATTGGGCAGCAGCTGCTTTACATATGATGTGTGTCAGATCTATGGGGCAGGAGCTGCTGTGCGACAGATGTGTGTCAGATCTATGGGGCAGGAGCTGCTGTGGGGCTGATGTGGGTCAGATCTATAGGGCAGGAGCTGCTGTGCGACAGATGTGGGTCAGATCTATGGGGCAGGAGCTGCTGTGGGGCTGATGTGGGTCAGATCTATGGGGCAGGAGCTGCTGTGGGGCTGATGTGGGTCAGATCCTTGGGGCTGAAGCTGTTGTGGGTCATATCTACTGGGCAGCAGCTGCTTTACATATGATGTGTGTCAGATCTATGGGGCAGGAGCTGCTGTGGGGCTGATGTGGGTTAGATCTATGGGGCAGGAGCTGTTGTGGGGCTGATGGGGGTCAGATCTATGGGGCAGGAGATGCTGTGGGGCTGATGGGGGTCAGATCTATGGGGCAGGATCAGCTGCGGGGCTGATTTGGGTCAGATCTATGGGGCAGGAGCTGCTGTGGGGCTGATGTGGGTTAGATCTATGGGACAGGAGCTGTTGTGGGGCTGATGGGGGTCAGATCTATGGGGCAGGAGATGCTGTGGGTCAGATCTATGGGGCAGGACCTGCTGTGGGGAACATGTGTGTCAGATCTAGGGGGCAGGAGCTGCTGTGGGTCAGATCTATGGGTCAAGAACAGATGTGGGCCTGATGTTGGTCAGATTTATGGAGCAGGAGCTGCTGTGTTGCAGATGTGGGTCAGATCTATGGGGCAGGTGCTGCTGTGCTACATATGTGGGTCAGATCTATGGGGCAGGATCTGCTGTGGGGCTGATGTGGGACAGATCTATGGGGCAGGAGATGCTGTGGGGCAGATGTGGGTCAGATCCTTGGGGCTGAAGCTGCTGTGGGTCATATCTATTGGGCAGCAGCTGCTTTACATATGATGTGTGTCAGATCTATGGGGCAGGAGCTGCAGTGGGGCTGATGTGGGTCAGATCTATGGGGCAGGAGCTGCAGTGGAGATGATGTACGTCAGATCTATGGGGCAGGAGCTGCTGTGGGGCTTCTGTGGGTTAGATCTATGGGGCAGGAGCTGTTGTGGGTCATATCTATTGGGCAGCACCTGCTTTACATATGATGTGTGTCAGATCTATGGGGCAGGAGCTGCAGTGGGGCTGATGGGGGTCAGATCTATGGGGCAGGAGCTACTGTGGGGCTGATGTGGGTCAAATCAATGGGGCAGAGCTGCTCTTGGGAACATGTGGGTCAGATCTATGGGGCAGGAGCTGCTGTGGGGCTGCTGTGGGTTAGATCTATGGGGCAGGAGCTGCAGTGGAGATGATGTACGTCAGATCTATGGGGCAGGAGCTGCTGTGGGGCTGCTGTGGGTTAGATCTATGGGGCAGGAGCTGTTGTGGGTCATATCTATTGGGCAGCAGCTGCTTTACATATGATGTGTGTCAGATCTATGGGGCAGGAGCTGCTGTGGGGCTGATGTGTTCAGATCTATGGGGCAGGAGCTACTGTGGGTCTGATGTGGGTAAAATCAATTGGGCAGAGCTGCTCTTGGGAACATGTGGGTCAGATCTATGGGGCTGGAGCTGCTGTGGGGCTGATGTGGGTCAGATCTATAGGGCAGGAGCTGTTGTGGGTCATATCTATTGGGCAGCAGTTGCTTTACATATGATGTGTGTCAGATCTATGGGGCAGGAGCTGCTGTGGGGCTGATGTGGGTTAGATCTATGGGGCAGGAGCTGTTGTGGGGATGATTGGCTCAGATCTATGGGGCAGGAGCTGCTGCGGTGCTGATTTGGGTCAGATCTATGGGTCAGAAGCTGCTGTGGGTCTGATGTGGGTCAGATCTGTGGGGCAGGAGCTGCTGTGGGTCAGATCTATGGGGCAGGAGCTGCTGTGGGGAACATGTGGGTCAGATCTATGGGTCAGCAGCTGCTGTGGGTCTGATGTGGGTCAGATCTATGGGGCAGGAGCAGCTGTGGGGCTTATGTGGGTCAGATCTATGGGGCAGGAGCTGCTGTGGGTCAGATCTATGGGGCAGGAGATGCTGTGGGGCAGATGTGGGTCAGATCCTTGGGGCTGAAGCTGCTGTGGGTCATATCTATTGGGCAGCAGCTGCTTTACATATGATGTGTGTCAGATCTATGGGGCAGGAGCTGCTGTGGTGCTGATGTGGGTTAGATCTATGGGGCAGGAGCTGTTGTGGGGCTGATGTGGGTCAGATCAATGGGGCAGGACCTGCAGTGGAGATGATGTACATCAGATCTATGGGGCAGGAGCTTCTGTGGTCATATCTCTTGGGCAGCAGCTGCTTTACATATGATGTGTGTCAGATCTATGGGGCAGGAGCTGCTGTGGGGCTGATGTGGGATGGATCTATGGAGCAGGAGCTATTGTGGGGCTGATAGGGGTCAGATCTATGGGGCAGGAGCTGCTGCATTGCTGATTTGGGTCAGATCTATGGGTCAGCAGCTACTGTGGGTCTGATGTGGGTCAGATCTATGGGGCAGGAGCTACTGTGGGGCTGATGATGGTCTGATCTATGGGGCAGGAGCTGCTGTGCGACAGATGTGGGTCAGCTCTATGGGGCAGGTGCTGCTTTGCGACATATGTGGGTCAGATCTATGGGGCAGGATCTGCTGTGCGGCTGATGTGGGAAAGATCTATGGGGCAGGATCTGCTGTGGGGCAGATTTGGGTCAGATCTATGGGGCAGGAGCTGCTGTGTGGCAAATGTGGGTCAGATCTATGGGGCAGGAGCTGCTGTGGGTCAGATCTATTGGGCAGGAACAGATGTGGGCCTGATGTTGGTCAGATTTATGGAGCAGGAGCTGCTGTGTTGCAGGTGTGGGTCAGATCTATGGTGCAGGAGCTGCTGTGGGGCAGATGTAGGGCATATCTATGGGGCAGGAGCTGCTGTGAGGCTGATGGGTGTTAGATCTATGCTGAAAAGCTACTGTGGTGCAGATGTGGGTCAGAGCTATGGGGCAGGAGCTGCTGTGGGGCAGAAGTGGGTCAGATCTATGGTGTAGGAGCTGCTGTGGGGCTGATGTGGGTCAGATCTATGGGGCAGGAGCTGCTGTGGTTAAGATCTATTTGGCAGGATCTGCTGTGGGGCAGATTTGTGTCAGATCTATGGGGCAGGAGCTGCAGTGGAGCTGATTTACGTCAGATCTATGGGGCTGGAGCTGCTGTGGGGCTGATGTGGGTCAAATCAATGGGGCAGAGCTGCTCTTGGGAACATGTGGGTCAGATCTATGGGGCAGGAGCTGCAGTGGAGATGATGTAAGTCAGATCTATGGGGCAGGAGATGCTGTGGGTCAGATCTATGGGGCAGGAGCTTCTGTGGGGAACATGTGGGTCAGGTAAATGGGGCAGGAGCTGCTGTGGGGCTGCTGTGGGTTAGATCTATGGGGCAGGAGCTGCAGTGGAGATGATGTACGTCAGATCTATGGGGCAGGAGCTGCTGTGGGGCTGCTGTGGGCTAGATCTATGGGGCAGGAGCTGTTGTGGGTCATATCTATTGGGCAGCAGCTGCTTTACATATGATGTGTGTCAGATCTATGGGGCAGGAGCTGCTGTGGGGCTGATGTGTTCAGATCTATGGGGCAGGAGCTACTGTGGGTCTGATGTGGGTAAAATAAATTGGGCAGAGCTGCTCTTGGGAACATGTGGGTCAGATCTATGGGGCAGGAGCTGCTGTGGGGCTGATGTGGGTCAGATCTATAGGGCAGGAGCTGCTCTGGTCATATCTATTGGGCAGCAGCTGCTTTACATATGATGTGTGTCAGATCTATGGGGCAGGAGCTGCTGTGGGGCTGATGTGGGATGGATCTATGGAGCAGGAGCTATTGTGGGGCTGATAGGGGTCAGATCTATGGGGCAGGAGCTGCTGCAGGGCTGATTTGGGTCAGATCTATGGGTCAGCAGCTACTGTGGGTCTGATGTGGGTCAGATCTATGGGGCAGGTGCTGCTGTGCGACATATGTGGGTCAAATCTATGGGGCAGGAGATGCTGTGGGTCAGATCTATGGGGCAGGAGCTGCTGTGGGGAACATGTTTGTCATATCTATGGGTCAGCAGCTGCTGTGGGTCTGATGTGGGTCAGATCTATAGGGCAGGAGCAGCTGTGGGGCTTATGTGGGTCAGATCTATGTGGCAGGAGCTGCTGTGGGTCAGATCTATGGGGCAGGAACAGATGTGGGCCTGATGTTGGTCAGATTTATGGAGCAGGAGCTGCTGTGTTGCAGGTGTGGGTCAGATCTATGGGGCAGGATCTGCTGAGGGGCTGAAGTGGGACAGATCTATTGGGCAGGAGATGCTGTGGGGCAGATGTGGGTCAGATCCTTGGGGCTGAAGCTGCTGTGCGTCATATCTATTGGGCAGCAGCTGCTTTACATATGATGTGTGTCAGATCTATGGGGCAGGAGCTGCTGTGGGGCTGATGGGGGTCAGATCTATGGGGCAGGAGCTACTGTGGGGCTGATGTTGGTCTGATCTATGGGGCAGGAGCTGCTGTGCGACAGATGTGGGTCAGCTCTATGGGGCAGGTGCTGCTGTGCGACATATGTGGGTCAGGTCTATGGGGCAGGATCTGCTGTGGGGCTGATGTGGGAAAGATCTATGGGGCAGGATCTGCTGCGGGGCTGATTTGGGTGAGATCTATGGGTCAGCAGCTGCTGTGGGTCTGATGTGGGTCAGATCTATGGGGCAGGAGCTGCTGTGGGGCTGATGAGGGTCAGATCTATGGGGCAGGAGATGCTGTGGGTCAGATCTATGGGGCAGGAGCTGCTGTGGGGAACATGTGGGTCAGGTCTATGGGGCAGGAGCTGCTGTGCGGCCGATGTGGGTCAGATCTATGGGTCAGCAGCTGCTGTAGGTCTGATGTTGGTCAGATCTATGAGGCAGGAGCTGCTGTGTGGCAAATGTGGGTCAGATCTATGGGGCAGGAGCTGCTGTGGGTCAGCTCTATGGGGCAGGTGCTGCTGTGCGACATATGTGGGTCAGATTTATGGAGCAGGAGCTGCTGTGTTGCAGATGTGGGTCAGATCTATGGGGCAGGTGCTGCTGTGCTACATATGTGGGTCAGATCTATGGGGCAGGAGCTGCTGTGTGGCAAATGTGGGTCAGATCTATGGGGCAGGAGCTGCTGTGGTGCAGATGTAGGGCTTATCTATGGGGCAGGAGCTGCTGTGAGGCTGATGGGTGTTAGATCTATGGGGAGGACCAGCTGTGGTGCAGATGTGGGTCAGAGCTATGGGGCAGGAGCTGCTGTGGGGCAGAAGTGGGTAAGATCTATGGGGTAGGAGATGGTGTGTGGCAGATGTGGGTCAGATCTATGGTGTAGGAGCTGCTGTGGGGCTGATGTGGGACAGATCTATGGGGCAGGAGCTGCTGTGGTTAAGATCTATTTGGCAGGATCTGCTGTGGGGCAGATTTGGGTCACATCTATGGGGCAGGAGCTGTAGTGGAGATGATGTACGTCAGATCTATGGGGCAGGAGCTGCTGTGGGGCTGCTGTGGGTTAGATCTATGGGGCAGGAGCTGCAGTGGAGATGATGTACGTCAGATCTATGGGGCAGGAGCTGCTGTGGGGCTGCTGTGGGTTAGATCTATGGGGCAGGAGCTGTTGTGGGTCATATCTATTGGACAGCAGCTGCTTTACATATGATGTGTGTCAGATCTATGGGGCAGGAGCTGCTGTGGGGCTCATGTGGGTCAGATCTATAGGGCAGGAGCTGCTGTGGGTAATATCCATTGGGCTGCAGCTGCTTTACATATGATGTGTGTCAGATCTATGGGGCAGGAGCTGCTGTGGGGCTGATGTGGGTTGGATCTATGGGGCAGGAGCTGTTGTGGTGCTGATGGGGGTCAGATCTATGGGGCAGGAGCTGCTGCGGAACTGATTTGGGTCAGATCTATGGGTCAGCAGCTGCTGTGGGTCTGATTTGGGTCAGATCTATGGGGCAGGAGCTGCTGTGCGGCTGATGTGAGTCAGATCTATGGGGCAGGAGATGCTGTGGGTCAGATCTATGGGGCAGGATCTGCTGTGGGGAACATGTGGGTCAGGTCTATGGGGCAGGAGCTCCTGTGGGGCAGATGTGGGTCAGATCTATGGGTCAGCAGCTGCTGTGGGTCTGATGTGGGTCAGATCTATGGGGCAGGAGCTGCTGTGGGGCTGATGTGGGTCAGATCTATGGGGCAGGAGCTGCTGTGGGTCAGATCTATGGGGCAGGAACAGATGTGGGCCTGATGTTGGTCAGATTTATGGGGCAGGTGCTGCTTTGCGACATATGTGGGTCAGATCTATGGGTCAGCAGCTGCTGTGGGTCTGATGTGTGTCAGATCTATGGGGCACTAGCTGCTGTGGGGCTGATGTGGGACAGATCTATGGGGCAGGAGATGCTGTGGGGCAGATGTGGGTCAGATCCTTGGGGCTGAAGCTGCTGTGGGTCATATCTATTGGGCAGCAGCTGCTTTACATATGATGTGTGTCAGATCTATGGGGCAGGAGCTGCTGTGGGGCTGATGTGGGAAAGATCTATGGGGCAGGAGCTGTTGTGGGGCTGATGGGGGTCAGATCTATGGGGCAGAACCTACTGTGGGGCTGATGTTGGTCAGATCTATGGGGAAGGAGCTGCTGTGTGACAGATGTGGGTCAGATCTATGGGGCAGGAGCTGCTGTGGGGCAGATTTGGGTCAGATCTATGGGGCAGGAGCTGCTGTGTGGCAAATGTGGGTCAGATCTATGGGGCAGGAGCTGCTGTGGGGCAGATGTAGGGCTTATCTATGGGGCAGGAGCTGCTGTGAGGCTGATGGGTGTTAGATCTATGGGGAGGAGCTGCTGTGGTGCAGATGTGGGTCAGAGCTATGGGGCAGGAGCTGCTGTGGGGCAGAAGTGGGTAAGATCTATGGGGTAGGAGATGGTGTGTGGCAGATGTGGGTCAGATCTATGGTGTAGGAGCTGCTGTGGGGCTGATGTGGGTCAGATCTATGGGGCAGGAGCTGCTGTGGAGATGATGTACGTCAGATCTATGGGGCAGGAGCTGCTGTGGGGCTGCTGTGGGTTAGATCTATGGGGCAGGAGCTGTTGTGGGTCATATCTATTGGGCAGCAGCTGCTTTACATATGATGTGTGTCAGATCTATGGGGCAGGAGCTGCAGTGGGGCTGATGGGGGTCAGATCTATGGGGCAGGAGCTACTGTGGGGCTGATGTGGGTCAAATCAATGGGGCAGAGCTGCTCTTGGGAACATGTGGGTCAGATCTATGGGGCAGGAGCTGCAGTGGGGCTACTGTGGGTTAGATCTATGGGGCAGGAGCTGCAGTGGAGATGATGCACGTCAGATCTATGGGGCAGGAGCTGCTGTGGGGCTGCTGTGGGTTAGATCTATGGGGCAGGAGCTTTTGTGGGTCATATCTATTGGGCAGCAGCTGCTTTATATATGATGTGTGTCAGATCTATGGGGCAGGAGCTGCTGTGGGTCTGATGTGGGTAAAATCAATTGGGCAGAGCTGCTCTTGGGAACATGTGGGTCAGATCTATGGGGCAGGAGCTGCTGTGGGGCTGATGTGGGTTGGATCTATGGGGCAGGAACTGTTGTGGGGCTGATGGTGGACAGATGTATGGGGCAGGAGCTGCTGTGGGGCTGCTGTGGGTTAGATCTATAGGGCAGAAGCTGTTGTGGGTCATATCTATTGGGCAGCAGCTGATTTACATATGATGTGTGTCAGATCTATGGGGCAGGAGCTGCTGTGGGGCTGATGTGGGTTAGATCTATGGGGCAGGAGCTGTTGTGGTGCTGATGGGGGTCAGATCTATGGGGCAGGAGCTGCTGCGGGGCTGATTTGGGTCAGATCTATGGGTCAGCAGCTGCTGTGGGTCTGATGTGGGTCAGATCTATGGGGAAGGAGCTGCTGTGGGACTGATGTGGGTCAGATCTATGGGGCAGGAGATGGTGTGGGTCAGATCTATGGGGCAGGAGCTGCTTTGGGGAACATGTGGGTCAGGTCAATGGGGCAGGAGCTGCTGTGGGGCAGATGTGGGTCAGATCTATGGGTCAGCAGCTGCTGTGGGTCTGATGTGGGTCAGATCTATGGGGCAGGAGCTGCTGTGGGGCTGATGTGGGTCAGATCTATGGGGCAGGAGCTGCTGTGGGTCAGATCTATGGGGCAGGAACAGATGTGGGCCTGAAGTTGGTCACATTTATGGAGCAGGAGCTGCTGTGTTGCAGATATGGGTCAGATCTATGGGGCAGGTGCTGCTGTGCGACATATGTGGGTCAGATCTATGGGGCAGGATCTGCTGTGGGGCTGATGTGGGAAAGATCTATGGGGCATGAGCTGTTGTGGGGCTGATGTTGGTCTGATCTATGGGGCAGGAGCTGCTGTGCGACAGATGTGGGTCAGATCTATGGGGCAGGTGCTGCTGTGCGACATATGTGGGTCAGATCTATGGGGCAGGATCTGCTGTGGGGCTGATGTGGGAAAGATCTATGGGGCAATAGATGCTGTGGGGCAGATGTGGGTCAGATCTATGGGTCAGCAGCTGCTGTGGGTCTGATGTGGGTCAGATCTATGGGGCAGGAGCTGCTGTGGGGCTGATGTGGGTCAGATATATGGGGCAGGAGCTGCTGTGGGTCAGATCTATGGGGCAGGAACAGATGTGGGCCTGATATTGGTCAGATTTATGGAGCAGGAGCTGCTGTGTTGCAGATGTGGGTCAGATCTATGGGGCAGGTGCTGTTGTGCGACATATGTGGGTCAGATCTATGGGGCAGGATCTGCTGTGGGGCTGATGTGGGAAAGATCTATGGGGCAGGAGCTGTTGTGGGGCAGATTTGGGTCAGATCTATGGGGCAGGAGCTGCTGTGGGGCAGATGTAGGGCATATCTATGGGGCAGGAGCTGCTGTGAGGCTGATGGGTGTTAGATCTATGGGGAGGAGCTGCTGTGGTGCAGATGTGGGTCAGAGCTATGGGGCAGGAGCTGCTGTGGTTAAGATCTATTTGGCAGGATCTGCTGTGGGGCAGATTTGGGTCAGATCTATGGGGCAGGAGCTGCTGTGGTTAAGATCTATTTGGCAGGATCTGCTGTGGGGCAGATTTGGGTCAGATCTATGGGGCAGGAGCTGCTGTGTGGCAAATGTGGGTCAGATCTAAGGGGAGGAGCAGCTGTGGGTCAGATCTATGGGGCAGGAACAGATGTGGGCCTGATGTTGGTCAGATTTAAGGAGCAGGAGCTGCTGTGCGACATATGTGGTTCAGATCTATGGGGCAGGATCTGCTGTGGGGATGATGTGGGAAAGATCAATGGGGCAGGAGATGCTGTGGGACAGATGTGGGACAAATCCTTGGGGCTGAAGCTGCTGTGGGTCATATCTATTGGGCAGCAGCTGCTTTACATATGATGTGTGTCAGATCTATGGGGCAGGAGCTGCTGTGGGTCTGATGTGGGTCAAATCAATTGGGCAGAGCTGCTCTTGGGAACATGTGGGTCAGATCTATGGGGCAGGAGCTGCTGTGGGGCTGATGGGTGTTAAATCTATGGGGAGGAGCTGCTGTGGTGCAGATGTGGGTCAGAGCTATGGGGCAGGAGCTGCTGTGTGGCAGATGTGGGTCAGATCTATGGTGTAGGAGCTGCTGTGGGGCTGCTGTGGGTCAGATCTATGGGGCAGGAGCTGCTGTGGTTAAGATCTATTTGGCAGGATCTGCTGTGGGGCAGATTTCGGTCAGATCTATGGGGCAGGAGCTGCAGTGGGGCTGATGGGGGTCAGATCTATGGGGCAGGAACTACTGTGGGGCTGATGTGGGTCAAATCAATTGGGCAGAGCTGCACTTGGGAACATGTGGGTCAGATCTATGGGGCAGGAGCTGCTGTGGGGCTGATGTGGGTCAGATCTATAGGGCAGGAGCTGCTGTGGGTAATATCTATTGGGCAGCAGCTGCTTTACATATGATGTGTGTCAGATCTATGGGGCAGGAGCTGTTGTGGGGCTGATGGGGGTCAGATCTATGGGGCAGGAGCTACTGTGGGCCTGATGTTGGTCAGATTTATGGAGCAGGAGCTGCTGTGGGGCTGATGTGGGTTGGATCTATGGGGCAGGAGCTGTTGTGGGGCTGATGGGGGTCAGATCTATGGGGCAGGAGCTACTGTGGGGCTGATGTTGGTCTGATCTATGGGGCAGGAGCTGCTGTGCGACAGATGTAGGTCAGCTCTATGGGGCAGGTGCTGCTGTGCGACATATGTGGGTCAGATCTATGGGGCAGGATCTGCTGTGGGGCTGATGTGGGAAAGATCTATGGGGCAGGATCTGCTGTGGGGCAGATTTGGGTCAGATCTATGGGGCAGGAGCTGCTGTGTGGCAAATGGAGGTCAGATCTATGGGGTAGGAGCTGCTGTGTGTCAGATCTATGGGGCAGGAACAGATGTGGGCCTGATGTTGGTCAGATTTATGGAGCAGGAGCTGCTGTGTTGCAGATGTGGGTCAGATCTATAGTGCAGGAGCTGCTGTGGGGCAGATGTAGGGCTTATCTATGGGGCAGGAGCTGCTGTGAGGCTGATGGGTGTTAGATCTATGGGGAGGAGCTGCTGTGGTGCAGATGTGGGTCAGAGCTATGGAGCAGGAGCCGCTGTGGGGCAGAAGTGGGTAAGATCTATGGGGTAGGAGATGGTGTGTGGCAGATGTGGGTCAGATCTATGGTGTAGGAGCTGCTGTGGGTCTGATGTGGGTCAGATCTATGGGGCAGGAGCTGCTGTGGTTAAGATCTATTTGGCAGGATCTGCTGTGGGGCAGATTTGGGTCAGATCTATGGGGCAGGAGCTGCAGTGGAGATGATGTACGTCAGATCTATGGGGCAGGAGCTGCTGTGGGGCTGCTGTGGGTTAGATCTATGGGGCAGGAGCTGTTGTGGGTCATATCTATTGGGCAGCAGCTGCTTTACATATGATGTGTGTCAGATCTATGGGGCAGGAGCTGCAGTGGGGCTGATGGGTTCAGATCTATGGGGCAGGAGCTACTGTGGGGCTGATGTGGGTCAAATCAATGGGGCAGAGCTGCTCTTGGGAACATGTGGGTCAGATCTATGGGGCAGGAGCTGCTGTGGGGCTGCTGTGGGTTAGATCTATGGGGCAGGAGCTGCAGTGGAGATGATGTACGTCAGATCTATGGGGCAGGAGCTGCTGTGGGGCTGCTGTGGGTTAGATCTATGGGGCAGGAGCTGTTGTGGGTCATATCTATTGGGCAGCAGCTGCTTTATATATGATGTGTGTCAGATCTATGGGGCAGGAGCTGCAGTGGGGCTGATGGGGGTCAGATCTATGGGGCAGGAGCTACTGTGGGGCTGATGTGGGTCAAATCAATGGGGCAGAGCTGCTCTTGGGAACATGTGGGTCAGATCTATGGGGCAGGAGCTACTGTGGGGCTGATGTGGGTCAGATCTATAGGGCAGGAGCTGCTGTGCGTCAGATGTGTGTCAGATCTATGGGGCAGGAGCTGCTGTGGGGCTGATGTGGGTTAGATCTATGGGGCAGGAGCTGTTGTGGGGCTGATGGGGGTCAGATCCTTAGGGCAGGAGCTACTGTGGGACTGATGATGGTCTGATCTATGGGGCAGGAGCTGCTGCGGGGCTGATTTGGGTCAGATCTATGGGGCAGGAGCTGCTGTGGGGCTGATGTGGGTTAGATCTATGGGGCAGGAGCTGTTGTGGGGCTGATGGGTGTCAGATCTATGGGGCAGGAGATGCTGTGGGTCAGATCTATGGGGCAGGAGCTGCTGTGGGGAACATGTGGGTCAGGTCTATGGGGCAGGAGCTGCTGTGGGGCAGATGTGGGTCAGATCTATGGGTCAGCAGCTGCTGTGGGTCTGATGTGGGTCAGATCTATGGGGCAGGAGCTGCTGTGGGGCTGATGTGGGTCAGATCTATGGGGCAGGAGCTGCTGTGGGTCAGATCTATGGGGCAGGAACAGATGTGGGCCTGATGTTGGTCAGATTTATGGAGCAGGAGCTGCTGTGTTGCAGATGTGGGTCAGATCTATGGTGCAGGAGCTGCTGTGGGGCAGATGTAGGGCTTATCTATGGGGCAGGAACTGCTGTGAGGCTGATGGGTGTTAGATCTATGGGGAGGAGCTGCTGTGTTGCAGATGTGGGTCAGAGCTATGGGGCAGGAGCTGCTGTGTGGCAGATGTGGGTCAGATCTATGGTGTAGGAGCTGCTGTGGGGCTGATGTGGGTCAGATCTATGGGGCAGGAGCTGCTGTGGTTAAGATCTATTTGGCAGGATCTGCTGTGGGGCAGATTTGGGTCAGATCTATGGGGCAGGAGCTGCAGTGGAGATGATGTACGTCAGATCTATGGGGCAGGAGCTGCTGTGGGGCTGCTGTGGGTTAGATCTATGGGGCAGGAGCTGTTGTGGGTCATATCTATTGGGCAGCAGCTGCTTTACATATGATGTGTGTCAGATCTATGGGGCAGGAGCTGCAGTGGGGCTGATGGGTTCAGATCTATGGGGCAGGAGCTACTGTGGGTCTGATGTGGGTCAAATCAATTGGGCAGAGCTGCTCTTGGGAACATGTGGGTCAGATCTATGGGGCAGGAGCTGCTGTGGGGCTGATGTGGGTGACATCTATGGGGCAGGAGCTGTTGTGGTGCTGATGGGGGTCAGATCTATGGGGCAGGAGCTGCTGCGGGGCTGATTTGGGTCAGATCTATGGGTCAGCAGCTGCTGTGGGTCTGATGTGGGTCAGATCAATGGGGCAGGAGCTGCTGTGGGGCTGATGTGGGTCAGATCTATGGGGCAGGAGATGCTGTGGGTAAGATCTATGGGGCAGGAGCTGCTGTGGGGATCATGTGGGTCAGGTCTATGGGGCAGGAGCTGCTGTGGGGCAGATGTGGGTCAGATCTATGGGTCAGCAGCTGCTGTGGGTCTGATGTGGGTCAGATCTATGGGGCAGGAGCTGCTGTGGGGCTGATGTGGGTCAGATCTATGGGGCAGGAGCTGCTGTGGGTCAGATCTATGGGGCAGGAACAGATGTGGGCCTGATGTTGGTCAGATTTATGGAGCAGGAGCTGCTGTGTTGCAGATATGGGTCAGATCTATGGGGCAGGTGCTGCTGTGCGACATATGTGGGTCAGATCTATGGGGCAGGATCTGCTGTGGGGCTGCTGTGGATCATATCTATTGGGCAGCAGCTGCTTTACTTATGATGTGTGTCAGATCTATGGGGCAGGAACTGCTGTGCGACAGATGTGGGTCAGATCTATGGGGCAGGTGCTGCTGTGCGACATATGTGGGTCAGATCTATGGGGCAGGATCTGCTGTGGGGCTGATGTGGGAAAGATCTATGGGGCAGGAGATGCTGTGGGGCAGATGTGGGTCAGATCTATGGGTCAGCAGCTGCTGTGGGTCTGATGTGGGTCAGATCTATGGGGCAGGAGTTGCTGTGGGGCTGATGTGGGTCAGATATATGGGGCAGGAGCTGCTGTGGGTCAGATCTATGGGGCAGGAACAGATGTGGGCCTGATATTGGTCAGATTTATGGAGCAGGAGCTGCTGTGTTGCAGATGTGGGTCAGATCTATGGGGCAGGTGCTGCTGTGCGACATATGTGGGTCAGATCTATGGGGCAGGATCTGCTGTGGGGCTGATGTGGGAAAGATCTATGGGGCAGGAGATGCTGTGGGGCAGATGTAGGGCATATCTATGGGGCAGGAGCTGCTGTGAGGCTGATGGGTGTTAGATCTATGGGGAGGAGCTGCTGTGGGGCAGAAGTGGGTAAGATCTATGGGGTAGGAGATGGTGTGTGGCAGATGTGGGTCAGATCTATGGTGTAGGAGCTGCTTTGGGGCTGATGTGGGTCAGATCTATGGGGCAGGAGCTGCTGTGGGTCAGATCTATGGGGCAGGAACAGATGTGGGCATGATGTTGGTCAGATTTATGGAGCAGGAGCTGCTGTGTTGCAGATGTGGGTCAGATCTATGGGGCAGGTGCTGCTGTGCTACATATGTGGGTCAGATCTATGGGGCAGGATCTGCTGTGGGGCTGATGTGGGACAGATCTATGGGGCAGGATCTGCTGTGGGGCAGATGTGGGTCAGATCCTTGGGGCAGGAGCTGCTGTGGGTCATATCAATTGGGCAGCAGCTGCTTTACATATGATGTGTGTCAGATCTATGCGGCAGGAGCTGCTGTGGGGCTGATGTCGGTTAGATCTATGGGGCAGGAGCTGCAGTGGAGTTGATGTACATCAGATCTATGGGGCAGGAGCTGCTGTGGGGCTGCTGTGGGTCAGATCTATGGGGCAGGAGCTTCTGTGGTCATATCTATTGGGCAGCAGCTGCTTTAAATATGATGTGTGTCAGATCTATGGGGCAGGAGCATCTGTGGGGCTGATGTGGGATGGATCTATGGAGCAGGAGCTATTGTGGGGCTGATGGGGGTCAGATCTATGGGGAGGAGCTGCTGCAGGGCTGATTTGGGTCAGATCTATTGGTCAGCAGCTGCTGTGGGTCTGATGTGGGTCAGATCTATGGGGCAGGTGCTGCTGTGCGACATATGTGTGTCAGATCTATGGGGCAGGAGATGCTGTGGGTCAGATCTATGGGGCAGGAGCTGCTGTGGGGAACATGTGGGTCAGATCTATGGGTCAGCAGCTGCTGTGGGTCTGATGTGGGTCAGATCTATGGGGCAGGAGCAGCTGTGGGGCTTATGTTGGTCAGATCTATGGGGCAGGAGCTGCTGTGGGTCAGATCTATGGGGCAGGAACAGATGTGGGCCTGATGTTGGTCAGATTTATGGAGCAGGAGCTGCTGTGTTGCAGATGTGGGTCAGATCTATGGTGCAGGAGCTGCTGTGGGGCAGATGTAGGGCTTATCTATGGGGCAGGAGCTGCTGTGAGGCTGATGTGGGTCAGATCCTTGGGGCTGAAGCTGCTGTGGGTCATATCTATTGGGCAGCAGCTGCTTTACATATGATGTGGGTCAGATCTATGGTGTAGGATCTGCTGTGGGGCAGATTTGGATCAGATCTATGGGGCAGGAACTGCTGTGTGGCTAATGTGGGTCAGATCTATGGGGCTGGAGCTGCTGTGGGTCAGATCTATGGGGCAGGAACAGATGTGGGCCTGATGTTGGTCAGATTTATGGAGCAGGAGCTGCTGTGTTGCAGATGTGGGTCAGATCTATGGGGCAGGTGCTGCTGTGCGACATATGTGGGTCAGATCTATGGGGCAGGATCTGCTGTGGGGCTGATGTGGGAAAGATCTATGGGGCAGGATCTGCTGTGGGGCAGATTTGGGTCAGATCTATGGGGCAGGAGCTGCTGTGTGGCAAATGTGTGTCAGATCTATGGGGCAGGAGCTGCTGTGGGTCAGATCTATGGGGCAGGAACAGATGTGGGCCTGATATTGGTCAGATTTATGGAGCAGGAGCTGCTGTGTTGCAGATGTGGGTCAGATCTATGGTGCAGGAGCTGCTGTGGGGCAGATGTAGGGCATATCTATGGGGCAGGAGCTGCTGTGAGGCTGATGGGTGTTAGATCTATGGGGAGGAGCTGCTGTGGTGCAGATGTGGGTCAGAGCTATGGGGCAGGAGCTGCTGTGGGGCTGCTGTGGGTTAGATCTATGGGGCAGGAGCTGCAGTGGAGATGATGTACGTCAGATCTATGGGGCAGGAGCTGCTGTGGGGCTGCTGTGGGTTAGATCTATGGGGCAGGAGCTGTTGTGGGTCATATCTATTGGGCAGCAGCTGCTTTATATATGATGTGTGTCAGATCTATGGGGCAGGAGCTGCAGTGGGGCTGATGGGGGTCAGATCTATGGGGCAGGAGCTACTGTGGGGCTGATGTGGGTCAAATCAATGGGGCAGAGCTGCTCTTGGGAACATGTGGGTCAGATCTATGGGGCAGGAGCTGCTGTGGGGCTGATGTGGGTCAGATCTATAGGGCAGGAGCTGCTGTGCGACAGATGTGTGTCAGATCTATGGGGCAGGAGCTGCTGTGGGGCTGATGTGGGTTAGATCTATGGGGCAGGAGCTGTTGTGGGGCTGATGGGGGTCAGATCCTTAGGGCAGGAGCTACTGTGGGACTGATGATGGTCTGATCTATGGGGCAGGAGCTGCTGCGGGGCTGATTTGGGTCAGATCTATGGGGCAGGAGCTGCTGTGGGGCTGATGTGGGTTAGATCTATGGGGCAGGAGCTGTTGTGGGGCTGATGGGTGTCAGATCTATGGGGCAGGAGATGCTGTGGGTCAGATCTATGGGGCAGGAGCTGCTGTGGGGAACATGTGGGTCAGGTCTATGGGGCAGGAGCTGCTGTGGGGCAGATGTGGGTCAGATCTATGGGTCAGCAGCTGCTGTGGGTCTGATGTGGGTCAGATCTATGGGGCAGGAGCTGCTGTGGGGCTGATGTGGGTCAGATCTATGGGGCAGGAGCTGCTGTGGGTCAGATCTATGGGGCAGGAACAGATGTGGGCCTGATGTTGGTCAGATTTATGGAGCAGGAGCTGCTGTGTTGCAGATGTGGGTCAGATCTATGGTGCAGGAGCTGCTGTGGGGCAGATGTAGGGCTTATCTATGGGGCAGGAACTGCTGTGAGGCTGATGGGTGTTAGATCTATGGGGAGGAGCTGCTGTGTTGCAGATGTGGGTCAGAGCTATGGGGCAGGAGCTGCTGTGTGGCAGATGTGGGTCAGATCTATGGTGTAGGAGCTGCTGTGGGGCTGATGTGGGTCAGATCTATGGGGCAGGAGCTGCTGTGGTTAAGATCTATTTGGCAGGATCTGCTGTGGGGCAGATTTGGGTCAGATCTATGGGGCAGGAGCTGCAGTGGAGATGATGTACGTCAGATCTATGGGGCAGGAGCTGCTGTGGGGCTGCTGTGGGTTAGATCTATGGGGCAGGAGCTGTTGTGGGTCATATCTATTGGGCAGCAGCTGCTTTACATATGATGTGTGTCAGATCTATGGGGCAGGAGCTGCAGTGGGGCTGATGGGTTCAGATCTATGGGGCAGGAGCTACTGTGGGTCTGATGTGGGTCAAATCAATTGGGCAGAGCTGCTCTTGGGAACATGTGGGTCAGATCTATGGGGCAGGAGCTGCTGTGGGGCTGATGTGGGTGACATCTATGGGGCAGGAGCTGTTGTGGTGCTGATGGGGGTCAGATCTATGGGGCAGGAGCTGCTGCGGGGCTGATTTGGGTCAGATCTATGGGTCAGCAGCTGCTGTGGGTCTGATGTGGGTCAGATCAATGGGGCAGGAGCTGCTGTGGGGCTGATGTGGGTCAGATCTATGGGGCAGGAGATGCTGTGGGTAAGATCTATGGGGCAGGAGCTGCTGTGGGGATCATGTGGGTCAGGTCTATGGGGCAGGAGCTGCTGTGGGGCAGATGTGGGTCAGATCTATGGGTCAGCAGCTGCTGTGGGTCTGATGTGGGTCAGATCTATGGGGCAGGAGCTGCTGTGGGGCTGATGTGGGTCAGATCTATGGGGCAGGAGCTGCTGTGGGTCAGATCTATGGGGCAGGAACAGATGTGGGCCTGATGTTGGTCAGATTTATGGAGCAGGAGCTGCTGTGTTGCAGATATGGGTCAGATCTATGGGGCAGGTGCTGCTGTGCGACATATGTGGGTCAGATCTATGGGGCAGGATCTGCTGTGGGGCTGCTGTGGGTCATATCTATTGGGCAGCAGCTGCTTTACTTATGATGTGTGTCAGATCTATGGGGCAGGAACTGCTGTGCGACAGATGTGGGTCAGATCTATGGGGCAGGTGCTGCTGTGCGACATATGTGGGTCAGATCTATGGGGCAGGATCTGCTGTGGGGCTGATGTGGGAAAGATCTATGGGGCAGGAGATGCTGTGGGGCAGATGTGGGTCAGATCTATGGGTCAGCAGCTGCTGTGGGTCTGATGTGGGTCAGATCTATGGGGCAGGAGTTGCTGTGGGGCTGATGTGGGTCAGATATATGGGGCAGGAGCTGCTGTGGGTCAGATCTATGGGGCAGGAACAGATGTGGGCCTGATATTGGTCAGATTTATGGAGCAGGAGCTGCTGTGTTGCAGATGTGGGTCAGATCTATGGGGCAGGTGCTGCTGTGCGACATATGTGGGTCAGATCTATGGGGCAGGATCTGCTGTGGGGCTGATGTGGGAAAGATCTATGGGGCAGGAGATGCTGTGGGGCAGATGTAGGGCATATCTATGGGGCAGGAGCTGCTGTGAGGCTGATGGGTGTTAGATCTATGGGGAGGAGCTGCTGTGGTGCAGATGTGGGTCAGAGCTATGGGGCAGGAGCTGCTGTGGGGCAGAAGTGGGTAAGATCTATGGGGTAGGAGATGGTGTGTGGCAGATGTGGGTCAGATCTATGGTGTAGGAGCTGCTTTGGGGCTGATGTGGGTCAGATCTATGGGGCAGGAGCTGCTGTGGGTCAGATCTATGGGGCAGGAACAGATGTGGGCATGATGTTGGTCAGATTTATGGAGCAGGAGCTGCTGTGTTGCAGATGTGGGTCAGATCTATGGGGCAGGTGCTGCTGTGCTACATATGTGGGTCAGATCTATGGGGCAGGATCTGCTGTGGGGCTGATGTGGGACAGATCTATGGGGCAGGAGATGCTGTGGGGCAGATGTGGGTCAGATCCTTGGGGCAGGAGCTGCTGTGGGTCATATCAATTGGGCAGCAGCTGCTTTACATATGATGTGTGTCAGATCTATGCGGCAGGAGCTGCTGTGGGGCTGATGTCGGTCAGATCTATGGGGCAGGAGCTGCAGTGGAGTTGATGTACATCAGATCTATGGGGCAGGAGCTGCTGTGGGGCTGCTGTGGGTCAGATCTATGGGGCAGGAGCTTCTGTGGTCATATCTATTGGGCAGCAGCTGCTTTAAATATGATGTGTGTCAGATCTATGGGGCAGGAGCTGCTGTGGGGCTGATGTGGGATGGATCTATGGAGCAGGAGCTATTGTGGGGCTGATGGGGGTCAGATCTATGGGGAGGAGCTGCTGCAGGGCTGATTTGGGTCAGATCTATTGGTCAGCAGCTGCTGTGGGTCTGATGTGGGTCAGATCTATGGGGCAGGTGCTGCTGTGCGACATATGTGTGTCAGATCTATGGGGCAGGAGATGCTGTGGGTCAGATCTATGGGGCAGGAGCTGCTGTGGGGAACATGTGGGTCAGATCTATGGGTCAGCAGCTGCTGTGGGTCTGATGTGGGTCAGATCTATGGGGCAGGAGCAGCTGTGGGGCTTATGTTGGTCAGATCTATGGGGCAGGAGCTGCTGTGGGTCAGATCTATGGGGCAGGAACAGATGTGGGCCTGATGTTGGTCAGATTTATGGAGCAGGAGCTGCTGTGTTGCAGATGTGGGTCAGATCTATGGTGCAGGAGCTGCTGTGGGGCAGATGTAGGGCTTATCTATGGGGCAGGAGCTGCTGTGAGGCTGATGTGGGTCAGATCCTTGGGGCTGAAGCTGCTGTGGGTCATATCTATTGGGCAGCAGCTGCTTTACATATGATGTGGGTCAGATCTATGGTGTAGGATCTGCTGTGGGGCAGATTTGGATCAGATCTATGGGGCAGGAACTGCTGTGTGGCTAATGTGGGTCAGATCTATGGGGCTGGAGCTGCTGTGGGTCAGATCTATGGGGCAGGAACAGATGTGGGCCTGATGTTGGTCAGATTTATGGAGCAGGAGCTGCTGTGTTGCAGATGTGGGTCAGATCTATGGGGCAGGTGCTGCTGTGCGACATATGTGGGTCAGATCTATGGGGCAGGATCTGCTGTGGGGCTGATGTGGGAATGATCTATGGGGCAGGATCTGCTGTGGGGCAGATTTGGGTCAGATCTATGGGGCAGGAGCTGCTGTGTGGCAAATGTGTGTCAGATCTATGGGGCAGGAGCTGCTGTGGGTCAGATCTATGGGGCAGGAACAGATGTGGGCCTGATATTGGTCAGATTAATGGAGCAGGAGCTGCTGTGTTGCAGATGTGGGTCAGATCTATGGTGCAGGAGCTGCTGTGGGGCAGATGTAGGGCATATCTATGGGGCAGGAGCTGCTGTGAGGCTGATGGGTGTTAGATCTATGGGGAGGAGCTGCTGTGGTACAGATGTGGGTCAGAGCTATGGGGCAGGAGCTGCTGTGGGGCAGAAGTGGGTAAGATCTATGGGGTAGGAGATGGTGTGTGGCAGATGTGGGTCAGATCTATGGTGTAGGATCTGCTGTGGGGCTGATGTGGGTCAGATCTATGGGGCAGGAGCTGCAGTGGAGATGATGTACGTCAGATCTATGGGGCAGGAGGAGCTGTGGGGCTGCTGTGGGTTTGATCTATGGGGCAGGAGCTTCTGTGGGTTAGATCTATTGGGCAGCAGCTGCTTTACATATGATGTGTGTCAGATCTATGGGGCAGGAGCTGCTGTGGGGCTGATGGGGGTCAGAACTATGGGGCAGGAGCTGCTGTGGGGCTGATGGGGGTCAGATCTATGGGTCAGCAGCTGCTGTGGGTCTGATGTGGGTCAGATCTATGGTGCAGGAGCTGCTGTGGGGCAGATGTAGGGCATATCTATGGGGCAGGAGCTGCTGTGAGGCTGATGGGTGTTAGATCTATGGGGAGGAGCTGCTGTGGTGCAGATGTGGGTCAGAGCTATGGGGCAGGAGCTGCTGTGGGGCAGAAGTGGGTAAGATCTATGGGGTAGGAGATGGTGTGTGGCAGATGTGGGTCAGATCTATGGTGTAGGAGCTGCTGTGGGGCTGATGTGGGTCAGATCTATGGGGCAGGAGCTGCTGTGGTTTAAGATCTATTTGGCAGGATCTGCTGTGGGGCAGATTTCGGTCAGATCTATAGGGTAGGAGCTGCTGTGTGGCAAATGTGGGTCAGATCTATGGGGCAGGAGCTGCCTTGGAGATGATGTACGTCAGATCTATGGGGCAGGAGCTGCTGTGGGGCTGCTGTGGGTTGGATCTATGGAGCAGGAGCTGTTGTGGGGCTGATGGGGGTCAGAACTATGGGGCAGGAGCTGCTGCGGGGCTGATGGGGGTCAGATCTATGGAGCAGGAGCTGCTGTGTTTCAGATGTGGGTCAGATCTATGGTGCAGGAGCTGCTGTGGGGCAGATGTGGGTCAGATCTATGGGGAAGGAGCTACTGTGGGGCTGATGTGGGTCAGATCTATGGTGCAGGAGCTGCTGTGGGGCAGATGTAGGGCATATCTATGGGGCAGGAGCTGCTGTGAGGCTGATGGGTGTTAGATCTATGGGGAGGAGCTGCTGTGGTGCAGATGTGGGTCAGAGCTATGGGGCAGGAGCTGCTGTGTGGTAGATGTTGGTAAGATCTATGGGGCAGGAGCTGCAGTGGAGATGATGTACGTCAGATCTATGGGGCAGGAGCTGCAGTGGAGATGATGTACGTCAGATCTATGGGGCAGGATCTGCTGTGGGGCTGATGGGGGTCAGATCTATGGGGCAGGAGCTGTTGTGGGGCTGATGGGGGTCAGATCTATGGGGCAGGAGCTACTGTGAGGCTGATGTTGGTCTGATCTATGGGGCAAGAGCTGCTGTGCGACAGATGTGGGTCAGATCTATGGGGCAGGTGCTGCTGTGCGACATATGTGGGTCAGATCTATGGGGCAGGATCTGCTGTGGGCCTGATGTGGGAAAGATCTATGGGGCAGGAGATGCTGTGAGGCAGATGTGGGTCAGATCCTTGGGGCTGAAGCTGCTGTGGGTCATATCTATTGGGCAGCAGCTGCTTTACATATGATGTGGGTCAGATCTATGGTGTAGGATCTGCTGTGGGGCAGATTTGGGTCAGATCTTTTGGGCAGGAACTGCTTTGTGGCTAATGTGGGTCAGATCTATGGGGCAGGAGCTGCTGTGGGTCAGATCTATGGAGCAGGAACAGATGTGGGCCCGATGTTGGTCAGATTTATGGAGCAGGAGCTGCTGTGTTGCAGATGTGGGTCAGATCTATGGTGCAGGAGCTGCTGTGGGGCAGATGGGTGTTAGATCTATGGGGAGGAGCTGCTGTGGTGCAGATGTGGGTCAGAGCTATGGGGCAGGAGCTGCTGTGGGGCAGAAGTGGGTAAGATCTATGGGGTAGGAGATGGTGTGTGGCAGATGTGGGTCAGATCTATGGTGTAGGAGCTGCTGTGGGGCTGATGTGGGTCAGATCTATGGGGCAGGAGCTGCTGTGGTTAAGATCTATTTGGCAGGATCTGCTGTGGGGCAGATTTGGGTCAGATCTATGGGGCAGGAGCTGCTGTGTGGCAAATGTGGGTCAGATATATGGGGCTGGAGCTGCTGTGGGTCAGATCTATGGGGCAGGAACAGATGTGGGCCTGATGTTGGTCAGATTTATGGACCAGGAGCTGCTGTGTTGCAGATGTGGGTCAGATCTATGGTGCAGGAGCTGCTGTGGGGCAGATGTAGGGCATATCTATGGGGCAGGAGCTACTGTGAGGCTGATGGATGTTAGATCTATGGGGAGGAGCTGCTGTGGTGCAGAAGTGGGTAAGATCTATGGGGTAGGAGATGGTGTGTGGCAGATGTGGGTCAGATCTATGGTGTAGGAGCTGCTGTGGGGCTGCTGTGGGTCAGATCTATGGGGCAGGAGCTGCTGTGGTTAAGATCTATTTGGCAGGATCTGCTGTGGGGCAGATTTGGGTCAGATCTATGGGGCAGGAGCTGTAGTGGAGATGATGTACGTCAGATCTATGGGGCAGGAGCTGCTGTGGGGCTGCTGTGGGTTAGATCTATGGGGCAGGAACTGTTGTGGGTCATATCTATTGGGCAGCAGCTGCGTTACATATGATGTGTGTCAGATCTATGGGGCAGGAGCTGCAGTGGGGCTGATGGGTTCAGATCTATGGGGCAGGAGCTACTGTGGGGCTGATGTGGGTCAAATCAATGGGGCAGAGCTGCTCTTGGGAACATGTGGGTCAGATCTATGGGGCACGAGCTGCTGTGGGGCTGCTGTGGGTTAGATCTATGGGGCAGGAGCTGCAGTGGAGATGATGTACGTCAGATCTATGGGGCAGGAGCTGCTGTGGGGCTGCTGTGGGTTAGATCTATCGGGCAGCAGATGCTTTACATATGATACGTGTCAGATCTATGGGGCAGGAGCTGCTGTGGGGCTGATGTGTGTTGGATCTATGGGGCGGGAGCTGTTGTGGGGCTGATGGGGGTCAGATCTATGGGGCAGGAGCTGCTGCGGGGCTGATTTGGGTCAGATCTATGGGTCAGCAGCTGCTGTGGGTCTGATTTGGGTCAGATCTATGGGGCAGGAGCTGCTGTGGGGCTGATGTGAGTCAGATCTATGGGGCAGGAGATGCTGTGGGTCAGATCTATGGTGTAGGAGCTGCTGTGGGGAACATGTGTGTCAGGTCTATGGGGCAGGAGCTCCTGTGGGGCAGATGTGGGTCAGATCTATGGGTCAGCAGCTGCTGTGGCTCTGATGTACGTCAGATCTATGGGGCAGGAGCTGCTGTGGGGCTGCTGTGGGTTAGATCTATGGGGCAGGAGCTGTTGTGGGTCATATCTATTGGGCAGCAGCTGCTTTACATATGATGTGTGTCAGATCTATGGGGCAGGAGCTGCAGTGGGGCTGATGGGTTCAGATCTATGGGGCAGGAGCTACTGTGGGTCTGATGTGGGTCAAATCAATTGGGCAGAGCTGCTCTTGGGAACATGTGGGTCAGATCTATGGGGCAGGAGCTGCTGTGGGGCTGATGTGGTTTGGATCTATGGGGCAGGAGCTGTTGTGGGGCTGATGGGGGTCAGATGTATGGGGCAGGAGCTGCTGTGGGGCTGCTGTGGGTTAGATCTATAGGGCAGAAGCTGTTGTGGGTCATATCTATTGGGCAGCAGCTGATTTACATACGATGTGTGTCAGATCTATGGGGCAGGAGCTGCTGTGGGTCTTATGTGGGTCAGATCTATGGGGCTGGAGCTGCTGTGGGGCTGATGTGCGTCAGATCTATGGGGCAGGAGATGCTGTGGGTCAGATCTATGGGGCAGGAGCTGCTGTGGGGAACATGTGGGTGAGGTCTATGGGGCAGGAGCTGCTGTGGGGCAGATGTGGGTCAGATCTATGGGTCAGCAGCTGCTGTGGGTCTGATGTGGGTCAGATCTATGGGGCAGGAGCTGCTGTGGGTCAGATCTATGGGGCAGGAACAGATGTGGGCCTGATGTTGGTCAGATTTATAGAGCAGGAGCTGCTGTGTTGCAGATATGGGTCAGATCTATGGGGCAGGTGCTGCTGTGCGACATATGTGGGTCAGATCTATGGGGCAGGATCTGCTGTGGGGCTGATGTGGGAAAGATCTATGGGGCAGGAGCTGTTGTGGGGCTGATGTTGGTCTGATCTATGGGGCAGGAGCTGCTGTGGTGCAGATGTGGGTCAGAGCTATGGGGCAGGTGCTGCTGTGCGACATATGTGGGTCAGATCTATGGGGCAGGATCTTCTGTGTGGCTGATGTGGGAAAGATCTATGGGGCAGGATCAGCTGTGGGGCTGATGTGGGAAAGATCTATGGGGCAGGAGCTGTTGTGGGGCAGATTTGGGTCAGATCTATGGGGCAGGAGCTGCTGTGGGGCAGATGTAGGGCATATCTATGGGGCAGGAGCTGCTGTGAGGCTGATGGGTGTTAGATCTATGAGGAGGAGCTGCTGTGGTGCTGATGTGGGTCAGAGCTATGGGGCAGGAGCTGCTGTGGGGCAGAAGTGGGTAAGATCTATGGGGTAGGATATGGTGTGTGGCAGATGTGGGTCAGATCTATGGTGTAGGAGCTGCTTTGGGGCTGATGTGGGTCAGATCTATGGGGCAGGAGCTGCTGTGGTTAAGATCTATTTGGCAGGATCTGCTGTGGGGCAGATGTGGGTCAGATCTATGGGGCAGGAGCTGCTGTGTGGCAAATGTGGGTCAGATCTAAGGGGCAGGAGCTGCTGTGGGTCAGATCTATGGGGCAGGAACAGATGTGGGCCTGATGTTGGTCAGATTTATGGAGCAGGAGCTGCTGTGTTGCAGATGTGGGTCAGATCTATGGGGCAGGTGCTGCTGTGCGACATATGTGGGTCAGATCTATGGGGCAGGATCTGCTGTGGGGATGATGTGGGAAAGATCTATGGGGCAGGAGATGCTGTGGGGCAGATGTGGGTCAGATCCTTGGGGCTGAAGCTGCTGTGGGTCATATCTATTGGGCAGCAGCTGCTTTACATATGATGTGTGTCAGATCTATGGGGCAGGAGCTGCTGTGGGGCTGATGTGGGTTAGATCAATGGGGCAGGAGCTGTTGTGGGGCTGATGGGGGTCAGATCTATGGGGCAGGAGCTACTGTGGGGCTGATGTTGGTCTGATCTATGGGGCAGGAGCTGCTGTGCGACAGATGTAGGTCAGCTCTATGGGGCAGGTGCTGCTGTGCGACATATGTTGGTCAGATCTATGGGGTAGGATCTGCTGTGGGGCTGATGTGGGAAAGATCTATGGGGCAGGATCTGCTGTGGGGCAGATTTGGGTCAGATCTATGGGGCAGGAGCTGCTGTGTGGCAAATGTGAGTCAGATCTATGGGGCAGGAGCTGCTGTGGGTCAGATCTATGGGGCAGGAACAGATGTGGGCCTGATGTTGGTCAGATTTATGTAGCAGGAGCTGCTGTGTTGCAGATGTGGGTCAGATCTATGGTGCAGGAGCTGCTGTGGGGCTGATGTAGGGCTTATCTATGGGGCAGGAGCTGCTGTGAGGCTGATGGGTGTTAGATCTATGGGGAGGAGCTGCTGTGGTGCAGATGTGGGTCAGAGCTATGGGGCAGGAGCTGCTGTGGGGCAGAAGTGGGTAAGATCTATGGGGTAGGAGATGGTGTGTGGCAGATGTGGGTCAGATCTATGGTGTAGGAGCTGCTGTGGGGCTGATGTGGGTCAGATCTATGGGGCAGGAGCTGCTGTGGTTAACATCTATTTGGCAGGATCTGCTGTGGGGCAGATTTCGGTCAGATCTATGGGGCAGGAGCTGCAGTGGAGATGATGTACGTCAGATCTATGGGGCAGGAGCTGCTGTGGGGCTGCTGTGGGTTAGATCTATGGGGCAGGAGCTGTTGTGGGTCATATCTATTGGGCAGCAGCTCCTTTACATATGATGTGTGTCAGATCTATGGGGCAGGAGCTGCAGTGGGGCTGATGGGGGTCAGATCTATGGGGCAGGAGCTACTGTGGGTCTGATGTTGGTCAAATCAATTGGGCAGAGCTGCTCTTGGGAACATGTGGGTCAGATCTATGGGGCAGGAGCTGCTGTGGGGCTGATGTGGGTCAGATCTATAGGGCAGGAGCTGCTGTGGGTAATATCTATTGGGCAGCAGCTGCTTTACATATGATGTGTGTCAGATCTATGGGGCAGGAGCTGTTGTGGGGCTGATGGGGATCAGATCAATGGGGTAGGAGCTGCTGCGGGGCTGATTTGGGTCAGATCTATTGGTCAGCAGCTGCTGTGGGTCTGATTTGGGTCAGATCTATGGGGCAGGAGCTGCTGTGGGGCTGATGTGAGTCAGATCTATGGGGCAGGAGATGCTGTGGGTCAGATCTATGGGGCAGGAGCTGCTGTGGGGAACATGTGGGTCAGGTCTATGGGGCAGGAGCTCCTGTGGGGCAGATGTGGGTCAGATCTATGGGTCAGCATCTGCTGTGGGTCTCATGTGGGTCAGATCTATGGGGCAGGAGCTGCTGTGGGGCTGATGTGGGTCAGATCTATGGGGCAGGAGCTGCTGTGGGTCAGATCTATGGGGCAGGAACAGATGTGGGCCTGATGTTGGTCAGATTTATGGGGCAGGTGCTGCTTTGCGACATATGTGGGTCAGATCTATGGGTCAGCAGCTGCTGTGGGTCTGATTTGGGTCAGATCTATGGGGCAGGAGCTGCTGTGTGGCAAATGTGGGTCAGATCTATGGGGCAGGAGCTGCTGTGGGGCAGATGTAGGGCTTATCTATGGGGCAGGAGCTGCTGTGAGGCTGATGGGTGTTAGATCTATGGGGAGGAGCTGCTGTGGTGCAGATGTGGGTCAGAGCTATGGGGCAGGAGCTTCTGTGGGGCAGAAGTGGGTAAGATCTATGGGGTAGGAGATGGTGTGTGGCAGATGTGGGTCAGATCTATGGTGTAGGAGCTGCTGTGGGGCTGATGTGGGTCAGATCTATGGGGCAGGAGCTGCTGTGGTTAACATCTATTTGGCAGGATCTGCTGTGGGGCAGATTTCGGTCAGATCTATGGGGCAGGAGCTGCAGTGGAGATGATGTACGTCAGATCTATGGGGCAGGAGCTGCTGTGGGGCTGCTGTGGGTTAGATCTATGGGGCAGGAGCTGTTGTGGGTCATATCTATTGGGCAGCAGCTCCTTTACATATGATGTGTGTCAGATCTATGGGGCAGGAGCTGCAGTGGGGCTGATGGGGGTCAGATCTATGGGGCAGGAGCTACTGTGGGTCTGATGTTGGTCAAATCAATTGGGCAGAGCTGCTCTTGGGAACATGTGGGTCAGATCTATGGGGCAGGAGCTGCTGTGGGGCTGATGTGGGTCAGATCTATAGGGCAGGAGCTGCTGTGGGTAATATCTATTGGGCAGCAGCTGCTTTACATATGATGTGTGTCAGATCTATGGGGCAGGAGCTGTTGTGGGGCTGATGGGGATCAGATCAATGGGGTAGGAGCTGCTGCGGGGCTGATTTGGGTCAGATCTATGGGTCAGCAGCTGCTGTGGGTCTGATTTGGGTCAGATCTATGGGGCAGGAGCTGCTGTGGGGCTGATGTGAGTCAGATCTATGGGGCAGGAGATGCTGTGGGTCAGATCTATGGGGCAGGAGCTGCTGTGGGGAACATGTGGGTCAGGTCTATGGGGCAGGAGCTCCTGTGGGGCAGATGTGGGTCAGATCTATGGGTCAGCAGCTGCTGTGGGTCTGATGTGGGTCAGATCTATGGGGCAGGAGCTGCTGTGGGGCTGATGTGGGTCAGATCTATGGGGCAGGAGCTGCTGTGGGTCAGATCTATGGGGCAGGAACAGATGTGGGCCTGATGTTGGTCAGATTTATGGGGCAGGTGCTGCTTTGCGACATATGTGGGTCAGATCTATGGGTCAGCAGCTGCTGTGGGTCTGATTTGGGTCAGATCTATGGGGCAGGAGCTGCTGTGTGGCAAATGTGGGTCAGATCTATGGGGCAGGAGCTGCTGTGGGGCAGATGTAGGGCTTATCTATGGGGCAGGAGCTGCTGTGAGGCTGATGGGTGTTAGATCTATGGGGAGGAGCTGCTGTGGTGCAGATGTGGGTCAGAGCTATGGGGCAGGAGCTTCTGTGGGGCAGAAGTGGGTAAGATCTATGGGGTAGGAGATGGTGTGTGGCAGATGTGGGTCAGATCTATGGTGTAGGAGCTGCTGTGGGGCTGATGTGGGTCAGATCTATGGGGCAGGAGCTGCTGTGGTTAACATCTATTTGGCAGGATCTGCTGTGGGGCAGATTTGGGTCAGATCTATGGGGCAGGAGCTGCAGTGGAGATGATGTACGTCAGATCTATGGGGCAGGAGCTGCTGTGGGGATGCTGTGGGTTAGATCTATGGGGCAGGAGCTGTTTTGGGTCATATCTATTGGGCAGCAGCTGCTTTACATATGATGTGTGTCAGATCTATGGGGCAGGAGCTGCAGTGGGGCTGATGGGGGTCAGATCTATGGGGCAGGAGCTACTGTGGGGCTGATGTGGGTCAAATCAATGGGGCAGAGCTGCTCTTGGGAACATGTGGGTCAGATCTATGGGGCAGGAGCTGCTGTGGGGCTGCTGTGGGTTAGATCTATGGGGCAGGAGCTGCAGTGGAGATGATGTACGTCAGATCTATGGGGCAGGAGCTGCAGTGGGGCTGATGGGTTCAGATCTATGGGGCAGGAGCTACTGTGGGTCTGATGTAGGTCAAATCAATTGGGCAGAGCTGCTCTTGGGAACATGTGGGTCAGATCTATGGGGCAGGAGCTGCTGTGGGGCAGATGTAGGGCATATCTATGGGGCAGGACCTGTTGTGGGGCTGATGGGGGTCAGATGTATGGGGCAGGAGCTGCTGTGGGGCTGCTGTGGGTTAGATCTATAGGGCAGAAGCTGTTGTGGGTCATATCTATTGGGCAGCAGTTGATTTACATATGATGTGTGTCAGATCTATGGGGCAGGAGCTGCTGTGGGGCTGATGTGGTTTAGATCTATGGGGCAGGAGCTGTTGTGGTGCTGATGGGGGTCAGATCTATGGGGCAGGAGCTGCTGCGGGGCTGATTTGGGTCAGATCTATGGGTCAGCAGCTGCTGTGGGTCTGATGTGGGTCAGATCTATGGGGCAGGAGCTGCTGTGGGGCTGATGTGGGTCAGATCTATGGGGCAGGAGATGCTGTGGGTCAGATCTATGGGGCAGGAGCTGCTGTGGGGAACATGTGGGTCAGGTCTATGGGGCAGGAGCTGCTGTGGGGCAGATGTGGGTCAGATCTATGGGTCAGCAGCTGCTGTGGGTCTGATGTGGGTCAGATCTATGGAGCAGGAGCTGTTGTGTTGCAGATATGGGTCAGATCTATGGGGCAGGTGCTGCTGTGCGACATATGTGGGTCAGATCTATGGGGCAGGATCTGCTGTGGGGCTGATGTGGGAAAGATCTATGGGGCAGGAGCTGTTGTGGGGCTGATGTTGGTCTGATCTATGGGGCAGGAGCTGCTGTGCGACAGATGTGGGTCAGATCTATGGGGCAGGTGCTGCTGTGCGACATATGTGGGTCAGATCTATGGGGCAGGATCTGCTGTGGGGCTGATGTGGGAAAGATCTATCGGGCAGGAGATGCTGTGGGGCAGATGTGGGTCAGATCTATGGGTCAGCAGCTGCTGTGGGTCTGATGTGGGTCAGATCTATGGGGCAGGAGCTGCTGTGGGGCTGCTGTAGGTCAGATCTATGGGGCAGGAGCTGCTGTGGGTCAGATCTATGTGGCAGGAACAGATGTGGGCCTGATGTTGGTCAGATTTATGGAGCAGGAGCTGCTGTGTTGCAGATGTGGGTCAGATCTATGGGGCAGGTGCTGCTGTGCGACATATGTGGGTCAGATCTATGGGGCAGGATCTGCTGTGGGGCTGATGTGGGAAAGATCTATGGGGCAGGAGCTGTTGTGGGGCAGATTTGGGTCAGATCTATGGGGCAGGAGCTGCTGTGGGGCAGATGTAGGGCATATCTATGGGGCAGGAGCTGCTGTGAGGCTGATGGGTGTTAGGTCTATGGGGAGGAGCTGCTGTGGTGCAGATGTGGGTCAGAGCTATGGGGCAGGAGCTGCTGTGGGGCCGAAGTGGGTAAGATCTATGGGGTAGGAGATGGTGTGTGGCAGATGTGGGTCAGATCTATGGTGTAGGAGCTGCTTTGGGGCTGATGTGGGTCAGATCTATGGGGCAGGAGCTGCTGTGGTTAAGATCTATTTGGCAGGATCTGCTGTGGGGCAGATTTGGGTCAGATCTATGGGGCAGGAGCTGCTGTGTGGCAAATGTGGGTCAGATCTAAGGGGCAGGAGCTGCTGTGGGTCAGATCTATGGGGCAGGAACAGATGTGGGCCTGATGTTGGTCAGATTTATGGAGCAGGAGCTGCTGTGTTGCAGATGTGGGTCAGATCTATGGGGCAGGTGCTGCTGTGCGACATATGTGGGTCAGATCTATGGGGCAGGATCTGCTGTGGGGATGATGTGGGAAAGATCTATGGGGCAGGAGATGCTGTGGGGCAGATGTGGGTCAGATCCTTGGGGCTGAAGCTGCTGTGGGTCATATCTATTGGGCAGCAGCTGCTTTACATATGATGTGTGTCAGATCTATGGGGCAGGAGCTGCTGTGGGGCTGATGTGGGTCAGATCTATGGTGCAGGAGCTGCTGTGGGGCAGATGTAGGGCTTATCTATGGGGCAGGAGCTGCTGTGAGGCTGATGGGTGTTAGATCTATGGGGAGGAGCTGCTGTGGTGCAGATGTGGGTCAGAGCTATGGGGCAGGAGCTGCTGTGTGGCAGATGTGGGTCAGATCTATGGTGTAGGAGCTGCTGTGGGGCTGATGTGGGTCAGATCTATGGGGCAGGCCCTGCTGTGGTTAAGATCTATTTGGCAGGATCTGCTGTGGGGCAGATTTCGGTCAGATCTATGGGGCAGGAGCTGCAGTGGAGATGATGTACGTCAGATCTATGGGGCAGGAGCTGCTGTGGGGCTGATGTGGGTTAGATCTATGGGGCAGGAGCTGCTGTGGGGCTGATGTGGGTCAGATCTATGGGGCAGGAGCTGCTGTGGTTAAGATCTATTTGGCAGGATCTGCTGTGGGGCAGATTTGGGTCAGATCTATGGGGCAGGAGCTGTAGTGGAGATGATGTTCGTCAGATCTATGGGGCAGGAGCTGCTGTGGGGCTGCTGTGGGTTAGATCTATGGGGCAGGAGCTGTTGTGGGTCATATCAATTGGGCAGCAGCTGCTTTACATATGAGATGTGTCAGATCTATGGGGCAAGAGCTGCAGTGGGGCTGATGGGGGTCAGATCTATGGGGCAGGAGCTGTTGTGGGGCTGATGTGGGTCAAATCAATGGGGGAGAGCTGCTCTTGGGAACATGTGGGTCAGATCTATGGGGCAGGAGCTGCTGTGGAGCTGATGTGGGTCAGATCTATAGGGCAGGAGCTGCTGTGGGTCATATCTATTGGGCAGCAGCTGCTTTACATATGATGTGTGTCAGATCTATTTGGTAGGAGCTGCTGTGGGGCTGATGTGGGTTAGATCTATGGGGCAGGAGCTGCTGCGGGGCTGATTTGGGTCAGATCTATGGGTCAGCAGCTGCTGTGGGTCTGATGTGGGTCAGATCTATGGGCAGGAGCTGCTGTGGGGCTGATGTGGGTCATATCTATGGGGCAGGAGATGCTGTGGGTCAGATCTATGGGGCAGGAGCTGCTGTGGGGAACATGTGGGTCAGGTCTATGGGGCAGGAGCTGCTGTGGGGCAGATGTGGGTCAGATCTATGGTGCAGGAGCTGCTGTGGGGCAGATGTAGGGCATATCTATGGGGCAGGAGCTGCTGTGAGGCTGATGGGTGTTAGATCTATGGGGAGGAGCTGCTGTGGTGCAGATGTGGGTCAGAGCTATGGGGCAGGAGCTGCTGTGGGGCAGAGGTGGGTAAGATCTATGGGGTAGGAGATGGTGTGTGGCAGATATGGGTCAGATCTATGGTGTAGGAGCTGCTGTGGGGCTGATGTGGGTCAGATCTATGGGGCAGGAGCTGCTGTGGTTAAGATCTATGGGGCAGGATCTGCTGTGGGGCAGATTTGGGTCAGATCTATGGGGCAGGAGCTGCAGTGGAGATGATGTACGTCAGATCTATGGGGCAGGAGCTGCTGTGGGGCTGCTGTGGGTTAGATCTATGGGGCAGGAGCTGTTGTGGGTCATATCTATTGGGCAGCAGCTGCTTTACATATGATGTGTGTCAGATCTATGGGGCAGGAGCTGCAGTGGGGCTGATGGGGGTCAGATCTATGGGGCAGGAGCTGCTGTGGGGCTGATGTGGGTCAAATCAATGGGGGAGAGCTGCTCTTGGGATCATGTGGGGGTCAGATCTATGGGGCAGGAGCTGCTGTGGGGCTGCTGTGGGTTAGATCTATGGGGCAGGAGCTGCAGTGGAGATGATGTACGTCAGATCTATGGGGCAGTAGCTGCTGTGGGGCTGATGTGGGTCAGATCTATGGGGCAGGAGCTGATGTGGGGCTGATGTGGGTCAGATCTATGGGGCAGGAGCTGCTGTGGTGCAGATGTAGGGCTTATCTATGTGGCAGGAGCTGCTGTGAGGCTGATGGGTGTTAGATCTATGGGGAGGAGCTGCTGTGGTGCAGATGTGGGTCAGAGCTATGGGGCAGGAGCTGCTGTGGGGCAGAAGTGGGTAAGATCTACGGGGTAGGAGATGGTGTGTGGCAGATGTGGGTCAGATCTATGGTGTAGGAGCTGCTGTGGGGCTGATGTGGGTCAGATTTATGGGGCAGGAGCTGCTGTGGTTAAGATCTATTTGGCAGGATCTGCTGTGGGGCAGATTTGGGTCAGATCTATGGGGCAGGAGATGCTGTGGGTCAGATCTATGGGGCAGGAGCTGCTGTGGGGAACATGTGGGTCAGGTCTATGGGGCAGGAGCTGCTTTGGGGCAGATGTGGGTCAGATCTATGGGGCAGGAGCTGCTGTGGGTCTGATGTGGGTCAGATCTATGGAGCAGGAGCTGCTGTGTTGCAGATATGGGTCAGATCTATGGGGCAGGTGCTGCTGTGCGACATATGTGGGTCAGATCTATAAGGCAGGATCTGCTGTGGGGCTGATGTGGGAAAGATCTATGGGGCAGGTGCTGTTGTGGGGCTGATGTTGGTCTGATCTATGGGGCAGGAGCTGCTGTGCGACAGATGTGGGTCAGATCTATGGGGCAGGTGCTGCTGTGCGACATATGTGGGTCAGATCTATGGGGCAGGATCTGCTGTGGGGCTGATGTGGGAAAGATCTATGGGGCAGGAGATGCTGTGGGGCAGATGTGGGTCAGATCTATGGGTCAGCAGCTGCTGTGGGTCTGATGTGGGTCAGATCTATGGGGCAGGAGCTGCAGTGGAGATGACGTACGTCAGATCTATGGGGCAGGAGCGACTGTGGGGCTGCTGTGGGTTAGATCTATGGGGCAGGAGCTGTTCTGGGTCATATCTATTGGGCAGCAGCTGCTTTACATATGATGTGTGTCAGATCTATGGGGCAGGAGCTGCTGTGGTGCTGATGTGGGTTAGATCTATGGGGCAGGAGCTGTTGTGGGGCTGATGGGCGTCAGATCTATGGGGCAGGAGCTACTGTGGGGCTGATGTTGGTCTGATCTATGGGGCAGGAGCTGCTGTGCGACAGATGTGGGTCAGATCTATGGGGCAGGTGCTGCTGTGCGACATATGTGGGTCAGATCTATGGGGCAGGATCTGCTGTGGGGCTGATGTGGGAAAGATCTATGGGGCAGGATCTGCTGTGGGGCAGATTTGAGTCAGATCTATGGGGCAGGAGCTGCTGTGTGGCAAATGTGGGTCAGATCTATGGGGCAGGAGCTGCAGTGGGTCAGATCTATGGGGCAGGATCTGCTGTGGGGCTGATGTGGGAAAGATCTATGGGGCAGGAGCTGTTGTGGGGCAGATTTGGGTCAGATCTATGGGGCAGGAGCTGCTGTGGGGCAGATGTAGGGCATATCTATGGGGCAGGAGCTGCTGTGAGGCTGATGGGTGTTAGGTCTATGGGGAGGAGCTGCTGTGGTGCAGATGTGGGTCAGAGCTATGGGGCAGGAGCTGCTGTGGGGCCGAAGTGGGTAAGATCTATGGGGTAGGAGATGGTGTGTGGCAGATATGGGTCAGATCTATGGTGTAGGAGCTGCTGTGGGGCTGATGTGGGTCAGATCTATGGGGCAGGAGCTGCTGTGGTTAAGATCTATGGGGCAGGATCTGCTGTGGGGCAGATTTGGGTCAGATCTATGGGGCAGGAGCTGCAGTGGAGATGATGTACGTCAGATCTATGGGGCAGGAGCTGCTGTGGGGCTGCTGTGGGTTAGATCTATGGGGCAGGAGCTGTTGTGGGTCATATCTATTGGGCAGCAGCTGCTTTACATATGATGTGTGTCAGATCTATGGGGCAGGAGCTGCAGTGGGGTTGATGGGGGTCAGATCTATGGGGCTGGTGCTACTGTGGGGCTGATGTGGGTCAAATCAATGGGGCAGAGCTGCTCTTGGGAACATGTGGGTCAGATCTATGGGGCAGGAGATGCTGTGGGGCAGCTGTGGGTTAGATATATGGGGCAGGAACTGTTGTGGTTCATATCTATTGGGCAGCAGCTGCTTTACATATGATGTGTGTCAGATCTATGGGGCAGGAGCTGCAGTGGAGATGATGTACGTCAGATCTATGGGGCAGGAGCTGCTGTGGGGCTGCTGTGGGTTAGATCTATGGGGCAGGAGCTGTTGTGGGTCATATCTATTGGGCAGCAGCTGCTTTACATATGATGTGTGTCAGATCTATGGGGCAGGAGCTGCAGTGGGGTTGATGGGGGTCAGATCTATGGGGCTGGTGCTACTGTGGGGCTGATGTGGGTCAAATCAATGGGGCAGAGCTGCTCTTGGGAACATGTGGGTCAGATCTATGGGGCAGGAGCTGCTGTGGAGCTGATGTGGGTCAGATCTATAGGGCAGGAGCTGCTGTGGGTCATATCTATTGGGCAGCAGCTGCTTTACATATGATGTGTGTCAGATCTATTTGGTAGGAGCTGCTGTGGGGCTGATGTGGGTTAGATCTATGGGGCAGGAGCTGCTGCGGGGCTGATTTGGGTCAGATCTATGGGTCAGCAGCTGCTGTGGGTCTGATGTGGGTCAGATCTATGGGCAGGAGCTGCTGTGGGGCTGATGTGGGTCATATCTATGGGGCAGGAGATGCTGTGGGTCAGATCTATGGGGCAGGAGCTGCTGTGGGGAACATGTGGGTCAGGTCTATGGGGCAGGAGCTGCTGTGGGGCAGATGTGGGTCAGATCTATGGTGCAGGAGCTGCTGTGGGGCAGATGTAGGGCATATCTATGGGGCAGGAGCTGCTGTGAGTCTGATGGGTGTTAGATCTATGGGGAGGAGCTGCTGTGGTGCAGATGTGGGTCAGAGCTATGGGGCAGGAGCTGCTGTGGGGCAGAGGTGGGTAAGATCTATGGGGTAGGAGATGGTGTGTGGCAGATATGGGTCAGATCTATGGTGTAGGAGCTGCTGTGGGGCTGATGTGGGTCAGATCTATGGGGCAGGAGCTGCTGTGGTTAAGATCTATGGGGCAGGATCTGCTGTGGGGCAGATTTGGGTCAGATCTATGGGGCAGGAGCTGCAGTGGAGATGATGTACGTCAGATCTATGGGGCAGGAGCTGCTGTGGGGCTGCTGTGGGTTAGATCTATGGGGCAGGAGCTGTTGTGGGTCATATCTATTGGGCAGCAGCTGCTTTACATACGATGTGTGTCAGATCTATGGGGCAGGAGCTGCAGTGGGGCTGATGGGGGTCAGATCTATGGGGCAGGAGCTGCTGTGGGGCTGATGTCGGTAAAATCAATGGGGGAGAGCTGCTCTTGGGATCATGTGGGGGTCAGATCTATGGGGCAGGAGCTGCTGTGGGGCTGCTGTGGGTTAGATCTATGGGGCAGGAGCTGCAGTGGAGATGATCTACGTCAGATCTATGGGGCAGTAGCTGCTGTGGGGCTGATGTGGGTCAGATCTATGGGGCAGGAGCTGATGTGGGGCTGATGTGGGTCAGATCTATGGGCAGGAGATGCTGTGGGTCAGATCTATGGGGCAGGAGCTGCTGTGGTGCAGATGTAGGGCTTATCTATGTGGCAGGAGCTGCTGTGAGGCTGATGGGTGTTAGATCTATGGGGAGGAGCTGCTGTGGTGCAGATGTGGGTCAGAGCTATGGGGCAGGAGCTGCTGTGGGGCAGAAGTGGGTAAGATCTATGGGGTAGGAGATGGTGTGTGGCAGATGTGGGTCAGATCTATGGTGTAGGAGCTGCTGTGGGGCTGATGTGGGTCAGATTTATGGGGCAGGAGCTGCTGTGGTTAAGATCTATTTGGCAGGATCTGCTGTGGGGCAGATTTGGGTCAGATCTATGGGGCAGGAGATGCTGTGGGTCAGATCTATGGGGCAGGAGCTGCTGTGGGGAACATGTGGGTCAGGTCTATGGGGCAGGAGCTGCTTTGGGGCAGATGTGGGTCAGATCTATGGGTCAGCAGCTGCTGTGGGTCTGATGTGGGTCAGATCTATGGGGCAGGTGCTGCTGTGCGACATATGTGGGTCAGATCTATGGGGCAGGATCTGCTGTGGGGCTGATGTGGGAAAGATCTATGGGGCAGGTGCTGTTGTGGGGCTGATGTTGGTCTGATCTATGGGGCAGGAGCTGCTGTGCGACAGATGTGGGTCAGATCTATGGGGCAGGTGCTGCTGTGCGACATATGTGGGTCAGATCTATGGGGCAGGATCTGCTGTGGGGCTGATGTGGGAAAGATCTATGGGGCAGGAGATGCTGTGGGGCAGATGTGGGTCAGATCTATGGGTCAGCAGCTGCTGTGGGTCTGATGTGGGTCAGATCTATGGGGCAGGAGCTACTGTGGGGCTGCTGTAGGTCAGATCTATGGGGCAGGAGCTGCTGTGGGTCAGATCTATGTGGCAGGAACAGATGTGGGCCTGATGTTGGTCAGATTTATGGAGCAGGAGCTGCTGTGTTGCAGATGTGGGTCAGATCTATGGGGCAGGTGCTGCTGTGCGACATATGTGGGTCAGATCTATGGGGCAGGATCTGCTGTGGGGCTGATGTGGGAAAGATCTATGGGGCAGGAGCTGTTGTGGGGCAGATTTGGGTCAGATCTATGGGGCAGGAGCTGCTGTGGGGCAGATGTAGGGCATATCTATGGGGCAGGAGCTGCTGTGAGGCTGATGGGTGTTAGGTCTATGGGGAGGAGCTGCTGTGGTGCAGATGTGGGTCAGTTCTATGGGGCAGGAGCTGCTGTGGGGCAGAAGTGGGTAAGATCTATGGGGTAGGAGATGGTGTGTGGCAGATGTGGGTCAGATCTATGGTGTAGGAGCTGCTTTGGGGCTGATGTGGGTCAGATCTATGGGGCAGGAGCTGCTGTGGTTAAGATCTATTTGGCAGGATCTGCTGTGGGGCAGATTTGGGTCAGATCTATGGGGCAGGAGCTGCTGTGTGGCAATTTTGGGTCAGATCTAAGGGGCAGGAGCTGCTGTGGGTCAGATCTATGGGGCAGGAACAGATGTGGGCCTGATGTTGGTCAGATTTATGGAGCAGGAGCTGCTGTGTTGCAGATGTGGGTCAGATCTATGGGGCAGGTGCTGCTGTGCGACATATGTGGGTCAGATCTATGGGGCAGGATCTGCTGTGGGGATGATGTGGGAAAGATCAGTGGGGCAGGAGATGCTGTGGGGCAGATGTGGGTCAGATCCTTGGGGCTGAAGCTGCTGTGGGTCATATCTATTGGGCAGCAGCTGCTTTACATATGATGTGTGTCAGATCTATGGGGCAGGAGATGGTGTGTGGCAGATGTGGGTCAGATCTATGGTGCAGGAGCTGCTGTGGGGCAGATGTAGGGCTTATCTATGGGGCAGGAGCTGCTGTGAGGCTGATGGGTGTTAGATCTATGGGGAGGAGCTGCTGTGGTGCAGATGTGGGTCAGAGCTATGGGGCAGGAGCTGCTGTGTGGCAGATGTGGGTCAGATCTATGGTGTAGGAGCTGCTGTGGGGCTGATGTGGGTCAGATCTATGGGGCAGGCGCTGCTGTGGTTAAGATCTATTTGGCAGGATCTGCTGTGGGGCAGATTTCGGTCAGATCTATGGGGCAGGAGCTGCAGTGGAGATGATGTACGTCAGATCTATGGGGCAGGAGCTGCTGTGGGGCTGATGTTGGTCAGATCTATGGGGCAGGAGCTGCTGTGGGGCTGATGTGGGTCAGATCTATGGGGCAGGAGCTGCTGTGGTTAAGATCTATTTGGCAGGATCTGCTGTGGGGCAGATTTGGGTCAGATCTATGGGGCAGGTGCTGCTGTGCGACATATGTGGGTCAGATCTATGGGGCAGGATCTGCTGTGGGGCTGATGTGGGAAAGATCTATGGGGCAGGATCTGCTGTGGGGCAGATTTGGGTCAGATCTATGGGGCAGGAGCTGCTGTGGGGCAAATGTGGGTCAGATCTAAGGGGCAGGAGCTGCTGTGGGTCAGATCTATGGGGCAGGAACAGATGTGGGCCTGATGTTGGTCAGATTTATGGAGCAGGAGCTGCTGTGTTGCAGATGTGGGTCAGATCTATGGTGCAGGAGCTGCTGTGGGGCAGATATAGGGCATATCTATGGGGCAGGAGCTGCTGTGAGGCTGATAGGTGTTAGATCGATGGGGAGGAGCTGCTGTGGTGCAGATGTGGGTCAGAGCTATGTGGCAGGAGCTGCTGTGTGGCAGATGTGGGTCAGATCTATGGTGTAGGAGCTGCTGTGGGGCTGATGTGGGTCAGATCTATGGGGCAGGAGCTGCTGTGGTTAAGATCTATTTGGCAGGATCTGCTGTGGGGCAGATTTGGGTCAGATCTATGGGGCAGGAGCTGTAGTGGAGATGATGTTCGTCAGATCTATGGGGCAGGAGCTGCTGTGGGGCTGCTGTGGGTTAGATCTATGGGGCAGGAGCTGTTGTGGGTCATATCAATTGGGCAGCAGCTGCTTTACATATGAGATGTGTCAGATCTATGGGGCAGGAGCTGCAGTGGGGCTGATGGGGGTCAGATCTATGGGGCAGGAGCTGCTGTGGGTCTGATGTGGGTCAGATCTATGGGGCAGGAGCTGCTGTGGGGCTGATGTGGGTCAGATCTATGGGGCAGGAGCTGCTGTGGGGCTGATGTGGGTCAGATCTATGGGGCAGGAGCTGATGTGGGGCTGATGTGGGTCAGATCTATGGGGCAGGAGATGCTGTGGGTCAGATCTATGGGGCAGGAGCTGCTGTGGGGCAGATGTAGGGCTTATCTATGGGGCAGGAGCTGCTGTGAGGCTGATGGGTGTTAGATCTATGGGGAGGAGCAGCTGTGGTGCAGATGTGGGTCAGAGCTATGGGGCAGGAGCTGCTGTGTGGCAGATGTGGGTCAGATCAATGGTGTAGGAGCTGCTGTGGGGCTGATGTGGGTCAGATCTATGGGGCAGGAGCTGCTGTGGTTAAGATCTATTTGGCAGGATCTGCTGTGGGGCAGATTTGGGTCAGATCTATGGGGCAGGAGCTGCAGTGGAGATGATGTACGTCAGATCAATGGGGCAGGAGCTGCTGTGGGGCTGCTGTGGGTTAGATCTATAGGGCAGGAGCTGTTGTGGGGCTGATGGGGGTCAGATCTATGGGGCAGGAGCTGCTGCGGGGCTGATTTGGGTCAGATCTATGGGTCAGCAGCTGCTGTGGGTCTGATGTGGGTCAGATCTATTGCGCAGGAGCTGCTGTGGGGCTGATGTGGGTCAGATCTATGGGGCAGGAGATGCTGTGGGTCAGATCTATGAGGCAGGAGCTGCTGTGGCGAACATGTGGGTCAGGTCTATGGGGCAGGAGCTGCTGTGGGGCAGATGTGGGTCAGATCTATGGGTCAGCAGCTGCTGTGGTTCTGATGTGGGTCAGATCAATGGGGCAGGAGCTGCTGTGGGGCTGATGTGGGTCAGATCTATGGGGCAGGAGCTGCTGTGGGTCAGATCTATGGGGCAGGAACAGATGTGGGCCTGATGTTGGTCAGATTTATGGAGCAGGAGCTGCTGTGTTGCAGATGTGGGTCAGATCTATGGTGCAGGAGCTGCTGTGGGGCAGATATAGGGCATATCTATGGGGCAGGAGCTGCTGTGAGGCTGATAGGTGTTAGATCGATGGGGAGGAGCTGCTGTGGTGCAGATGTGGGTCAGAGCTATGTGGCAGGAGCTGCTGTGTGGCAGATGTGGGTCAGATCTATGGTGTAGGAGCTGCTGTGGGGCTGATGTGGGTCAGATCTATGGGGCAGGAGCTGCTGTGGTTAAGATCTATTTGGCAGGATCTGCTGTGGGGCAGATTTGGGTCAGATCTATGGGGCAGGAGCTGTAGTGGAGATGATGTTCGTCAGATCTATGGGGCAGGAGCTGCTGTGGGGCTGCTGTGGGTTAGATCTATGGGGCAGGAGCTGTTGTGGGTCATATCAATTGGGCAGCAGCTGCTTTACATATGAGATGTGTCAGATCTATGGGGCAGGAGCTGCAGTGGGGCTGATGGGGGTCAGATCTATGGGGCAGGAGCTGCTGTGGAGCTGATGTGGGTCAGATCTATAGGGCAGGAGCTGCAGTGGAGATGATCTACGTCAGATCTATGGGGCAGTAGCTGCTGTGGGGCTGATGTGGGTCAGATCTATGGGGCAGGAGCTGATGTGGGGCTGATGTGGGTCAGATCTATGGGGCAGGAGATGCTGTGGGTCAGATCTATGGGGCAGGAGCTGCTGTGGGGCAGATGTAGGGCTTATCTATGGGGCAGGAGCTGCTGTGAGGCTGATGGGTGTTAGATCTATGGGGAGGAGCAGCTGTGGTGCAGATGTGGGTCAGAGCTATGGGGCAGGAGCTGCTGTGTGGCAGATGTGGGTCAGATCAATGGTGTAGGAGCTGCTGTGGGGCTGATGTGGGTCAGATCTATGGGGCAGGAGCTGCTGTGGTTAAGATCTATTTGGCAGGATCTGCTGTGGGGCAGATTTGGGTCAGATCTATGGGGCAGGAGCTGCAGTGGAGATGATGTACGTCAGATCAATGGGGCAGGAGCTGCTGTGGGGCTGCTGTGGGTTAGATCTATAGGGCAGGAGCTGTTGTGGGGCTGATGGGGGTCAGATCTATGGGGCAGGAGCTGCTGCGGGGCTGATTTGGGTCAGATCTATGGGTCAGCAGCTGCTGTGGGTCTGATGTGGGTCAGATCTATTGGGCAGGAGCTGCTGTGGGGCTGATGTGGGTCAGATCTATGGGGCAGGAGATGCTGTGGGTCAGATCTATGAGGCAGGAGCTGCTGTGGGGAACATGTGGGTCAGGTCTATGGGGCAGGAGCTGCTGTGGGGCAGATGTGGGTCAGATCTATGGGTCAGCAGCTTCTGTGGGTCTGATGTGGGTCAGATCAATGGGGCAGGAGCTGCTGTGGGGCTGATGTGGGTCAGATCTATGGGGCAGGAGCTGCTGTGGGTCAGATCTATGGGGCAGGAACAGATGTGGGCCTGATGTTGGTCAGATTTATGGAGCAGGAGCTGCTGTGTTGCAGATGTGGGTCAGATCTATGGTGCAGGAGCTGCTGTGGGGCAGATGTAGGGCATATCTATGGGGCAGGAGCTGCTGTGATGCTGATGGGTGTTAGATCTATGGGGAGGAGCTGCTGTGGGGAACATGTGGGTCAGGTCTATGGGGCAGGAGCTTCTGTGGGGCACATGTGGGTCAGGTCTATGGGGTAGGAGATGGTGTGTGGCAGATGTGGGTCAGATCTATGGTGTAGGAGCTGCTGTGGGGCTGATGTGGGTCAGATCTATGGGGCAGGAGCTGCTGTGGTTAAGATCTATTTGGCAGGATCTGCTGTGGGGCAGATTTGGGTCACATCTATGGGGCAGGAGCTGCTGTGTGGCAAATGTGGGTCAGATCTATGGGGCAGGAACAGATGTGGGCCTGATGTTGGTCAGATTTATGGAGCAGGAGCTGCTGTGTTGCAGATGTGGGTCAGATCTATGGTGCAGGATCTGCTGTGGGGCAGATGTAGGGCATATCTATGGGGCAGGAGCTGCTGTGAGGCTGATGGGTGTTAGATCTATGGGGAGGAGCTGCTGTGGTGTAGATGTGGGTCAGAGCTATGGGGCAGGAGCTGCTGTGTGGCAGATGTGGGACAGATCCATGGGTCAGCAGCTGCTGTGGGTCTGATGTGGGTCAGATCTATGGGGCAGGAGCTGCTGTGGGGCACATGTGGGTCAGAACTATGGGGCAGGAGCTGCTGTGAGGCTGATGGGTGTTAGATCTATGGGGAGGAGCTGCTGTGGTGCAGATATGGGTCAGAGCTATGGGGCAGGAGCTGCTGTGGGGCAGAAGTGGGTAAGATCTATGGGGTAGGAGATGATGTGTGGCAGATGTGGGTCACATCTATGGTGTAGGAGCTGCTGTGGGGCTGATGTGGGTCAGATCTATGGGGCAGGAGCTGCTGTGGTTAAGATCTATTTGGCAGGATCTGCTGTGGGGCAGATTTGGGTCAGATCTATGGGGCAGGAGCTGCTGTGTGGCAAATGTGGGTCAGATCTATGGGGCAGGAGCTGCTGTGGGTCAGATCTATGGGGCAGGAACAGATGTGGGCCTGATCTTGGTCAGATTTATGGAGCAGGAGCTGCTGTGTTGCAGATGTGGGTCAGATCTATGGTGCAGGAGCTGCTGTGGGGCAGATGTAGGGCTTATCTATGGGGCAGGAGCTGCTGTGAGGCTGATGGGTGTTAGATCTATGGGGAGGAGCTGCTGTGGTGCAGATGTGGGTCAGAGCTATGGGGCAGGAGCTGCTGTGTGGCAGATGTGGGTCAGATCTATGGTGTAGGAGCTGCTGTGGGGCTGATGGGGTTCAGATCTATGGGGCAGGAGCTGCTGCGGGGCTGATTTGGGTCAGATCTATGGCTCAGCAGCTGCTGTGGGTCTGATGTGGGTCAGATCTATGGGGCAGGAGCTGCTGTGGGGCTGATGTGGGTTAGATATATAAGGCAGGAGCTGTTTTGGGGCTGATGGGGGTCAGATCTATGGGGCAGGAGCTGCTGCGGGTCAGATCTATGGGGCAGGAGCTGCTGTGGGGAACATGTGGGTCAGGTCTATGGGGCAGGAGCTGCTGTGGGGCAGATGTGGGTCAGATCTATGGGTCAGCAGCTGCTGTGGGTCTGATGTACGTCAGATCTATGGGGCAGAAGCTGCTGTGGGGCTGATGTGGGTCAGATCTATGGGGCAGGAGCTGCTGTGGGTCAGATCTATTGGGCAGCAGCTGCTTTACATATGATGTGTGTCAGATCTATGGGGCAGGAGCTGCAGTGGGGCTGATGGGGGTAAGATCTATGGGGCAGGAGCTACTGTGGGGCTGATGTGGGTCAAATCAATGGAACAGAGCTGCTCTTGGGAACATGTGGGTCAGATCTATGGGGCAGGAGCTGCTGTGGTGCTGCTGTGGGTTAGATCTATGGGGCAGGAGCTGTTGTGGGTCATATCTATTGGGCAGCAGCTGCTTTACATATGATGTGTGTCAGATCTATGGGGCAGGAGCTGCTGTGGGGCTGATGGGGGTCAGATCTATGGGGCAGGAGCTACTGTGGGTCTGATGTGGATCAAATCAATGGGGCAGAGCTGCTCTTGGGAACATGTGGGTCAGATCTATGGGGCAGGAGCTGCTGTGGGGCTGATGTGGGTCAGATCTATAGGGCAGGAGCTGCTGTGGGTCATATCTATTGGGCAGCAGCTGCTTTACATATGATGTGTGTCAGATCTATGGGGCAGGAGCTGCTGTGGGGCTGATGTGGGTTGGATCTATGGGGCAGGAGCTGTTATGGGGCTGATTTGGGTCAGATCTATGGGTCAGCAGCTGCTGTGGGGAACATGTGGGTCAGGTCTATGGGGCAGGAGCTGCTGTGGAGCAGATGTGGGTCAGATCTATGGGTCAGCAGCTGCTGTGGGTCTGATGTGGGTCAGATCTATGGGGCAGGAGCTGCTGTGGGGCTGATGTGGGTCAGATCTATGGGGCAGGAGCTGCTGTGGGTCAGATCTATGGGGCAGGAGCTGCTGTGGGGCTGATGTGGGTCAGATCTATGGGGCAGGAGCTGCTGTGGGTCAGATCTATGGGGCAGGAACAGATGTGGGCCTGATGTTGGTCAGATTTATGGAGCAGGAGCTGCTGTGTTGCAGATGTGGGTCAGATCTATGGGGTAGGTGCTGCTGTGCGACATATGTGGGTCAGATCTATGGGGCAGGATCTGCTGTGGGGCTGATGTGGGTTAGATCTATGGGGCAGGAGATGCTGTGGGGCAGATGTGGGTCAGATCTATGGGTCAGGAGCTGCTGTGGGTCAGATCTATGGGGCAGGAACAGATGTGGGCCTGATGTTGGTCAGATTTATGGAGCAGGAGCTGCTGTGTGATGCAGATGTCTGTCAGATCTATAGTGCAGGAGCTGCTGTGGGGCAGATGTAGGGCATATCTATGGGGCAGGAGCTCCTGTGAGGCTGATGGGTGTTAGATCTATGGGGAGGAGCTGCTGTGGTGCAGATGTGGGTCAGAGCTATGGGGCAGGAGCTGCTGTGGGGCCGAAGTGGGTAAGATCTATGGGGTAGGAGATGGTGTGTGGCAGATATGGGTCAGATCTATGGTGTAGGAGCTGCTGTGGGGCTGATGTGGGTCAGATCTATGGGGCAGGAGCTGCTGTGGGGCTGATGTGGGTCAGATCTATGGGGCAGGAGCTGCTGTGGTTAAGATCTATGGGGCAGGATCTGCTGTGGGGCAGATTTGGGTCAGATCTATGGGGCAGGAGCTGCAGTGGAGATGATGTACGTCAGATCTATGGGGCAGGAGCTGCTGTGGGGCTGCTGTGGGTTAGATCTATGGGGCAGGAGCTGCTGTGGGGCAGAAGTGGGTAAGATCTATGGGGTAGGAGATGGTGTGTGGCAGATGTGGGTCAGATCTATGGTGTAGCAGCTGCTGTGGGGCTGATGTGGGTCAGATCTATGGGGCAGGAGCTGCTGTGGTTAAGATCTATTTGGCAGGATCTGCTCTGGGGCAGATTTGGGTCAGATCTATGGGGCAGGAGCTGCTGTGTGGCAAATGTGGGTCAGATCTATGGGGCAGGAGCTGCTGTGGGTCAGATCTATGGGGCAGGAACAGATGTGGGCCTGATGTTGGTCAGATTTATGGAGCAGGAGCTGCTGTGTTGCAGATGTGGGTCAGATCTATGGTGCAGGAGCTGCTGTGGGGCAGATGTAGGGCATATCTATGGGGCAGGAGCTGCTGTGAGGCTGATGGGTGTTAGATCTATGGGGAGGAGCTGCTGTGGTGGAGATGTTGGTCAGAGCTATGGGGCAGGAGCTGCTGTGGTGCAGAAGTGTGTAAGATCTATGGGGTAGGAGATGGTGTGTGGCAGATGTGGGTCAGATCTATGGTGTAGGAGCTGCTGTGGGGCTGATGTGGGTCAGATCTATGGGGCAGGAGCTGCTGTGGTTAAGATCTATTTGGCAGGATCTGCTGTGGGGTAGATTTGGGTCAGATCTATGGGGCAGGAGCAGCAGTGGGGCAGATGTGGTCAGATCTATGGGTCAGGAGCTGCTGTGGGGAACATGTGTGTCAGGTCTATGGGGCAGGAGCTGCTGTGGGGCTGCTGTGGGTCAGATCAATGGGGCTGAAGCTGCTGTGGGTCATATCTATTGGGCAGCAGCTGCTTTACATATGATGTGTGTCAGATCTATGGGGCAGGAGCTGCTGTGGGGCTGATACGGGTCAGATCTATGGGCAGGAGCTGCTGTGGGGCACATGTGAGTTAGATCTATGGGGCAGGAGATGGTGTGGGGCAGATTTGGGTCAGATGTATGGGTCAGGAGCTGATGTGTGGCTGATGAGGGTCAGATCTATGGGGCATGGGCTGCTGTGGGTCAGATATACAGGACTGGAGCTGCAGTGGAGCACATGTGGGTCAGATCTATGGGGTAGAAGCTGCTGTGGGGCTGATGGGGGTCATATCTATAAGGCAGGAACTGCTGTGGGGCTGACGTGGGTCAGATCTATGAGGCAGGAGCTGCTGTGGGGCAGATTTGTGTCAGATCTATGGGGCAGGAGCTGCTGTGGGGCATATGTGGGTCAGATCTATGGGGCAGGAGCTGCTGTGGGGCTGATGTGGGTCAGATCCTTGGGGCTGAAGCTGCTGTGGGTCATATCTATTGGGCAGCAGCTGCTTTACATATGATGTTTGTCAGATCTATGGGGCAGGAGCTGCTGTGGGGCTGATGTGGGTAAGATCTATGGGGCAGGAGCTGTTGTGGGGCTGATGGGGGTCAGATCTATGGGGCAGGAGCTACTGTGGGGATGATGTTGGTCTGATCTATGGGGCAGGAGCTGCTGTGCGACAGATGTGGGTCAGATCTATGGGGCAGGTGCTGCTTTGCGACATATGTGGGTCAGATCTATGGGGCAGGTTCTGCTGTGGGGCTGATGTGGGAAAGATCTATGGGGCAGGAGATGCTGTGGGCCATATGTCGGTCCGATCTATTGGGCAGGAGCTGCTGTGGGGCGCACGTGAATCAGGTCTATGGGGCAGGAGCTGCTGTGGGTCAGATTGTCATGGGTTAATAATGTTGGAATTTTGCTATCAGTATTCCACATCATAACATCATATAAAGCATGGATAATTTTACTGAATCTGCAACTTACAGAAGAAGACTACATCTCCCAGAGAGCAACACGATGGGTCACGGGACCTGGACTCTATATTAACTCTGTCGCAGAACAGACTGACGTCTTTCGAGTTCTGGCGTTCAGGGCAGTGTGTGGGAGCCTTCAGCCGTTCGCCCAGATTCACAGTAGGCCTCGGTTACGGGACTCATTCTCTCTCCTATTTTGCTTGATTCATTAGCTCAATTTTCAATTCTATTGTATTCTATTGTGTTATCCTGTATTTCGATATAGTATTTAGTAAATAAGTGTGCCTCCTTACATCGTTGCCGCTGTTTTCTTTTCTTAATTAACTTTTTCTTTTCGGCTGAGGGCCCTTCAGGGGCCCACAGCCCTTGTCACGGACGCAGGTGGATTTTTCGTTCAAACCGTGACAGATTTGGTAGCAGAGGATGGTTCCACTGTTGCAGTCACCCCCATAAGGCATTTGCCACCATCCATGAATCAGTATAAAGATGAAGCATTGGCCACCTCTCCCGTTCAGCCACATCTAAAGCCAGCTGAACAGCCTTTACCTCTGCAAATTGACTTGATTCTCCTTTACCTTCAGTGGCCTCTGCAACTTGTTGTGTGGGGCTCCATACAGCAGCTTTCCATCTGCGATGCTTCCCTACAATACGACATGATCCGTCTGTGAATAGGGCAAATTACTTTTCGTTTTCTGGTAGCTCATTGTATGGTGGTGCCTCTTTAGCACGTGATACCTCTTCTGTAGGTGGTGTTTCAATTTTTTTACTCTCAGGCCAGTCCATGATCACTTCTAGAATTCCAGGACGGCTGAGTTTTCCCATTCAAGCTCGTTGAGTAATTAATGAAATCCACTTACTCCAAGTGGCATCAGTAGCATGATGGGTGGAGGGAACCTGTCCTTTAAACATCCAGCTTATTACTGGCAAGCGAGGTGCTAGAAGAAGCTGAACCTCTGTCCCAACTACTTCAGAAGCAGCCCGAACCCCCTCATACACGGCTAAGATCTCCTTCTTAGTCGGAGTGTAGCGCTCCTCAGACCCTTTATATGCTTGACTCCAAAATCCTAGGGGTCGGCCTCGGATCCTCACATCCTGCCCCGTCCGTACTGGCCCCAAGGCCACGGCACGGGCTATTTCTTGTTTTCTCTGCTCAAAAGCCTGCTGCTGCTCAGGACCCCATGAGAAATTATTCTTCTTCTGTGTTACCTGATAGAGGGGGCTCACTATGTGGCTGTAGTTTGGGACATGCATTCTCCAAAAGCCCACTACTCCCAGAAAAGATTGGGTCTCTGTCTTGTCGGTGGGCGGAGACATAGCAGTGATTTTGTCAATCACATCTGCTGGGATGTGACGACGTCCATCTTGCCATTTTATACCTAAGAACTGGATTTCCTGGGCAGGCCCCTTCACCTTGCTGCGCTTAATGGCAAAACCAGCTTTCAAAAGAATTTGGATTATCTGTTTCCCTTTCTTGGAAACCTCTGCTGCTGTATGGCCCCACACTACAATATCATCAATATACTGCAAGTGCTCAGGAGCATCACCCTGTTCCAAAACAGCTTGGATCAATCCATGGCAAATTGTTGGGCTGTGCTTCCACCCCTGAGGTAAACGGTTCCAGGTGTACTGAATACCTCTCCAGGTAAAAGCAAACTGTGGCCTACATTTTGCAGCCAATGGGATGGAAAAGAAGGCATTAGCAATGTCAATGGTGGCATACCACCTAGCTTCTTTTGACTCCAGTTCATACTGGAGTTCTAGCATGTCTGGTACAGCAGCACTTAATGGAGGTGTGACTTCATTCAGGCCACGGTAATCCACCGTCAGCCTCCATTACCCACTGGTTTTACACACTGGCCATATGGGGCTGTTAAAAGGCGAGTGAGTTTTGCTAATCACTCCCTGATTCTCTAATTGGCGAATTAGCTTGTGAATGGGGAGCAATGAGTCCCTATTGGTGCGGTACTGCCGTCTGTGAACCACTCTGGTGACAATTGGTACCTCTTGGTCTTTTACCTGGTGCAACCTCCCAGCACCCGCTGGGAGACCCGGTGCTCGCTGCGTTGCTTCCGTCCTCCGTTCGGGGGGTTCCGTGCGCCGGCGCCGGCACGTGGACAGGGGGTGTGCGGCTGGTTGCGCGCGGGCGCGTGCCAGGCCCCCTTTCGCCCGGTTTTTCCCCATCCATCCATCCATCCATCCATCCATCCATCCATCCATCCATCCATCCACCTTTCCGCTTCGTGGCGGCGCGGGGTAGACCTGGGCGACCATCCACCCGCTCGATCGGCGGGTGCAGTTTCCCGTCCGTGCCGCGGGTAGACGTGTCGGCCGTAGCGGGGTTGACCTGTCGGCCGGTGCCGTTTCCCGTCCGTGCCGCGGGTAGACGTGTCGGCCGTAGCCGCGCGTCACGCAGCTGTGTCAAGCGGTAAGGGTACGACGAACGGCCAGCCGCACCCTGACCCGACCCGACCCGACCCGACCCGACCCGACCCGACCGCTTCCGCCCTTGACCCACCCCCATCTTTTTATTACTTTTATTTTATTTTATTTTATTTTACCGCGACATTTTACGATCTATCTGTACTTTTTCACACCTTCTTCTCTTCTACTTTTCTTTGACTTCTGCCTTCCCTTCCCTTCCCTTCCCTTCCCTTCCCTTCCCTTCCCTTCCCTTCCCTTCCCTTCCCTTCCCTTCCCTTCCCTTCCCTTCCCTTCCCTTCCCTTCCCTTCCCTTCCCTTCCCTTCCCTTCCCTTCCCTTCCCTTCCCTTCCCTTCCCTTCCCTTCCCTTCCCTTCCCTTCCCTTCCCTTCCCTTCCCTTCCCTTCCCTTCCCTTCCCTTCCCTTCCCTTCCCTTCCCTTCCCTTCCCTTCCCTTCCCTTCCCTTCCCTTCCCTTCCCTTCTCTTCTCTTCTCTTCTCTTCTCTTCTCTTCTCTTTCTCCTCGTCGCCCAAGCGTGAGTAGGCCCGGCCTGGCCTGGACCGGCACGGCCTCTGTCACGAAGAAGGGGGTCGCTTGCGTGGCCGGGAGTCCGCGGCGGGGTTGCGGGTATGCGGGTAGACCTGGCTGCCGGCGCCTGATCTTCCCGGCCCCGCGTCCGTCTTCCAACTTCCCCCCCCCCCGTCCACACCGCACGAGCGGGAACCCGACCCGTACCCGACGGTGGCCCGCCTCCGCCTGCCCCCACCCCGGCCCTCGCCCACAACCCGCCCTCTCCCGGACGCATCTCGCCCGACCGGCCCGCGACCGTGTTTTTTTATTTGTTTGTTTGTCTTTATTTTTGTTGTTTTTTTTTTGTTTGGTCGGTCAGTCACTCGCTCGGTTATTTGTTTGGACCCGATTGGCCCGTTTGGTTTTTTTCTTTTCTTTCCTTTTTCCGCCGGGGTGCTCCTGACGGCTCAGCCCAATGGCGGCTCGACTCGGCGACCGGAGCCCGCCAAAACGCCTCGCCACCCCCGAGCCCCACCGCCACCACCTCCTCCTCCCGCCGAAAATCCCACGTACCGTTCCACCTCATCTGCCGGCTGGGAGAGAGGCTAGGCGCGAACCCCGCCAAGGACGCGGCCGCCTCCCGCCGGCCCACCTCTTGCTGCTGCCATCTTCCCGCCGCTCTTTCGCCATCCCACGCCACGCGGCCTACCCGCAGTCCGGATATCCGGCCCGAACGGACCTTGGTGGGCGGGGCCTGCGCACGCACCCACGCTCTTCTAGCAGAGCCAGGGAGGCGGGGGGTGCGGGGCGGCTTTTTCAAAATCTAAAAAAGGGGAAAGTAAAGAAGAACCCACGGGAAAAACAAACAAACAAACAAACAAACAAACAAACGGAAAATAATAAAACCGAGAGGGCGCGTGGGGGCACGGACAAACAATCGAACGGACCAAAGTACGAACGAACGGACGAACAAACAAACACGCAGACAAAAGGGCAAAACCGCGGTGGCGGTGGCGGGACGGCCAGCTTCAAGCAAGGCCGAACCGAGAAGCCCGGGTGCGCCCCGAACCGGCGAACAGCGGCCAGCTCATACGTGCACCCTGGTCGTTCCGCAGCTGTGGCCGAGTGGCGTCTCCGTGGCGTCTCAGGTGCTCCGGCATGGTCAACACAGCTCGAACCCTGGCCATCGCGGCTCGAGTGCGCCGGCATGGTCCAGCCTCTCCCGGCGGGCTCCGCTCGGCTCGGACGTTCCGCGGAAGTGGCCAAGTGTCGCTCTCGTGGCGGCTCCTCTGCGCTGGCACTGTCTACCTGGCTCCGAGCGTCTCGAGAGGGTGGGGGAGGGGGAAGGGGGCACGGCGTCGGCGGCTAGGCGTCGTTTCCCATGCGTCTCGACTAGGTCGGCACGGTCTACCCGGCTCCGAGCGGGCCGTGGTGCTCGGCGGCGGCTGCTAGAGGTCGCTGCCTATGCGGCTCGACTAGGTCGGCACGGTCAACCCGGCTCCGAGCGGGCCGTGGTGCTCGGCGGCGGCTGCTAGAGGTCGCTGCCTATGCGTCTCGACTAGGTCGGCACGGTCTACCCGGCTCCGAGCGGGCCGTGGTGCACGGCGGTGGCTGCTAGAGGTCGCTGCCTATGCGGCTCGACTAGGTCGGCACGGTCTACCCTGCTCCGTGCGTGCGCGAGGGCTCGGCGGCGGTCGCTAGGTGTCGCTGCACGTCTGCCAGCCCGTCCGTCAGCGACCTCTAGCGTCCGCGGCGGAGCAGGGTAGACCGTGCCGACGTGAGCCGGCCGCCGCTCAGCGACCCCTGGCCGCCGCCGCATGAGCTTCGGTCCGCTCAGAGCCGGGTAGACCGTGCCGACCAACTCGAGCCGGACGTGCAGCGACCGCTGGCCAGCGCGGAGCCTCGTGTGCGCCGGCACGGTCCAGCCTCTCCCGGCAGGCTCCGTTCGGTACGGACGTTCCTCGGTGGTGTCCGGGGGGTCTCAGCCGCGGCGGCTCGAGTGCGCCGGCACTGCACAGCCCCTCCCTGCGGGCTCCGCTCGGCACGGACTTTCCTCGTCGGCGTCCGGCGATCTGAGCCGCGGCGGCTCGAGTGCGCAGGCACGGTCCAACCGCTCTCGGCGGGCTCGGCTCGGCTCGGACGTTCCGCGGCGGCGTCCGGGGGGTCTCAGCCACGGAGGCTTGGATGCGCCGGCACGGTCCAGCCTCTCCCGGCGGGCTCCGCTCGGCTCGGACGTTCCTCGGCGGCGTCCGGCGATCTGAGCCGCGGCGGCTCGAGTGCGCCGGCACGGTCCAACCGCTCCCGGCGGGTTCCGCTCGGCTCGGACGCTCCTCGGCAGAATCGGGCGATCTGAGCCGCGGCGGCACGGTCCAGCCTCTCCAGGCGGACTCAGATCGGCTCAGACGTTCCGCGGAAGTGGCCAAGTGCCGCTCTTGTGGGGGGGAAGGAAGAGGGGGGGGGAAGGGGGGGGAGTAAGGGGGGGGGGGCGGGGGGGCACGGCATCGGCGGCTAGGCGTCGCTGCCCATGCGGCTCGACTAGGTCGGCACGGTCTACCCGGCTCCGAGCGGGCCGTGGTGCTCGGCGGCGGCTGCTTGAGGTCGCTGCCTATGCGGCTCGACTAGGTCGGCACGGTCTACCCGGCTCCGAGCGGTCCGTGGTGCTCGGCGGCGGCTGCTAGAGGTCGCTGCCCATGCGGCTCGACTAGGTCGGCACGGTGTACCCAGCTCCGATCGGGCCGTGGTGCTCGGCGGCGGCTGCTAGAGGTCGCTGCCTATGCGGCTCGACTAGGTCGGCACGGTCTACCCGGCTCCGAGCGGGTCGTGGTGCTCGGCGGCGGCTGCTAGAGGTCGCTGCCTATGCGGCTCGACTAGATCGGCACGGTCTACCCGGCTCCGAGCGGGCCGTGGTGCTCGGCGGCGGCTGCTAGAGGTCGCTGCCTATGAGGCTCGACTAGGTCGGCACGGTCTACCCGGCTTAGGACTGGCCGTGGTGCTCGGCGGCGGCTGCTAGAGGTCGCTGCCTATGCGGCTCGACTATGTCGGCACGGTCTACCCGGCTCCGAGCGGGTCGTGGTGCTCGGCGGCGGCTGCTAGAGGTCGCTGCCTATGCGGCTCGAGTAGGTCGGCACGGTCTACCCTGCTCCGTGCGTGCGCGAGGGCTCGGTGGCGGTCGCTAGGTGTCGCTGCACGTCTGCCAGCCCGTCCGTCAGCGACCTCTAGCGTCCGCGGTGGAGCAGGGTAGACCGTGCCGACGTGAGCCGGCTGCCGCTCAGCGACCCCTGGCCGCCGCCGCATGAGCTTCGGTCCGCTCGGAGCCGGGTAGACCGTGCCGACCAACTCGAGCCGGACGTGCAGCAACCGCTGGACAGCGCAGAGGCTCGTGTGCGCCGGCACGGACCAGCCTCTCCCGGCGGGCTCCGTTCGGTTCGGACGTTCCTCGATGGTGTCCGGGGGGTCTCAGCCGCGGCGGCTCGAGTGCGCCGGCACTGCACAGACCCTCCCTGTGGGCTCCGATCGGCACGGACCTTCCTCGTCAGCGTCCGGCGATCTGAGCCGCGGCGGCTCGAGTGCGCCGGCACGGTCCAACCGCTCCCGGCGGGTTCCGCTCGGCTCGGACGCTCCTGGGCGGAGTCGGGCGATCTGAGCCGCAAAGGCACGGTCCACCCCCTCCAGGCGAACTCAGCTCGGCTCGGACGTTCCGCGGAAGTGGCCAAGTGCCGCTCTTGTAGGGGGGGGGGAAGGGGGGGGGGGTGGGGGGGGGAGTAGGGGGGGGGGGCACAATGTCGGCGGCTAGGCGTCGCTGCCCATGCGGCTCGACTAGGTCGGCACGGTCTACCCGGCTCCGAGCGGGCTGTGGTGCTCGGCGGCGGCTGCTAGAGGTCGCTGCCTATGCGGCTCGACTAGGTTGGCACGGTCTACCCGGCTCCGAGCGGGCCGTGGTGCTCGGCGGCGGCTGCTAGAGGTTGCTGCCTATGCGGCTCGACTAGGTCGGCACCGTCTACCCGGCTCCGAGCGGGTCGTGGTGCTCGGCGGCGGCTCCTAGAGGTCGCTGCCTATGCGGCTCGACTAGGTCGGCACGGTCTACCCGGCTCCGAGCGGGCCGTGGTGCTCGGCGGCGGCTGCTAGAGGTCGCTGCCTATGCGGCTCGACTAGGTCGGCACCGTCTACCCGGCTCCGAGCGGGTCGTGGTGCTCGGCGGCGGCTGCTAGAGGTCGCTGCCTATGCGGCTCGACTAGGTCGGCACGGTCTACCCGGCTCCGAGCGGGCTGTGGTGCTCGGCAACGGCTGCTAGAGGTCGCTGCCTATGCGGCTCGACTAGGTCGGCACGGTCTACCCGGCTCCGAGCGGGCCGTGGTGCTCGGCGGCGGCAGCTAGGGGTCGCTGCCCGTGCGGCTTGCGTGTAGCTGCCAGGTCTACCCGCTTTCGGCTAAGCTTTTTCGCCCTGTGAGTTGGGGGGGCGCTAAAGCTCCGGAGCTTGCTGGGGGGTCGCTGTAGTTTCTTACCTACCGCTACGTCGACGTAGAGCGCCGCTTACCCTCGGCGCCGCTGCCGGTAGTCAGCGCCGTTCTTTTCCGAAGCCATTTTTTCTTACGCCTTCCATTTTCGTCTGCAGGAGCGAGCGCGTGCTCGTCTCCAGAGGCGGCAACGAGCGGGCGCAGGCGAGCGCGGTTGAGCGCCGGGCTGTGGAGTTTTTCGGTTGCGGCTTCCCGCCGCTCTTTCGCCATCCCTCGCTACACGCGGCCTGCCGGCAGTCCGGATTTCTGGCTCGAACGGACCCCGCTCAAGTGCGCCGGCACGGTCCAAACGCTCCTGGCGGGCACCGCTCGGCTCGGACGTTCCTCGGAATCAGCCAAATGTCGCTCCCGTGGCGTCTCCGCAGGCAAAAACGCATAGCCGGCGCCGCAAAGCTCGCGAGCCGCACCGAGCCGGGGAAACCGTGCCGTGGAGCAGCTGTGGGGCTGATGTGGGTCAGATCTATGGGGTAGGAGCTGCTGTGCAGCTGATGTGGGTCAGATCTATGGGCAGGAGCTGATGTAGGGAAGATTTGGGTCTGATCTATAGGATAGGAACTGCTGTGGTTCAGATCTATGGGGCAGGAGCAGCTGTGGGGCACATGTGGGTCAGATCTATGGGTTAGGTGCTGCTTTGGGGAAAATGTGGGTCAGATCTACAAGGCAGGAGCTGCTGTGGGTCAGATTTGGGTCAGATCTATGGGGCAGGAGCTGCTGTGTGTCAGATTTATGAGTCAGGAGCTGCTGTGTGGCTGATGTGGGTCAGATCTATGGGGCAGGAGTTGCTGTGGGGCAGAGGAGGGACATATCTATGGTGCAAAATCTGCTGTTGGACTGATGTGGGTCAGATCTACGAGTTTGGAGCTGCTGTGGGGCACATGTGGGTAAGATCTATGGGCCAGGAGCTGCTGCGGGGCAGATTTGGGTCAGATCTATGGGGCAGGAGATGCTGTGGGGCTGATGTGGGTCAGATCTATGGGGCAGGAGCTGCTGTGGGGCTGATGTGAGTCAGATCTATGGGGCAGGAGATGCTGTGGGTCAGATCTATGGGGCAGGAGCTGCTGTGGGGAACATGTGGGTCAGGTCTATGGGGCAGGAGCTGCTGTGGGGCAGATGTCGGTCAGATCTATGGGTCAGCAGCTGCTGTGGGTCTGATGTGGGTCAGATCTATAGGGCAGGAGCTGCTGTGGGGCTGATGTGGGTCAGATCTATGGCCAGGAGCTGCTGTGGGTCAGATCTATGGGCCAGGAACAGATGTGGGCCTGATGTTGGTCAGATTTATGGAGCAGGAGCTGCTGTGTTGCAGATGTGGGTCAGATCTATGGTGCTGGAGCTGCTGTGGGGCAGATGTAGGGCATATCTGTGGGGCAGGAGCTGCTGTGAGGCTGATGGGTGTTAGATCTATGGGGAGGAGCTGCTGTGGTGCAGATGTGGGTCAGAGCTATGGGGCAGGAGCTGCTGTGGGGCAGATTTGGGTCAGATCTATGGGGCAGGAGCTGATGTAGGGAAGATTTGGGTCTGATCTATGGGTTAGGAACTGCTGTGGTTCAGATCTATGGGGCAGGAGCAGCTATGGGGCACATGTGGGTCAGATCTATGGGTTAGGTGCTGCTTTGGGGAAAATGTGGGTCAGATCTATGGGGCAGGAGCTGCTGTGGGTCATATCTATGGGGCAGGAGCTGCTGTGGGGCTGATATGGGTTAGATCTATGGGGCAGGAGCTGTTGGGGGGCTGATGGGGGTCAGATCTATGGGGCAGGAGCTAATGTGGGGCTGATGGTTGTCAGATCTATGGGGCAGGAGCTACTGTGGGGCTGATGTTGGTCTGATCTATGGGGCAGGAGCTGCTGTGAGACAGATGTGGGTCAGATCTATGGGGCAGGTGCTGCTGTGCGACATATGTGGGTCAGATATATGGGGCAGGATCTGCTGTGGGGCTGATGTGGGAAAGATCTATGGGGCAGGAGCTAGTGTGGGGCTGATGTGGGTCTGATCTATGGGGCAGGAGCTGCTGTGCGACAGATGTGGGTCAGATCTATGGGGCAGGAGCTCCTGTGGGGCATATGTGGGTCAGATCCTTGGGGCTGAAGCTGCTGTGGGTCATATCTATTGGGCAGCAGCTGCTTTACATATGAGGTGTGTCAGATCTATGGGGCAGGAGCTGTTGTGGGGCTGATGGGGGTCAGATCTATGGGGCAGGAGCTGCTGTGGGGCTGCTGTGGGTCAGATCTATGGGGCAGGAGCTACTGTGGGGCTGATGTTGGTCTGATCTATGGGGCAGGACATGCTGTGCGACAGATGTGGGTCAGATCTATGGGGCAGAGCTGCTCTTGGGAACATGTGGGTCAGATCTATGAGGCAGGAGCTGCTGTGGGGCTGATGTGGGTCAGATCTATAGGGCAGGAGCTGCTGTGGGTCATATCTATTGGGCAGCAGCTGCTTTACATATGATGTGTGTCAGATCTATGGGGCAGGAGCTGCTGTGGGGCTGATGTGGGTTAGATCTATGGGGCAGGAGCTGTTGTGGGGCTGATGGGGGTCAGATCTATGGGGCAGGAGCTGTTGTGGGGCTGATGGGGGTCAGATCTATGGGGCAGGAGCTACTGTGGGGCTGATGTTGGTCTGATCTATGGGGCAGGAGCTGCTGTGCGACAGATGTGGGTCAGATCTATGGGGCAGGTGCTGCTGTGCGACATATGTGGGTCAGATCTATGGGGCAGGATCTGCTGTGGGGCTGATGTGGGAAAGATCTATGGGGCAGGAGCTGCTGTGGGGCCGATGTGGGTCTGATCTATGGGGCAGGAGCTTCTGTGCGACAGATGTGGGTCAGATCTATGGGGCAGGAGCTGCTGTGGGGCATATGTGGGTCAGATCTATGGGGCAGGAGTTGCTGTGGGGCTTATGTGGGTCAGAACCTTGTGGCTAAAGCTGCTGTGGTTCATATCTATTGGGCAGCAGCTGCTTTACATATGATGTGTGTCAGATCTATGGGGCAGGAGCTGCTGTGGGGTTGATGTGGATTAGATCTATGGGGCAGGAGCTGCTGTGCGACAGATGTGGGTCAGATCTATGGGGCAGGTGCTGCTGTGCGACATATGTGGGTCAGATCTATGGGGCAGGATCTGCTGTGGTGCTGATGTGGGAAAGATCTATGGGGCAGGAGCTGCTGTGGGGCTGATGTTGGTCTGATCCATGCGGCAGGAGCTGCTGTGCGACAGATGTGGGAAAGATCTATGGGGCAGGAGCTGCTGTGGGGCTGATGTGGGTTAGATCTATGGGGCAGGAGCTGTTGTGGGGCTATTGGGGGTCAGATCTATGGGGCAGGAGCTACTGTGGGGCTGATGGGGGTCAGATCTATTCGGCAGGAGCTACTGTGGGGCTGATGTTGGTCTGATCTATGGGGCAGGAGCTGCTGTGAGACAGATGTGGGTCAGATCTATGGGGCAGGTGCTGCTGTGCGACATACGTGAGTCAGATCTATGGGGCAGGAGCTGCAGTGGAGATGATGTACGTCAGATCTATGGGGCAGGAGCTGCTGTGGGGCTGCTGTGGGTTAGATCTATGGGGCAGGAGCTTTTGTGGGTCATATCTATTGGGCAGCAGCTGCTTTACATATGATGTGTGTCAGATCTATGGGGCAGGAGCTGCAGTGGGGCTGATGATGGTCAGATCTATGGGGCAGGAGCTACTGTGGGGCTGATGTGGGTCAAATCAATGGGGCAGAGCTGCTCTTGGGAACATGTGGGTCAGATCTATGAGGCAGGAGCTGCTGTGGGGCTGATGTGGGAAAGATCTATGGGGCAGGAGCTGCTGTGGGGCTGCTGTGGGTTAGATCTATGGGGCAGGAGCTGCTGTGCGACAGATGTGGGTCAGATCTATGGGGCAGACCTGCTCTTGGGAACATGTGGGTCAGATCTATGAGGCAGGAGCTGCTGTGGGGCTGATGTGGGTCAGATCTATAGGGCAGGAGCTGCTGTGGCTCATATCTATTGAGCAGCAGCTGCTTTACATATGATGTGTGTCAGATCTATGGGGCAGGAGCTGTTGTGGGGCTGATGTGGGTTAGATCTATGGGGCAGGAGCTGTTGTGGGGCTGATGGGGGTCAGATCTATGGGGCAGGAGCTGTTGTGGGGCTGATGGGGGTCAGATCTATGGGGCAGGAGCTACTGTGGGGCTGATGTTGGTCTGATCTATGGGGCAGGAGCAGCTGTGCGACAGATGTGGGTCAGATCTATGGGGCAGGTGCTGCTGTGCGACATATGTGGGTCAGATCTATGGGGCAGGATCTGCTGTGGGGTTGATGTGGGAAAGATCTATGGGGCAGGAGCTGCTGTGGGGCCGATGTGGGTCTGATCTATGGGGCAGGAGCTGCTGTGCGACAGATGTGGGTCAGATCTATGGGGCAGGAGCTGCTGTGGGGCATATGTGGGTCAGATCTATGGGGCAGGAGTTGCTGTGGGGCTTATGTGGGTCAGAACCTTGGGGCTGAAGCTGCTGTGGTTCATATCTATTGGGCAGCAGCTGCTTTACATATGATGTGTGTCAGATCTATGGAGCAGGAGCTGCTGTGGTTAAGATCTATTTGGCAGGATCTGCTGTGGGGCAGATTTGGGTCAGATCTATGGGGCAGGAGCTGCAGTGGAGATGATGTACGTCAGATCTATGGGGCAGGAGCTGCTGTGGGGCTGCTGTGGGTTAGATCTATGGGGCAGGATCTGCTGTGGGGCTGATGTGGGAAAGATCTATGGGGCAGGAGCTGCTGTGTTGCTGATGTGGGTCTGATCTATGGGGCAGGAGCTGCTGTGGGGCTGATGTGGGTCAGATCTATGGGGCAGGAGCTGCTGTGGGGCTGATGTGGGTCAGATCTATGGGGCAGGAGCTGTTGCGGTTAAGATCTATTTGGCAGGATCTGCTGTGGGGCAGATTTGGGTCAGATCTATGGGGCAGGAGCTGCTGTGTGGCAAATGTGGGTCAGATCTAAGGGGCAGGAGCTGCTGTGGGTCAGATCTATGGGGCAGGAACAGATGTGGGCCTGATGTTGGTCAGATTTATGGAGCAGGAGCTGCTGTGTTGCAGATGTGGGTCAGATCTATGGTGCAGGAGCTGCTGTGGGGCAGATGTAGGGCTTATCTATGGGGCAGGAGCTGCTGTGAGGCTCATGGGTGTTAGATCTATGGGGAGGAGCTGCTGTGGTGCAGATGTGGGTCAGATATATGGGGCAGGAGCTGCTGTGGTTAAGATCTATTTGGCAGGATCTGCTGTGGGGCTGATTTGGGTCAGATCTATGGGGCAGCAGCTGCAGTGGATATGATGTACGTCAGATATATGGGGCAGGAGCTGCTGTGGGGCTGCTGTGGGTTAGATCTGTGGGGCAGGAGCTACTGTGGGGCTGATGGGGGTCGGATCTATGGGGCAGGAGCTACTGTGGGGCTGATGTTGGTCTGATCTATGGGGCAGGAGCTGCTGTGCGACAGATGTGGGTCAGATCTATGAGGCAGGTGCTGCTGTGCGACATATGTGGGTCAGATCTATGGGGCAGGATCTGCTGTGGGGCTGATGTGGGAAAGATCTATGGGGCAGGAGCTGCTGTGTTGCTGATGTGGGTCTGATCTATGGGGCAGGAGCTGCTGTGGGGCTGATGTGGGTCAGATCTATGGGGCAGGAGCTGCTGTGCGACAGATGTGGGTCAGATCTATGGGGCAGGAGCTGCTGTGGGGCATATGTGGGTCAGATCTATGGGGCAGGAGTTGCTGTGGGGCTTATGTGGGTCAGAACCTTGGGGCTGAAGCTGCTGTGGTTCATATCTATTGGGCAGCAGCTGCTTTACATATGATGTGTGTCAGATCTATGGGGCAGGAGCTGCTGCGGTTAAGATCTATTTGGCAGGATCTGCTGTGGGGCAGATTTGGGTCAGATCTATGGGGCAGGAGCTGCAGTGGAGATGATGTACGTCAGATCTATGGGGCAGGAGCTGCTGTGGGGCTGCTGTGGGTTAGATCTGTGGGGCAGGAGCTACTGTGGGGCTGATGGGGGTCGGATCTATGGGGCAGGAGCTACTGTGGGGCTGATGTTGGTCTGATCTATGGGGCAGGAGCTGCTGTGCGACAGATGTGGGTCAGATCTATGAGGCAGGTGCTGCTGTGCGACATATGTGGGTCAGATCTATGGGGCAGGATCTGCTGTGGGGCTGATGTGGGAAAGATCTATGGGGCAGGAGCTGCTGTGTTGCTGATGTGGGTCTGATCTATGGGGCAGGAGCTGCTGTGGGGCTGATGTGGGTCAGATCTATGGGGCAGGAGCTGCTGTGGGGCTGATGTGGGAAAGATCTATGGGGCAGGAGCTGCTGTGGGGCTGATGTGGGTCTGATCTATGGGGCAGGAGCTGCTGTGGGGCTGATGTGGGAAAGATCTATGGGGCAGGAGCTGCTGTGGGGCTGATGTGGGTCAGATCTATGGGGCAGGAGCTGCTGTGGGGCTGATGTGGGTCAGATCTATGGGGCAGGAGCTGCTGTGGGGCTGATGTGGGTCAGATCTATGGGGCAGGAGCTGCTGTGGGGCTGATGTGGGAAAGATCTATGGGGCAGGATCTGCTGTGGGGCTGATGTGGGTCTGATCTATGGGGCAGGAGCATCTGTGGGGCTGATGTGGGAAAGATCTATGGGGCAGGAGCTATTGTGGGGCTGATGTGGGTCTGATCTATGGGGCAGGAGCTGCTGTGGGGCTGATGTGGGTCAGATCTATGGGGCAGGAGCTGCTGTGGGTCTGATGTGGGTCAGATCTATAGGGCAGGAGCGGCTGTGGGGCTGATGTGGGTCAGATCTTTGGGCAGGAGCTGCTGTGGGGCTGATGTTGGTCTGATCTATGGGGCAGGAGCTGCTGTGGGTCAGATCTATGGGGCAGGCACAGATGTGGGCCTGTTGTTGGTCAGATTTATGGAGCAGGAGCTGCTGTGTTGCAGATGTGGGTCAGATCTATGGTGCAGGAGCTGCTGTGGGGCAGATTTGGGTCAGATCTATGGGGCAGGAGCTGCTGTGAGGCTGATGGGTGTTGGATCTATGGGGAGGAGCTGCTGTGGTGCAGATGTGGGTCCGAGCTATGGGGCAGGAGCTGCTGTGGGGCAGAAGTGGGTAAGATCTATGGGGTAGGAGATGGTGTGTGGCAGATGTGGGTCAGATCTATGGTGTAGGAGCTGCTGTGGGGCTGATGTGGGTCAGATCTATGGGGCAGGAGATGCTGTGGGTCAGATCTATGGGGCAGGAGCTGCTGTGGGGAACATGTGGGTCAGGTCTATGGGGCAGGAGCTGCTGTGGGGCAGATGTGGGTCAGATCTATGGGGCAGGAGCTGCTGTGGGTCTGATGTCGGTCCGATCTATTGGGCAGGAGCTGCTGTGAGGCTGATGTGGGTCAGATCTATGGGGCAGGAGCTGCTGTGGTTCAGATCTATGGGGCAGGAACAGATGTGGGCCTGATATTGGTCAGATTTATGGAGCAGGAGCTGCTGTGTTGCAGATGTGGGTCAGATCTATGTTGCAGGAGCTGCTGTGGGGCAGATGTAGGGCATATCTATGGGGCAGGAGCTGCTGTGTGGCTGATGGGTGTTAGATCTATGGGGAGGAGCTGCTGTGGTGCAGATGTGGGTCAGAGCTATGGGGCAGGAGCTGCTGTGGGGCAGAAGTGGGTAAGATCTATGGGGTAGGAGATGGTGTGTGGCAGATGTGGGTCAGATCTATGGTGTAGGAGCTGCTGTGGGGCTGATGTGGGTCAGATCTATGGGGCAGGAGCTGCTGTGGGTCAGATCTATGAGGCAGGAACAGATGTGGGCCTGATGTTGGTCAGATTTATGGAGCAGGAGCTGCTGTGTTGCAGACGTGGGTCAGATCTATGGTGCAGGAGCTGCTGTGGGGCAGATGTAGGGCTTATCTATGAGGCAGGAGCTGCTGTGAGGCTGATGGGTGTTAGATCTATGGGGAGGAGCTGCTGTGGTGCAGATGTGGGTCAGAGCTATGGGGCAGGAGCTGCAGTGGAGATGATGTACGTCAGATCTATGGGGCAGGAGCTGTTGTGGGGCTGATGGGGGTCAGATCTATGGGGCAGGAGCTACTGTGGGGCTGATGTTGGTCTGATCTATGGGGCAGGAGCTGCTGTGCGACAGATGTGGGTCAGATCTATGGGGCAGGTGCTGCTGTGCGACATATGTGGGTCAGATCTATGGGGCAGGATCTGCTGTGGGGCTGATGTGGGAAAGATCTATGGGGCAGGAGCTGCTGTGGGGCTGATGTGGGTCTGATCTATGGGGCAGGAGATGCTGTGGGTCTGATGTGGGTCTGATCTATGGGGCAGGAGCTGCTGTGGGGCTGATGTGGGAAAGATCTATGGGGCAGGAGCTGCTGTGGGGCTGATGTGGGACTGATCTATGGGGCAGGAGCTACTGTGGGGCTGATGTTGGTCTGATCTATGGGGCAGGAGCTGCTGTGCGACAGATGTGGGTCAGATCTATGGGCAGGTGCTGCTGTGCGACATATGTGGGTCAGATCTATGGGGCAGGAACTGCTGTGGGGCTGATGTGGGAAAGATCTATGGGGCAGGAGCTGCTGTGGGGCTGATGTGGGTCTGATCTATGGGGCAGGAGATGCTGTGGGTCTGATGTGGGTCTGATCTATGGGGCAGGAGCTGCTGTGGGGCTGATGTGGTCAGAGCTATGGGGCAGGAGCTGCTGTGGGGCAGATTTGGGTCAGATCTATGAGGCAGGAGCTGCTGTGGTTAAGATCTATGGGGCAGGAGCTGCTGTGGGTCAGATCTATGGGGCAGGAACAGATGTGGGCCTGATGTTGGTCAGATTTATGGAGCAGGAGCTGCTTTGTTGCAGATGTGGGTCAGATCTATGGTGCAGGAGCTGCTGTGGGGCAGATGTAGGGCATATCTATGGGGCAGGAGCTGCTGTGAGGCTGATGGGTGTTAGTTCTATGGGGAGGAGCTGCTGTGGTGCAGATGTGGGTCAGAGCGATGGGGTAGGAGATGCTGTGGGGCAGAAGTGGGTATGATCTATGGGGTAGGAGATGGTGTGTGGCAGATGTGGGTCAGATCTATGGTGTAGGAGCTGCTGTGGGGCTGATGTGGGTCAGATCTATGGGGCAGAAGCTGCTGTGGTTAAGATCTATTTGGCAGGATCTGCTGTGGGGCAGATTTGGGTCTGATCTATGGGGAAGGAGCTGCTGTGCGACAGATGTGGGTCAGACCTATGGGGCAGGTGCTGCTGTGCGACATATGTGGGTCAGATCTATGGAGGAGGTGCTCCTGTGCGACATATTTGGTTCAGATCTCTGGGGCAGGATCTGGTGTGGGGCTGATGTGGGAAAGATCTATCAGGCAGGAGCTGCTGTGCGACAGATGTTGGTCTGATCTATGGGGCAGGAGCTGCTGTGCGACAAATGTGGGTCAGATCTATGGGGAAAGTGCTGCTGTGCGACATATGTTGGTCAGATCTATGAGGCAGGAGCTGCTGTGGGGTGATGTGGGAAAGATCTATGGGGCAGGAGCTGCTGTGGGGCTGATGTGGGTCTGATCTATGGGGCAGGAGCTGCTGTGCGACAGATGTGGGTCAGATCTATGGGGCAGGAGCTGCTGTGGGGCATATGTGGGTCAGATCTATGGGGCAGGAGCTGCTGTGGGGTTGATGTGGGTCAGATCCTTGGGGCTGAAGCTGCTGTGGGTCATATCTATTGGGCAGCAGCTGCTTTACATATGATGTGTTTCAGATCTATGGGGCAGGAAATGCAGTGGAGATGATGTACGTCAGATCAATGGAGCAGGAGCTGCTGTGGGGCTGCTGTGGGTTAGATCTATGGGGCAGGAGCTGTTGTGGGTCATATCTATTGGGCAGCAGCTGCTTTACATATGATGTGTGTCAGATCTATGGGGCAGGAGCTGCAGTGGCGCTGATGGGGGTCAGATCTAAGGGGCAGGAGCTACTGTGGGGCTGATGTGGGTCAAATCAATGGGGCAGAGCTGCTCTTGGGAACATGTGGGTCAGATCTATGAGGCAGGAGCTGCTGTGGGGTGATGTGGGTCAGATCTATAGGCAGGAGCTGCTGTGGGGCTGATGTGGGTCAGATCTATAGGGCAGGAGCTGCTGTGGGTCATATCTATTGGGCAGCAGCTGCTTTACATATGATGTTTGTCAGATCTATGGGACAGGAGCTGCTGTGGGGCTGATGTGGGTTAGATCTATGGGGCAGGAGCTGTTGTGGGGCTGATGGGGGTCAGATCTAAGGGGCAGGAACTACTGTGGGGCTGCTGGGGGTCAGATCTATGGGGCAGGAGCTACTGTGGGGCTGATGTGGGTCAGATCTATGGGGCAGAAGCTGCTGTGGGGCTGATGTGGGTCCGATCTATGGGGCAGGAGCTGCTGTGGGGCTGATGTGGGTCAGATCCTTGGGGCTGAAGCTGCTGTGGGTCATATCTATTGGGCAGCAGCTGCTTTACATGTGATGTGTGTCAGATCTATGGGGCAGGAGCTGCTGTGGGGTTGATGTGGGTTAGATCTATGGGGCAGGAGCTGCTGTGCGACAGATGTGGGTCAGATCTATGGAGCAGGTGCTGCTGTGCGACATATGTGGGTCAGATCTATGGGGCAGGATCTGCTGTGGGGCTGATGTGGGAAAGAACTATGGGGCTGGAGCTGCTGTGGGGCTGATGTGGATCTGATCTATAAGGCAGGAGCTGCTGTGCGACAGATGTGGGTCAGATCTATGGGGCAGGAGCTGCTGTGGGGCTGACGTGGGTCAGATCCTTGGGGCTGAAGCTGCTGTGGGTCATATCTATTGGGCAGCAGCTGCCGTACATATGATTTGTGTCAGATCTATGGAGCAGGAGCTGCAGTGGGGCTGATGGGGGTCAGATCTATGGGGCAGGCGCTACTGTGGGGCTGATGTGGGTCAAATCAATGGGGCAGAGCTGCTCTTGGGAACATGTGGGTCAGATCTATGAGGCAGGAGCTGCTGTGGGTTGATGTGGGTCAGATCTATACGGCAGGAGCTGCTGTGGGTCATATCTATTGGGCAGCAGCTGCTTTACATATGATGTGTGTCAGATCTATGGGGCAGGAGCTGCTGTGGGGCTGATGTGGGTTAGATCTATGGGGCAGGAGCTGTTGTGGGGCTGATGGGGGTCAGATCTAAGGGGCAGGAGCTACTGTGGGGCTGATGGTGGTCAGATCTATGGGGCAGGAGCTACTGTGGGGCTGATGTTGGTCTGATCTATGGGGCAGGAGCTGCTGTGCGACAGATGTGGGTCAGATCTATGGGGCAGGTGCTGCTGTGCGACATATGTGGGTCAGATCTATGGGGCAGGATCTGCTGTGGGGCTGATGTGGGAAAGATCAATGGCGCAGGAGCTGCTGTGGGGCTGATGTGGGTCTGATCTATGGGGCAGGAGCTGCTGTGCGACAGATGTGGGTCAGATCTATGGGGCAGGAGCTGCTGTGGGGCTGATGTGGGTCAGATCCTTGGGGCTGAAGCTGCTGTGGGTCATATCTATTGGGCAGCAGCTGCTTTACATATGATGTGTGTCAGATCTATGGGGCAGGAGCTGCTGTGGGGTTGATGTGGGTTAGATCTATGGGGCAGGAGCTGCTGTGCGAGAGATGTGCGTCAGATCTATGGGGCAGGTGCTGCTGTGCGACATATGTGGGTCAGATCTATGAGGCAGGATCTGCTGTGGGGCTGATGTGGGAAAGATCTATGGGGCAGGAGATACTGTGGGCCATATGTCGGTCCGATCTATTGGGCAGGAGCTGCTGTGGGGCGCATGTGAATCAGGTCTATGGGGCAGGAGCTGCTGTGGGTCAGATTGTCATTGTTTAATAATGTTGTAATTTTGCTATCAGTATTCCACATCATAACATCATATAAAGCATGGATAATTTTACTGAATCTGCAACTTACAGAAGAAGACTACATCTCCCAGAGAGCAACACGATGGGTCACGGGACCTGGACTCTATATTAACTCTGTCGCAGAACAGACTGACGTCTTTCGAGTTCTGGCGTTCAGGGCAGTGTGTGGGAGCCTTCAGCCGTTCGCCCAGATTCACAGTAGGCCTCTCGGTTACGGGACTCATTCTCTCTCCTATTTTGCTTGATTCATTAGCTCAATTTTCAATTATATTGTATTCTATTGTGTTATCCTGTATTTCGATATAGTATTTAGTAAATAAGTGTGCCTCCTTACATCGTTGCCGCTGTTTTCTTAATTAACTTTTTCTTTTCGGCTGAGGGCCCTTCAGGGGCCCACGGCCCTTGTCACGGACGCAGGTGGATTTTTCGTTCAAACCGTGACAGATTTGGTAGCAGAGGATGGTTCCATTGTTGCAGCCACCCCCATAAGGCATTTGCCACCATCCATGAATCAGTATAAAGATATGAAGCATTGGCTACCTCTCCCGTTCAGCCACATCTAAAGCCAGCTGAACTGCCTTTACCTCTGCAAATTTGACTTGATTCTCCTTTACCTTCAGTGGCCTCTGCAACTTGTTGTGTGGGGCTCCATACAGCAGCTTTCCATCTGCGATGCTTCCCTACAATACGACATGATCCGTCTGTGAATAGGGCAAATTACTTTTCGTTTTCTGGTAGCTCATTGTATGGTGGTGCCTCTTTAGCACGTGATACCTCTTCTGTAGGTGGTGTTTCAATTTTTTTACTCTCAGGCCAGTCCATGATCACTTCTAGAATTCCAGGACGGCTGAGTTTTCCCATTCAAGCTCGTTGTGTAATTAATGAAATCCACTTACTCCAAGTGGCATCAGTAGCATGATCGGTGGAGGGAACCTGTCCTTTAAACATCCAGTTTATTACTGGCAAGCGAGGTGCTAGAAGAAGCTGAACCTCTGTCCCAACTACTTCAGAAGCAGCCCGAACCCCCTCATACACGGCTAAGATCTCCTTCTTAGTCGGAGTGTAGCGCTCCTCAGACGCTTTATATGCTTGACTCCAAAATCCTAGGGGTCGGCCTCGGATCCTCACATCCTGCCCCGTCCGTACTGGCCCCAAGGCCACGGCACGGGCTATTTCTTGTTTTCTCTGCTCAAAAGCCTGCTGCTGCTCAGGACCCCATGAGAAATTATTCTTCTGTGTTACCTGATAGAGGGGGCTCACTATGTGGCTGTAGTTTGGGACATGCATTCTCCAAAAGCCCACTACTCCCAGAAAAGATTGGGTCTCTGTCTTGTCGGTGGGCGGAGACATAGCAGTGATTTTGTCAATCACATCTGCTGGGATGTGACGACGTCCATCTTGCCATTTTATACCTAAGAACTGGATTTCCTGGGCAGGCCCCTTCACCTTGCTGCGCTTAATGGCAAAACCAGCTTTCAAAAGAATTTGGATTATCTGTTTCCCTTTCTTGAAAACCTCTGCTGCTGTATGGCCCCACACTACAATATCATCAATATACTGCAAGTGCTCAGGAGCATCACCCTGTTCCAAAACAGCTTGGATCAATCCATGGCAAATTGTTGGGCTGTGCTTCCACCCCTGAGGTAAACGGTTCCAGGTGTACTGAATACCTCTCCAGGTAAAAGCAAACTGTGGCCTACATTTTGCAGCCAATGGGATGGAAAAGAAGGCATTAGCACTGTCAATGGTGGCATACCACCTAGCTTCTTTTGACTCCAGTTCATACTGGAGTTCTAGCATGTCTGGTACAGCAGCACTTAATGGAGGTGTGACTTCATTCAGGCCATGGTAATCCACCGTCAGCCTCCATTCCCCACTGGTTTTACACACTGGCCATATGGGGCTGTTAAAAGGCGAGTGAGTTTTGCTAATCACTCCCTGATTCTCTAATTGGCGAATTAGCTTGTGAATGGGGAGCAATGAGTCCCTATTGGTGCGGTACTGCCGTCTGTGAACCACTCTGGTGACAATTGGTACCTCTTGGTCTTTTACCTGGTGCAACCTCCCAGCACCTGCTAGGAGACCCGGCGCTCGCTGCGTTGCTTCCGTCCTCCGTTTGGGGAGTTCCGTGCGCCGGCGCCGGCGCGTGGAAAGGGGGTGTGCGGCTGGTCGCGCGCGGGCGCGTGCCAGGCTCCCTTTCGCCCGGTTTTTCCCCATCCATCCATCCATCCATCCATCCATCCATCCATGCATCCACCTTTCCGCTTCGTGGCGGCGCGGGGTAGACCTGGGCGACCATCCACCCGCTCGATCGGCGGGTGCAGTTTCCCGTCCGTGCCGCGGGTAGACGTGTCGGCCGTAGCCGCGCGTCACGCAGCTGTGTCAATTGGTAAGGGTACGATGAACGGCCAGCCGCTCCCCGACCCGACTCGACCAGACCCGACCCGACCCGACCCGACCCGACCCGACCCGACCCGACCGCTTCCGCCGTTGACCCTCCCTCGCGCCCACCCGCATCCTCCCCTCTTCTCACCTCCCCTCCCCTCCTCACCCCTCCCCTCACCTCCCCTCCCCTCCCCTCCCCTCCCCTCCCCTCCCGTCCCCTCCCTTGTGGTGTTATTTAAATTTATTAAAATAGGTAGGGTAGACCTGGGGTCCGGCATTCGAGCTCGGGCGTCCTCGCGCACGACTGTCTCCGCCGTTCGTCCTCCCTCGGACACGCTTGCTTCCTCCATTATTGTGGTGGGGTTTTTTTGCTTTTTGTTTTTTTTTAAATATTTTTGTTTCTTTTAAAATTTTTTTCCTTTTTTTCTCCTTTTTTCCCCATTTTTTTTTTCCCTTTTTTCCCCTTTTTAAATATTTTTTTCTTTCTTTTTTTTTTTTAATTTTCATTTCCCCATATTTCCTAATTATTTATTTAGTTATTCATGCAATTATTAATATCGCTCTTCCGCTTTCCCATCTTTTTATTACTTTTATTTTATTTTATTTTATTATTTTATTTTACCGCGACATTTTACGATCTATCTGTACTTTTTCACACCTTCTTCCCTTCTACTTTTCTTTGACTTCTGGCTTCCCTTCCCTTCCCTTCCCTTCCCTTCCCTTCCCTTCCCTTCCCTTCCCTTCCCTTCCCTTCCCTTCCCTTCCCTTCCCTTCCCTTCCCTTCCCTTCCCTTCCCTTCCCTTCCCTTCCCTTCCCTTCCCTTCCCTTCCCTTCCCTTCCCTTCCCTTCCCTTCCCTTCCCTTCCCTTCCCTTCCCTTCCCTTCTCTTCTCTTTCTCCTCATCACCCGCGCGTGATTAGGCCCGGCACGGCCTCTGTCACGAAGAAGGGGGTCGCTTGCGTGGCCGGGGAGGGATGGGGGGGTCCGCGACGGGGTTGCGGGTATGCGGGTAGACCTGGCTGCCGGCCGGCGCCTGATATTCCTGGCCCCGCGTCCATCTTCCACCTTCCCCCCCCTAGTCCACACCGCACAAGCGGGAACCAGACCCGTACCCAACGGCGGCCCGCCTCCGCCTGCCCCCACCCCGGACCTCACCCACAACCCGCCCTCTCCCGGACGCATCTCGCCCGACCGGCCCGCGACCGTGTTTTTTTATTTGTTTGTTTGTTTTTGTTTTTGTTTTTCTTTTTTTGTTTTGGTCGGTCACTCGCTCGGATATTTGTTTGGACCCGATTGGCCCGTTTGGTTTTTTTCTTTTCTTTCCTTTTTCCACCGGGGTGCTCCTGACGGCTCGGCCCAATGGCGGCTCGACTCGGCGACCGGAGCCCGCCAAAACACCTCGCCACCCCCCAGCCCCACCGCCACAACCGCCACCACCTCCTCCTCCCGCCGAAAATCCCACGTACCGTTCCACCTCATCTGCCGGCTGGGAGAGAGGCTAGGCTCGAACCCCGCGGGGGACGCGGCCGCCTCCCGCCGGCTCACCTCTCGCCGCTGCCGTCTTCCCGCCGCTGTTTCGCCATCCCTCGCCACGCGGCCTGCCCGCAGTCCAGATATCCGGCCCGAACGGACCCCGGTGGGCGGGGCCCGCGCACCTTCCTGCAGAGCCGGGAAGGCGGGGGGGGGGCGGGGCGGCTTTTTCAAAAACTAAAAAAGGGGAAAGTAAAGAAGAACCCACGAGAAAAACAAACAAACAAACAAACAAACAAACGGAAAATAATAAAACCGAGAGGGCGCGTGGGGGCACGGACAAACAATCGAACGGACCAAAGTACGAACGAACGGACGAACAAACAAACACGCAGACAAAAGGGCAAAACCGCGGTGGCGGTGGCGGGACGGCCAGCTTCAAGCAAGGCCGAACCGAGAAGCCCGGGTGCGCCCCGAACCGGCGAACAGCGGCCGGCTCATACGTGCACCCTGGTCGTTCCGCAGCTGTGGCCGAGTGGCGTCTCCGTGGCGTCTCCGGTGCTCCGGCACGGTCAACACAGCTCGAACCCTGGCCATCGCGGCTCGAGTGCGCCGGCACGGTCCAGCCTCTCCCGGCGGGCTCCGCTCGGCTCGGACGTTCCGCGGAAGTGGCCAAGTGTCGCTCTCGTGGCGGCTCCTCTGCGCTGGCACTGCCTACCTGGCTCCGAGCGTCTCCAGAGGGTGGGGGAGGGGGAAGGGGGCACGGCGTCGGCGGCTAGGCGTCGTTTCCCATGCGTCTCGACTAGGTCGGCACGGTCTACCCGGCTCCGAGCGGGCCGTGGTGCTCGGCGGCGGCTGCTAGAGGTCGCTGCCTATGCGGCTCGACTAGGTCGGCACGGTCAACCCGGCTCCGAGCGGGCTAGGGTGCTCGGCGGCGGCTGCTAGAGGTCGCTGCCTATGCGTCTCGACTAGGTCGGCACTGTCTACCCTGCTCCGTGCGTGCGCGAGGGCTCGGCGGCGGTCGCTAGGTGTCGCTGCACGTCTGCCAGCCTGTCCGTCAGCGACCTCTAGCGTCCGCGGCGGAGCAGGGTAGACCGTGCCGACGTGAGCCGGCCGCCGCTCAGCGACCCCTGGCCGCCGCCGCATGAGCTTCGGTCCGCTCAGAGCCGGGTAGACCGTGCCGACCAACTCGAGCCGGACGTGCAGCGACCGCTGGCCAGCGCGGAGCCTCGTGTGCGCCGGCACGGTCCAGCCTCTCCCGGCAGGCTCCGTTCGGTACGGACGTTCCTCGGTGGTGTCCGGGGGGTCTCAGCCGCGGCGGCTCGAGTGCGCCGGCAGTGCACAGCCCCTCCCTGCGGGCTCCGCTCGGCACGGACTTTCCTCGTCGGCGTCCCGCGATCTGAGCCGCGGCGGCTCGAGTGCGCCGGCACGGTCCAACCGCTCCCGGCGGGTTCCGCTTGGCTCGGACGCTCCTGGGCGGAGTCGGGCGATCTGAGCCGCGGCGGCTCGAGTGCGCCGGCACGGTCCAACCGCTCTCGGCGGGCTCGGCTCGGCTCGGACGTTACTCGGCGGCGTCCGGCGATCGGAGCCGCGGCGGCTTGAGTGCGCCGGCACGGTCCAACCGCTCCCGGCGGGTTCCGCTCGGCTCGGACGCTCCTCGGCAGAATCGGGCGATCTGAGCCGCGGCGGCACGGTCCAGCCTCTCCAGGCGGACTCAGATCGGCTCAGACGTTCCGCGGAAGTGGCCAAGTGCCGCTCTTGTGGGGGGGAAGGAAGAGGGGAGGGGAAGGGGGGGGGTGGGGGGGCACGGCGTCGGCGGCTAGGCGTCGCTGCCCATGCGGCTCGACTAGGTCGGCACGGTCTACCCGGCTCCGAGCGGGCCGTGGTGCTCGGCGGCGGCTGCTTGAGGTCGCTGTCTATGCGGCTCGACTAGGTCGGCACGGTCTACCCGGCTCCGAGCGGGCCGTGGTGCTCGGCGGCGGCTGCTAGAGGTCGCTGCCCATGCGGCTCGACTAGGTCGGCACGGTCTACCCGGCTCCGAGCGGGCCGTGGTGCTCGGCGGCGGCGGCTAGATGTCGCTGCCTATGCGGCTCGACTAGGTCGGCACGGTCTACCCGGCTCCGAGCGGGCCGTGGTGCTCGGCGGCGGCGGCGGCTACGGGTCGCTGCCTATGCGGCTCGACTAGGTCGGCACGGTCAACCCGGCTCCGAGCGGGCCGTGGTGCTCGGCGGCGGCGGCTAGGGGTCGCTGCCTAAAGAACTCGACTAGGTCGGCACGGTCTATCCCGCTCTGAGCGGGCTAGGGTGCTCGGCGGCGGCTGCTAAAGGTCGCTGCCTATGCGTCTCGACTAGGTCGGCACGGTCTACCCTGCTCCGTGCGTGCGCGAGGGCTCGGGGGCGGTCGTTAGTGTCGCTGCACGTCTGCCATCCCGTCCGTCAGCGACCTCTAGCGTTTGCGGCGGAGCAGGGTAGACCGTGCCGACGTGAGCCGGCCGCCGCTCAGCGACCCCTGGCCGCCGCCGCATGAGCTTCGGTCCGCTCGGAGCTGGGTAGACCGTGCCGACCAACTCGAGCCAGATGTGCAGCGACCGCTGGCCAGCGCGGAGGCTCGTGTGCGCCGGCACGGTCCAGCCTCACACGGCGGGCTCCGTTCGGTTCGGACGTTCCTCGGTGGTGTCCGGGGGGTCTCAGCCGCGGCGGCTCGAGTGCGCCGGCAATGCACAGCCCCTCCCTGCGGGCTCCGCTCGGCACGGACTTTCCTCGTCGGCATCCGGCGATCTGAGCCGCGGCGGCTCGAGTGCGCCGGCACAGTCCAACCGCTCCCGGCGGGTTCCGCTCGGCTCGGACGCTCCTGGGCGGAGTCGGGCGATCTGAGCCGTGGCGGCTTGAGGGCGCCGGCACGGTCCAACTGCTCTCGGCGGGCTCGGCTCGGCTCGGACGTTCCACGGCGGCATCCGGGGGGTCTCAGCCGCGGAGGCTCGGGTGTGCCGGCACGGTCCAGCCTCTCCCGGCAGGCTCCGCTCGACTCGGACGTTCCTCAGCGGCGTCCGGCGATCTGAGCCGCGGCGGCTCGAGTGCGCCGGCACGGTCCAACCGCTCCCGGCATGTTCCGCTCAGCTTGGACGCTCCTCGGCGGAGTCGGGCGATCTGAGCCGCGGCAGCACGGTCCAGCCTCCCCAGGCGGAATCAGCTCGGCTCGGACGTTCCGCGGAAGTGGCCAAGTGCCGCTCTTGTGGGGGGGGGGGAAGGGGGGGGGATGGGGGGGGGATTAAGGGGGGGGGGGGGGGGGGCAAGGCGTCGGCAGCTAGGCGTCGCTGCCATTGCGTCTCGACTAGGTCGGCACGGTCTACCCGGCTCCGAGCGGGCCGTGGTGCTCGGCGGCGTCTGCTAGAGGTCGCTGCCTATGCGGCTCGACTAGGTCGGCACGGTCTACCCGGCTCCGAGCGGGCCGTGGTGCTTGGCGGCGGCTGCTAGAGGTCGCTGCCTATGCGGCTCGACTAGGTCGGCACGGTCTACCCTGCTCCGTGCGTGCGTGAGGGCTCGGCGGCGGTCGCTAGGTGTCGCTGCACGTCTGCCAGCCCGTCCGTCAGCGACCTCTAGCGTCCGCGGCGGAGCAGGGTAGACCGTGCCGACGTGAGCCGGCCGCCGCTCAGCGACCCCTGGCCGCCGCCGCATGAGCTTCGGTCCGCTCGGAGCCAGGTAGACCGTGCCGACCAACTCGAGCCGGACGTGCAGCGACCGCTGGCCAGCGCGGAGGCTCGTGTGCGCCGGCACGGTCCAACCTCTCCCGGCGGGTTCCGCTCGGCTCGGACGCTCCTGGGCAGAGTCGGGCAATCTGAGCCGCGGCGGCACGGTCAATCCTCTCTAGGCGGACTCAGCTCGGCACGGACGTTCCGCGGAAGTGGCCATGTGCCGCTCTTGTGGGGGGGCGGGAAGAGGGGAAGGGGCTGGGGGGAGTGTAGGGAGGGTGGGGGGGGGGGGGGCACGGCGTCGGCGGCTAGGCGTCGCTGCCCATGCGGCTCGACTAGGTCGGCACGGTCTTCCCGGCTCCGAGCGGGCCGTGGTGCTCGGCGGCGGCGGCTACGGGTCGCTGCCTATGCGGCTCGACTAGGTCGGCACGGTCTATCCTGCTCTGAGCGGGCTAGGGTGCTTGGCGGCGGCTGCTAAAGATCGCTGCCTATGCGTCTCGACTAGGTCGGCACTGTCTACCCTGCTCCGTGCGTGCGCGAGGGCTCGGCGGCGGTCGCTAGGTGTCGCTGCACGTCTGCCAGCCCGTCCGTCAGCGACCTCTAGCGTCCGCGGCGGAGCAGGGTAGACCGTGCCGACGTGAGCCGGCCGCCGCTCAGCGACCCCTGGCCGCCGCCGCATGAGCTTCGGTCCGCTCAGAGCCGGGTAGACCGTGCCGACCAACTCGAGCCGGACGTGCAGCGACCGCTGGCCAGCGCGGAGCCTCGTGTGCGCCGGCACGGTCCAGCCTCTCCCGGCAGGCTCCGTTCGGTACGGACGTTCCTCGGTGGTGTCCGGGGGGTCTCAGCCGCGGCGGCTCGAGTGCGCCGGCAGTGCACAGCCCCTCCCTGCGGGCTCCGCTCGGCACGGACTTTCCTCGTCGGCGTCCCGCGATCTGAGCCGCGGCGGCTCGAGTGCGCCGGCACGGTCCAACCGCTCCCGGCGGGTTCCGCTTGGCTCGGACGCTCCTGGGCGGAGTCGGGCGATCTGAGCCGCGGCGGCTCGAGTGCGCCGGCACGGTCCAACCGCTCTCGGCGGGCTCGGCTCGGCTCGGACGTTACTCGGCGGCGTCCGGCGATCGGAGCCGCGGCGGCTTGAGTGCGCCGGCACGGTCCAACCGCTCCCGGCGGGTTCCGCTCGGCTCGGACGCTCCTCGGCAGAATCGGGCGATCTGAGCCGCGGCGGCACGGTCCAGCCTCTCCAGGCGGACTCAGATCGGCTCAGACGTTCCGCGGAAGTGGCCAAGTGCCGCTCTTGTGGGGGGGAAGGAAGAGGGGAGGGGAAAGGGGGGGGTGGGGGGGCACGGCGTCGGCGGCTAGGCGTCGCTGCCCATGCGGCTCGACTAGGTCGGCACGGTCTACCCAGCTCCGAGCGGGCCGTGGTGCTCGGCGGCGGCTGCTTGAGGTCGCTGCCTATGCGGCTCGACTAGGTCGGCACGGTCTACCCGGCTCCGAGCGGGCCGTGGTGCTCGGCGGCGGCTGCTAGAGGTCGCTGCCCATGCGGCTCGACTAGGTCGGCACGGTCTACCCGGCTCCGAGCGGGCCGTGGTGCTCGGCGGCGGCGGCTAGATGTCGCTGCCTATGCGGCTCGACTAGGTCGGCACGGTCTACCCGGCTCCGAGCGGGCCGTGGTGCTCGGCGGCGGCGGCTACGGGTCGCTGCCTATGCGGCTCGACTAGGTCGGCACGGTCAACCCGGCTCCGAGCGGGCCGTGGTGCTCGGCGGCGGCGGCTAGGGGTCGCTGCCTAAGCAACTCGACTAGGTCGGCACGGTCTATCCCGCTCTGAGCGGGCTAGGGTGCTCGGCGGCGGCTGCTAAAGGTCGCTGCCTATGCGTCTCGACTAGGTCGGCACGGTCTACCCTGCTCCGTGCGTGCGCGAGGGCTCGGGGGCGGTCGTTAGTGTCGCTGCACGTCTGCCATCCCGTCCGTCAGCGACCTCTAGCGTTTGCGGCGGAGCAGGGTAGACCGTGCCGACGTGAGCCGGCCGCCGCTCAGCGACCCCTGGCCGCCGCCGCATGAGCTTCGGTCCGCTCGGAGCTGGGTAGACCGTGCCGACCAACTCGAGCCAGATGTGCAGCGACCGCTGGCCAGCGCGGAGGCTCGTGTGCGCCGGCACGGTCCAGCCTCACACGGCGGGCTCCGTTCGGTTCGGACGTTCCTCGGTGGTGTCCGGGGGGTCTCAGCCGCGGCGGCTCGAGTGCGCCGGCACTGCACAGCCCCTCCCTGCGGGCTCCGCTCGGCACGGACTTTCCTCGTCGGCATCCGGCGATCTGAGCCGCGGCGGCTCGAGTGCGCCGGCACAGTCCAACCGCTCCCGGCGGGTTCCGCTCGGCTCGGACGCTCCTGGGCGGAGTCGGGCGATCTGAGCCGTGGCGGCTTGAGGGCGCCGGCACGGTCCAACTGCTCTCGGCGGGCTCGGCTCGGCTCGGACGTTCCACGGCGGCATCCGGGGGGTCTCAGCCGCGGAGGCTCGGGTGTGCCGGCACGGTCCAGCCTCTCCCGGCAGGCTCCGCTCGACTCGGACGTTCCTCAGCGGCGTCCGGCGATCTGAGCCGCGGCGGCTCGAGTGCGCCGGCACGGTCCAACCGCTCCCGGCATGTTCCGCTCAGCTCGGACGCTCCTCGGCGGAGTCGGGCGATCTGAGCCGCGGCAGCACGGTCCAGCCTCCCCAGGCGGAATCAGCTCGGCTCGGACGTTCCGCGGAAGTTGCCAAGTGCCGCTCTTGTGGGGGGGGGGGAAGGGGGGGGGATGGGGGGGGGATTAAGGGAGGGGGGGGGGGGGGGCAAGGCGTCGGCAGCTAGGCGTCGCTGCCATTGCGTCTCGACTAGGTCGGCACGGTCTACCCGGCTCCGAGCGGGCCGTGGTGCTCGGCGGCGTCTGCTAGAGGTCGCTGCCTATGCGTCTCGTCTTGGTCGGCACGGTGTACCCTTCTCCGAGTGGGCCGTGGTGCTCGGCGGCGTCTGCTAGAGGTCGCTGCCTATGCGGCTCGACTAGGTCGGCACGGTCTACCCGGCTCCGAGCGGGCCGTGGTGCTTGGCGGCGGCTGCTAGAGGTCGCTGCCTATGCGGCTCGACTAGGTCGGCACGGTCTACCCTGCTCCGTGCGTGCGTGAGGGCTCGGCGGCGGTCGCTAGGTGTCGCTGCACGTCTGCCAGCCCGTCCGTCAGCGACCTCTAGCGTCCGCGGCGGAGCAGGGTAGACCGTGCCGACGTGAGCCGGCCGCCGCTCAGCGACCCCTGGCCGCCGCCGCATGAGCTTCGGTCCGCTCGGAGCCAGGTAGACCGTGCCGACCAACTCGAGCCGGACGTGCAGCGACCGCTGGCCAGCGCGGAGGCTCGTGTGCGCCGGCACGGTCCAACCTCTCCCGGCGGGTTCCGCTCGGCTCGGACGCTCCTCGGCGGCGTCCGGCGATCTGAGCCGCGGCGGCTCGAGTGCGCCGGCACGGTCCAACCGCTCCTGGCGGGTTCCGCTCGGCTCGGACGCTCCTCAGCGCAGTCGGGCGATCTGAGCCGCGACGACATGGTCCAGCCTATCCAGGCGGACTCAGCTTGGATCGGACGTTCCGCGGAAGTGGACAAGTGCCACTCTTGTGGCTGCTCCGCTGCGCCGGCACTGTCTACGCGGCTCCGAACGTCTCCGGGGGTGGGGGTGGGGGAAGAAGGGGAAGTGGGGGGGGGAGTAAGGGGGTGGGCGGCACGGCGTCAACGGCTAGGCGTCACTGCCCATGCATCTCGACTAGGTCGACACGGTCTATTCGGCTCCGAGCGGGCCGTGGTGCTCGGCGGCGGCTGCTAGAGGTCGCTGCCTATGCGTCTCGTCTTGGTCGGCACGGTCTACCCTTCTCCGAGTGGGCCGTGGTGCTCGGCGGCGTCTGCTAGAGGTCGCTGCCTATGCGGCTCGACTAGGTCGGCACGGTCTACCCGGCTCCGAGCGGGCCGTGGTGCTTGGCGGCGGCTGCTAGAGGTCGCTGCCTATGCGGCTCGACTAGGTCGGCACGGTCTACCCTGCTCCGTGCGTGCGTGAGGGCTCGGCGGCGGTCGCTAGGTGTCGCTGCACGTCTGCCAGCCCGTCCGTCAGCAACCTCTAGCGTCCGCGGCGGAGCAGGGTAGACCGTGCCGACGTGAGCCGGTTGCCGCTCAGCGACCCCTGGCCGCCGCCGCATGAGCTTCGGTCCGCTCGGAGCCGGGTAGACCGTGCCGACCAACTCGAGCCGGACGTGCAGCGACCGCTGGCCAGCGAGGAGGCTCGTGTGCGCCGGCACGGTCCAACCTCTCCCAGCTGGTTCCGCTCGGCTCGGACGCTCCTCGGTGTCGTCCGGCGATCTGAGCCGCGGCGGCTCGAGTGCGCCGGCACGGTCCAACCGCTCCCGGCGGGTTCCGCTCGGCTCGGACGCTCCTCAGCGCAGTCGGGCGATCTGAGCCGCGGCGACACGGTCCAGCCTCTCCAGGCGGACTCAGCTTGGATCGGACGTTCCGCGGAAGTGGCCAAGTGCTGCTCTTGTGGCTGCTCCGCTGCGCCGGCACTGTCTATCCGGCTCCGAGCGTCTCCGGGGGGGGGGGGTGGGGGAAGAAGGGGAAGTGGGGGTGGGCGGCACGGCGTCAGCGGCTAGGCGTCGCTGCCCATGCATCTCGACTAGGTCGGCACGGTCTATTCGGCTCCGAGCGGGCCGTGGTGCTCGGCAGCGGCGGCTAGAGGTCGCTGCCTATGCGGCTTGACTAGGTCGGCACGGTCTGCCCGGCTCCGAGCGGGCCGTGGTGCTCGGCGGTGGCTGCTAGAGGTCGCTGCCTATGCGGCTCGGCTAGGTCGGCACGGTCTACCCGGCTCCGAGCGGGCCGTGGTGCTCGGCGGCAGCGGCTAGGGGTCGCTGCCTAAGCGGCTCGACTAGCTCGGCACAGTCTACCCGGCTCCGAGCGGGCCGTGGTGCTCGGCGGCGGCGGCTAGATGTCGCTGCCTATGCGGCTCGTCTAGGTCGGCACGGTCTACCCGGCTCTGAGCGGGCCGTGGTGCTCGGCGGCGGCGGCTACGGGTCGCTGCCTATGCGGCTCGACTAGGTCGGCACGGTCTACCCGGCTCCGAGCAGGCCGTGGTGCTCGGTGGCGGGGGCTAAGGGTCGCTGCCTAAGCGGCTCCACTAGGTCGGCACGGTCTATCCCGCTCTGAGCGGGCTAGGGTGCTCGGCGGCTGCTAAAGATCGCTGCCTATGCGTCTCGACTAGGTCGGCACGGTCTCCCTGCTCCGTGCGTGCGCGAGGGCTCGGGGGCGGTCGTTAGTGTCGCTGCACGTCTGCCATCCCGTCCGTCAGCGACCTCTAGCGTTTGCGGCGGAGCAGGGTAGACCGTGCCGACGTGAGCCGGCCGCCGCTCAGCGACCCCTGGCCGCCGCCGCATGAGCTTCGGTCCGCTCAGAGCCGGGTAGACCGTGCCGACCAACTCGAGCCGGACGTGCAGCGACCGCTGGCCAGCACGGAGCCTCGTGTGCGCCGGCACGGTCCAGCCTCACACGGCGGGCTCCGTTCGGTTCGGACGTTCCTCGGTGGTGTCCGGGGGGTCTCAGCCGCGGCGGCTCGAGTGCGCCGGCACAGTCCAACCGCTCCCGGCGGGTTCCGCTCGGCTCGGACGCTCCTGGGCGGAGTCGGGCGATCTGAGCCGTGGCGGCTTGAGTGCGCCGGCACGGTCCAACTGCTCTCGGCGGGCTCGGCTCGGCTCGGACGTTCCACGGCGGCATCCGGGGGTCTCAGCCGCGGAGGCTCGGGTGTGCCGCCACGGTCCAGCCTCTCCCGGCAGGCTCCGCTCGGCTCGGACGTTCCTCGGCGGCGTCCGGCGATCTGAGCCGTGGCAGCTTGAGTGCGCCGGCACGGTCCAACTGCTCTCGGCGGGCTCGGCTCGGCTCGGACGTTCCACGGCGGCATCCGGGGGGTCTCAGCCGCGGAGGCTCGGGTGTGCCGGCACGGTCCAGCCTCTCCCGGCAGGCTCCGCTCAGCTCGGACGTTCCTCGGCGGCGTCCGGCGATCTGAGCCGCGGCGGCTCGAGTGCGCCGGCACAGTCCAACCACTCCCGGCGGGTTCCGCTCAGCTCGGACGCTCCTCGGCGGAGTCGGGCGATCTGAGCCGCGGCAGCACGGTCCAGCCTCTTCAGGCGGACTCAGCTCGGCTCGGACGTTCCGCGGAAGTGGCCAAGTGCCGCTCTTGTGGGGGGGGGGGAAGAGGGCGGTCGTGGGGGGGGGATTAAGGGGGGGTGGGGGGGGGGGCAAGGCGTCGGCAGCTAGGCGTCGCTGCCATTGCGGCTCGACTAGGTCGGCACGGTCTACCCGGCTCCAAGCGGGCCGTGGTGCTCGGCGGCAGCTGCTAGAGGTCGCTGCCTATGCGTCTCGACTAGGTCGGCACAATCTACCCAGCTCCGAGCGGGCCGTGGTGCTCGGCGGCGGCTGCTAGAGGTCGCTGCCTATGCGGCTCGACTAGGTCGGCACGGTCTACCCGGCTCCGAGCGGGCCGTGGTGCTCGGCGGCGGATGCTAGAGGTCGCTGCCTATGCGGCTCGACTAGGTCTGCACGGTCTACCCGGCTCCGAGCGGGCCGTGGTGCTCGGCGGCGGCTGCTAGAGGTCGCTGCCTATGCGGCTCGACTAGGTCGGCACGGTCTACCCGGCTCCGAGCGGGCCGTGGTGCTCGGCGGCGGCGGCTAGGGGTCGCTGCCCGTGCGGCTTGCGTGTAGCTGCCAGGTCTACCCGCTTTCGGCTAGGCTTTGCCGCCCTGTGAGATGGGGGGGCGCTAAAGCTCCGGAGCTTGCTGGGGGGTCACTGTAGTTTCTTACCTACCGCTACGTCGACGTAGAGCGCCGCTTACCCTCGGCGCCGCTGCCGGTAGTCGGCGCCGTTCTTTTCCGAAGCCGTTTTTTCTTACGCCTTCCGTTTCCGTCTGCAGGAGCGAGCGCGTGCTCGTCTCCAGAGGCGGCAACGAGCGGGCGCAGGCGAGCGCGGTTGAGCGCCGGGCTGTGGAGTTTTTCGGTTGCGGCTTCCCGCCGCTCTTTCGCTATCCCTCGCTACGCGGCCTGCCCGCAGTCCGGATTTCCGGCTCGAACGGACCCCGCTCAAGTGCGCCGGCACGGTCCAACCGCTCCCGGCGGGCACCGCTCGGCACGGACGTTCCTCGGAATCAGCCAAATGTCGCTCCTGTGGCGTCTCCGCAGGCAAAAACGCATAGCCGGCGCCGCAAAGCTCGCGAGCCGCACCGAGCCGGGGAAACCGTGCCGTGGAGCAGCTGTGGGGCTGATGTGGGTCAGATCTATGGGGCAGGAGCTGCTGTGGGGCATATGTGGTTCAGATCTATATGGCAGGAGCTGCTGTGGGGCACATGTGGGTCAGACCTATGGGGCAGAAGCTACAGAGGGGATGATGTATGTCAGATCTATGGGGCAGGAGTTGCTGTGGGGCTTATGTGGGTCAGATCTATGGGGCAGGAGCTGCTGTGGGTCAGATCTATGGGGAAGGAACAGATGTGGGCCTGATGTTTGTCAGATTTATGGAGCAGGATCTGCTCTGTTGCAGATGTGGGTCAGATCTATGGTGCAGGAGCTGCTGTGGGGCAGATGTAGGGCATATCTATGGGGCAGGAGCTGCTGTGAGGCTGATGGGTGTTAGATCTATGGGGCAGGAGCTGCTGTGGGGCAGATGTGGGTCAGAGCTATGGGGCAGGAGCTGCTGTGGGGCAGAAGTGGGTAAGATCTATGGGGTAGGAGATGGTGTGTGGCAGATGTGGGTCAGATCTATGGTGTAGGAGCTGCTGTGGGGCTGATGTGGGTCAGATCTATGGGGCAGGAGCTGCTGTGGTTAAGATCTATTTGGCAGGATCTGCTCTGGGGCAGATTTTTGTCAGATCTATGGGGCAGGAGCTGCAGTGGAGATGATGTACGTCAGATCTATGGGGCAGGAGCTGCTGTGGGGCTGCTGTGGGTTAGATCTATGGGGCAGGAGCTGTTGTGGGTCATATCTATTGGGCAGCAGCTGCTTTACATATGATGTGTGTCAGATCTATGGGGCAGGAGCTGCAGTGGGGCTGATGGGGGTCCGATCTATGTGGCAGGAGCTACTGTGGGGCTGATGTGGGTCAAATCAATGGGACAGAGCTGCTCTTGGGAACATGTGGGTCAGATCTATGGGGCAGGAGCTGCTGTGGGGCTGATGTGGGTCAGATCTATAGGGCAGGAGCTGCTGTGCGACAGATGTGGGTCAGATCTATGGGGCAGGAGCTGCTGTGGGGCTGATGTGGGTCAGATCTATGGGGAAGGAGCTGTTGTGGGGCTGATGTGGGAAAGATCCTTGGGGCTCAAGCTGCTGTGGGTCATATCTATTGGGCAGCAGCTGCTTTACATATGATGTCTGTCAGATCTATGGGGCAGGATCTGCTGTGGGGCTGATGTGGGTTAGATCTATGGGGCAGGAGCTGTTGTGGGGCTGATGTGGGTCAGATCTATGGGGCAGGAGCTACTGTGGGGCTGATGGGGGTCAGATCTATGGGGCAGGAGCTACTGTGGGGCTGATGTTGGTCTGATCTATGGGGCAGGAGCTGCTGTGCGACAGATGTGGGTCAGATCTATGGGGCAGGATCTGCTGTGAGGCTGATGTGGGAAGGATCTATGGGGCAGGAGATGCTTTGGGGCAGATGTGGGTCAGATCTATGGGGCAGGAGTTGCTCTGGGGCTGATGTGGGTCAGATCCTTGGGGCTGAAGCTGCTGTGGGTCATATCTATTGGACAGCAGCTGCTTTACATATGATGTGTGTCAGATCTATGGGGCAGGAGCTGCTGTGGGGCTGATGTGGGTTAGATCTATGGGGCAGGAGCTGTTGTGGGGCTGATGGGGGTCAGATCTATGGGGCAGGAGTTACTGTGGGGCGGATGTTGGTCTGATCTATGGGGCAGGTGCTGCTGTGCGACATATGTGGGTCAGATCTATGGGGCAGGATCTGCTGTGGGGCTGATGTGGGATAGATCTATGGGGCAGGAGATGCTTTGGCCATATGTCGGTCCGATCTATTGGGCAGGAGCTGCTGTGGGGCGCATGTGAATCAGGTCTATGGGGCAGGAGCTGCTGTGGGTCAGATTGTCATGGTTTAATAATGTTGTAATTTTGCTATCAGTATTCCACATCATAACATCATATAAAGCATGGATAATTTTACTGAATCTGCAACTTACAGAAGAAGACTGCATCTCCCAGAGAGCAACACGATGGGTCACGGGACCTGGACTCTATATTAACTCTGTCGCAGAACAGACTGACGTCTTTCGAGTTCTGGCGTTCAGGGCAGTGTGTGGGAGCCTTCAGCTGTTCGCCCAGATTCACAGTAGGCCTCTCGGTTACGGGACTCATTCTCTCTCCTATTTTGCTTGATTCATTAGCTCAATTTTCAATTATATTGTATTCTATTGTGTTATCCTGTATTTCGATATAGTATTTAGTAAATAAGTGTGCCTCCTTACATCGTTGCCGCTGTTTTCTTTTCTTAATTAACTTTTCCTTTTCGGCTGAGGGCCCTTCAGGGGCCCACGGCCCTTGTCACTGACGCAGGTGGATTTTTCGTTCAAACCGTGACAGATTTGGTAGCAGAGGATGGTTCCACTGTTGCAGCCACCCCCATAAGGCATTTGCCACCATCCATGAATCAGTATAAAGATGAAGCATTGGCCACCTCTCCCGTTCAGCCACATCTAAAGCCAGCTGAACAGCCTTTACCTCTGCAAATTGACTTGATTCTCCTTTACCTTCAGTGGCCTCTGCAACTTGTCGTGTGGGGCTCCATACAGCAGCTTTCCATCTGCGATGCTTCCCTACAATACGACATGATCCGTCTGTGAATAGGGCAAATTACTTTTCGTTTTCTGGTAGCTCATTGTATGGTGGTGCCTCTTTAGCACGTGATACCTCTTCTGTAGGTGGTGTTTCAATTTTTTTACTCTCAGGCCAGTCCATGATCACTTCTAGAATTCCAGGACGGCTGAGTTTTCCCATTCAAGCTCGTTGAGTAATTAATGAAATCCACTTACTCCAAGTGGCATCAGTAGCATGATGGGTGGAGGGAACCTGTCCTTTAAACATCCAGTTTATTACTGGCAAGCGAGGTGCTAGAAGAAGCTGAACCTCTGTCCCAACTACTTCAGAAGCAGCCCGAACCCCCTCATACACGGCTAAGATCTCCTTCTTAGTCGGAGTGTAGCGCTCCTCAGACCCTTTATATGCTTGACTCCAAAATCCTAGCGGTCGGCCTCGGATCCTCACATCCTGCCCCGTCCGTACTGGCCCCAAGGCCACGGCACGGGCTATTTCTTGTTTTCTCTGCTCAAAAGCCTGCTGCTGCTCAGGACCCCATGAGAAATTATTCTTCTTCTGTGTTACCTGATAGAGGGGGCTCACTATGTGGCTGTAGTTTGGGACATGCATTCTCCAAAAGCCCACTACTCCCAGAAAAGATTGGGTCTCTGTCTTGTCGGTGGGCGGAGACATAGCAGTGATTTTGTCAATCACATCTGCTGGGATGTGACGACGTCCATCTTGCCATTTTATACCTAAGAACTGGATTTCCTGGGCAGGCCCCTTCACCTTGCTGCGCTTAATGGCAAAACCAGCTTTCAAAAGAATTTGGATTATCTGTTTCCCTTTCTTGAAAACCTCTGCTGCTGTATGGCCCCACACTACAATATCATCAATATACTGCAAGTGCTCAGGAGCATCACCCTGTTCCAAAACAGCTTGGATCAATCCATGGCAAATTGTTGGGCTGTGCTTCCACCCCTGAGGTAAACGGTTCCAGGTGTACTGAATACCTCTCCAGGTAAAAGCAAACTGTGGCCTACATTTTGCAGCCAATGGGATGGAAAAGAAGGCATTAGCAATGTCAATGGTGGCATATCACCTAGCTTCTTTTGACTCCAGTTCATACTGGAGTTCTAGCATGTCTGGTACAGCAGCACTTAATGGAGGTGTGACTTCATTCAGGCCATGGTAATCCACCGTCAGCCTCCATTCCCCACTGGTTTTACACACTGGCCATATGGGGCTGTTAAAAGGCGAGTGAGTTTTGCTAATCACTCCCTGATTCTCTAATTGGCGAATTAGCTTGTGAATGGGGAGCAATGAGTCCCTATTGGTGCGGTACTGCCGTCTGTGAACCACTCTGGTGACAATTGGTACCTCTTGGTCTTTTACCTGGTGCAACCTCCCAGCACCCGCTGGGAGACCCGGCGCTCGCTGCGTTGCTTCCGTCCTCCGTTCGGGGGGTTCCGTGCGCCGGCGCGTGGAAAAGGGGGTGTGCGGCTGGTCGCGCGCGGGCGCGTGCCAGGCTCCCTTTCGCCCGGTTTTTCCCCATCCATCCATCCATCCATCCATCCATCCATCCATGCATCCACCTTCCCGCTTCGTGGCGGCGCGGGGTAGACCTGGGCGACCATCCACCCGCTCGATCGGCGGGAGCAGTTTCCCGTCCGTGCCGCGGGTAGACGTGTCGGCCGTAGCGGGGTTGACCTGTCGGCCGGTGCCGTTTCCCGTCCGCGCCGCGGGTAGATGTGTCGTCCGTAGCCGCGCGTCACGCAGCTGTGTCAAGCGGTAAGGGTACGACGAACGGCCAGCCGCACCCTGACCCGACCCGACCCGACCCGACCCGACCCGACCCGACCGCTTCCGCCCTTGACCCACCCCCATCTTTTTATTACTTTTATTTTATTTTATTTTATTTTACCGCGACATTTTACGATCTATCTGTACTTTTTCACACCTTCTTCTCTTCTACTTTTCTTTGACTTCTGCCTTCCCTTCCCTTCCCTTCCCTTCCCTTCTCTTCTCTTCTCTTCCCTTCTCTTCTCTTCTCTTCTCTTCTCTTCTCTTCTCTTCTCTTCTCTTCTCTTCTCTTCTCTTCTCTTCTCTTCTCTTCTCTTCTCTTCTCTTCTCTTCTCTTCTCTTCTCTTCTCTTCTCTTCTCTTCTCTTCTCTTTCTCTTCTCTTCTCTTCTCTTCTCTTCTCTTCTCTTCTCTTCTCTTCTCTTCTCTTCTCTTCTCTTTCTCCTCGTCGCCCGCGCGTGAGTAGGCCCGGCCCGGCCTGGACCGGCACGGCCTCTGTCACAAAGAAGGGGGTCGCTTGCATGGCCGAGGGTCCGCGGCGGGGTTGCGGGTATGCGGGTAGACCTGGCTGCCGGCGCCTGATCTTCCCGGCCCCGCGTCCGTCTTCCACCTTCCCCCCCCCCCAGTCCACACCGCACGAGCGGGAACCCGACCCATACCCGACGGCGGCCCGCCTCCGCCTGCCCCCACCCCGGCCCTCGCCCACAACCCGCCCTCTCCCGGACACATCTCGCCCGACCGGCCCGCGACCGTGTTTTTTTATTTGTTTGTTTGTCTTTGTTTTTGCTTTTTTTTTTTTCTTTTGTCGGTCGGTCACTCGCTCGGTTATTTATTTGGACCCGATGGGCCCGTTTGGTTTTTTTCTTTTCTTTCCTTTTTCCACCGGGGTGCTCCTGACGGCTCGGCCCAATGGCGGCTCGACTCGGCGACCGGAGCCCGCCAAAACGCCTCGCCACCCCCGAGCCCCACCGCCACCACCGCCACCACCGCCACCACCTCCTCCTCCCGCCGAAAATCCCACGTACCGTTCCACCTCATCTGCCGGCTGGGAGAGAGGCTAGGCGCGAACCCCGCGGGGGACGCGGCCGCCTCCCGCCGGCCCACCTCTCGCCGCTGCCGTCTTCCCGACGGTCTTTCGCCATCCCTCGCCACGCGGCCTGCCCGCAGTCTGGATATCCGGCCCGAACGGACCTTGGTGGGCGGGGCCCGCGCACGCGCCCACGCTCTTCCTGCAGAGCCGGGGAGGCGGGGGGGGCGGGGCGGCTTTTTCAAAATCTAAAAAAGGGGAAAGTAAAGAAGAACCCACGAGAAAAACAAACAAACAAACAAACAAACAAACGGAAAATAATAAAACCGAGAGGGCGCGTGGGGGCACGGACAAACAATCAAACGGACCAAAGTACGAACGAACGGACGAACAAACAAACACGCAGACAAAAGGGCAAAACCGCGGTGGCGGTGGCGGGACGGCCAGCTTCAAGCAAGGCCGAACCGAGAAGCCCGGGTGCGCCCCGACCCGGCGAACAGCGGCCGGCTCATACGTGCACCCTGGTCGTTCCGCGGCTGAGGCCGAGTGGCGTCTCTGTGGCGCCTCCGGTGCTCCGGCACGGTCAACACGGCTCGACCCCTGGCCATCGCGGCTCGAGTGCGCCGGCACGGTCCAGCCTCTCCCGGCGGGCTCCGCTCAGCTTGGACGTTCCAGGGAAGTGGCCAAGTGTCGCTCTCGTGGCGGCTCCTCTGCGCTGGCACTGTCTACCTGGCTCCGAGCGTCTCCGGAGGGTGGGGGGAGGGGGGGGGGGGCACAGCGTCTGCGGCTAGGCGTCGCTTCCCATGCGTCTCGACTAGGTTGGCACGGTCTACCCGGCTCCGAGCGAGACGTGGTGCTCGGCGGCGGCTGCTACAGGTCGCTGCCTATGCGGCTCGACTAGGTCGGCACGGTCTACCCGGCTCCGAGCGGGCCGTGGTGCTTGGCGGCGGCTGCTAGAGGTCGCTGCCTATGCGGCTCGATTAGGTCGGCACGGTCTACCCTGCTCCGTGCGTGCGCGAGGGCTCGGCGGCGGTCGTTAGTGTCGCTGCACGTCTGCCAGCCCGTCCGTCAGCGACCTCTAGCGTCCGCGGCGGAGCAGGGTAGTCCGTGCCGACGTGAGCCGGCCGCCGCTCAGCGAACCCTGGCCGCCGCCGCATGAGCTTCGGTCCGCTCAGAGCCGGGTAGACCGTGCCGACAAACTCGAGCCGGACGTGCAGCGACCGCTGGCCAGGGCGGAGGCTCGTGTGCGCCGGCACGGTCCAGCCTCTCCCGGCGGGCTCCGCTCGGTTCGGACGTTCCTCGGTGGTGTCCGGGGGGTCTCAGCCGCGGAGGCTCGGGTGCGCCGGCACTGCACAGCCTCTCCCGGCGGGCTCCGCCCGGCTCGGACGTTCCTCGTCGGCGTCCGGCGATCTGAGCCGCGGCGGCTCGAGTGCACCGGCACGGTCCAACCGCTCCCGGCGGGTTCCGCTCAGCTCGGACGCTCCTCGGCGCAGTCGGGCGATCTGAACCGCGGCGGCACGGTCCAGCCTCTCCAGGCGGACTCGGCTCGGACGTTCCGCGGAAGTGGCCAAGTGCTGCTCTTGTGGGGGGGGGGGAAGAGGGGGGGGGTAGAGGGAGGAGTAAGGGGGGGGGGGGAGGGGGGGCACGGCGTCGGCGGCTAGGTGTTGCTGCCTATGCGGCTCGACTCGGTTGGCACGGTCTACCCGGCTCCGAGCGGGCCGTGTTGCTCGGCGGCGGCTGCTAGAGGTCGCTGCCTATGCGGCTCGACTAGGTCGGCACGGTCTACCCGGCTCCGAGCGGGCCGTGGTGCTCGGCGGCGGCTGCTAGAGGTTGCTGCCTATGCGACTCGACTAGGTTGGCACGGTCTACCCAACTCCGAACGGGCCGTGGTGCTCGGCGGAGGCTGCTAGAGGTCGCTGCCTATGCGGCTCGACTAGGTCGGCACGGTCTACCCGGCTCAGGGCAAGCCGTGGTGCTCGGCGGCGGCTGCTAGAGGTCGCTGCCTATGCGGCTCGACTAGGTCGGCACGGTCTACACGGCTCCGAGCGGGCCGTGGTGCTCGGTGGCGGCTGCTAGAGGTCACTGCCTATGCGTCTCGACTAGGTCGGCACGGTCTACCCTGCTCCGTGCGTGCGCAAGGGCTCGGCGGCGGTCACTAGGTGTTGCTGCACGTCTGCCAGCCCGTTCGTCAGCGACCTCTAGCGTCCGCGGCGGAGCAGGGTAGACCGTGCCGACGTGAGCCGGCCGCCGCTCAGCGACCCCTGGCCGCCGCCGCATGAGCTTCGGTCCGCTCGGAGCCGGGTAGACCGTGCCGACCAACTCGAGCCGGACGTGCAGCGACCGCTGGCCAGCGCGGAGGCTCGTGTGCGCCGGCACGGACCAGCCTCTCCCGGCGGGCTCCGTTTGGTTCGGACGTTCCTCGTTGGTGTCCGGGGGGTCTCAGCCGTGGCGGCTCGAGTGAGCCGGTACTGCACAGCCCCACCCTGCGGGCTCCGCTCGGCACGGACTTTCCTCGTCGGCGTCCGGCGATCTGAGCCGTGGCGGCTCGAGTGCTCCTGCACAGTCCAACCGCTCCCGGCGGGTTCCGCTCGGCTCGGACGCTCCTGGGCAGAGTCGGGCAATCTGAGCCGCGGCGGCACGGTCAATCCTCTCTAGGCGGACTCAGCTCGGCACGGACGTTCCGCGGAAGTGGCCATGTGCCGCTCTTGTGGGGGGGGGGGAAGAGGGGAAGGGGCTGGGGGGAGAGTAGGGAGGGTGGGGGGGGGGGGGGGGCACGGCGTCGGCTGCTAGGCGTCGCTGCCCATGCGGCTCGACTAGGTCGGCACGGTCTACCCGGCTCCGATCGGGCCGTGGTGCTCGGCGGCGGCTGCTAGAGGTCGCTGCCTATGCGACTCGACTAGGTCGGCACGGTCTACCCGGCTCCGAGCGGGCCGTGGTGCTCGGCGGCGGCTGCTAGAGGTCGCTGCCTATGCGTCTCGGCTAGGTCGGCACGGTCTACCCGGCTCCGAGCGGGCCGTGGTGCTCGGTGGCGGTGGCTAGGGGTCGCTGCCCATGCGGCTTGCGTTTAGCTGCCAGGTCTACCCGCTTTCGGCTAGGCTTTGCCGCCCTGTGAGATGGGGGGGCGCTAAAGCTCCGGAGCTTGCTGGGAGGTCGCTGTAGTTTCTTACCTACCGCTACGTCGACGTAGAGCGCCGCTTATTCTCGGCGCCGCTGCCGGTAGTCGGTGCCGTTCTTTTCCGAAGCCGTTTTTTCTTACGCCTTCCGTTTTCGTCTGCAGGAGCGAGCGCGTGCTCGTCTCCAGAGGCGGCAACGAGCGGGCGCAGGCGAGCGCGGTTGAGCGTCGTGCTGTGGAGTTTTTCGGTTGCGGCTTCCCGCCGCTCTTTCGCTATCCCTCGCTACGCGGCCTGCCCGCAGTCCGGATTTCCGGCTCGAACGGACCCCGCTCAAGTGCGCTGGCACGGTCCAACCGCTCCCGGCGGGCACCGCTCGGCACGGACGTTCCTCGGAATCAGCCAAATGTCGCTCCCGTGGCGTCTCCGCAGGCAAAAACGCATAGCCGGCGCCGCAAAGCTCGCGAGCCGCACCGAGCCGGGGAAACCGTGCCGTGGAGCAGCTGTGGGGCTGATGTGGGTGAGATCTGTGGGGTAGGAGCTGCTGTGCGGCTGATGTGGGTCAGACCTATGGGCAGGAGCTGATGTAGGGAAGATTTGGGTCTTATCTATGGGTTAGGAACTGCTGTAGTTCAGATCTATGGGGCAGGAGCAGCTGTGGGGCACATGTGGGTCAGATCTATGGGTTAGGTGCTGCTTTGGGGAAAATGTGGGTCAGATCTACGGGGCAGGAGCTGCTGTGGGTCAGATTTGGGTCAGATCTATGGGGCAGGAGCTGCTGTGGGTCAGATTTATGAGTCAGGAGCTGCTGTGTGGCTGATGTGGGTCAGATCTATGGGGCAGGAGCTGCTGTGGGGCATATGTGGGTCAGATCTATATGGCAGGAGCTGCTGTGGGGCACATGTGGGTCAGACCTATGGGGCAGAAGCAGCAGAGGGGATGATGTAGGTCAGATCTATGGGGCAGGAGTTGCTGTGGGGCAGATGAGGGACATATCTATGGCGCAAAATCTGCTCTTGGACTGATGTGGGTCAGATCTATGAGTTTGGAGCTGCTGTGGGGCACATGTGGGTCAGATCTATGGGCCAGGAGCTGCTGCGGGGCTGATTTGGGTCAGATCTATGGGTCAGCAGCTGCTGTGGGTCTGATGTGGGTCAGATCTATGGGGCAGGAGCTGCTGTGGGGCTGATGTGGGTCAGATCTATGGGGCAGGAGATGCTGTGGGTCAGATCTATTGGGGCAGGAGCTGCTGTGGGGAACATGTGGGTCAGGTTATGGGGCAGGAGCTGCTGTGGGGCAGATGTGGGTCAGATCAATGGGGCAGCAGCTGCTGTGGGTCTGATGTGGGTCACATCTATGGGGCAGGAGCTGCTGTGGGGCTGATGTGGGTCAGATCTATGGGGCAGGAGCTGCCGTGTGTCAGATCTATGGGGCAGGAACAGATGTGGGCCTGATGTTGGTCAGATTTATGGAGCAGGAGCTGCTGTGTTGCAGATGTGGGTCAGATCTATGGTGCAGGAGCTGCTGTGGGGCAGATGTAGGGCATATCTATGGGGCAGGAGCTGCTGTGAGGCTGATGGGTGTTAGATCTATGGGGAGGAGCTGCTGTGGTGCAGATGTGGGTCAGAGCTATGGGGCAGGAGCTGCTGTGGGGCAGAAGTGGGTAAGATCTATGGGGTAGGAGATGGTGTGTGGCAGATGTGGGTCAGATCTATGGTGTAGGAGCTGCTGTGGGGCTGATGTGGGTCACATCTATGGGGCAGGAGCTGCTGTGGTTAAGATCTATTTGGCAGGATCTGCTGAGGGGCAGATTTGGGTCAGATCTATGGGGCAGGAGCTGCTGTGTGGCAAATGTGGGTCAGATCTATGGGGCAGGAGCTGCTGTGGGTCAGATCTATGGGGCAGGAACAGATGTGGGCCTGATGTTGGTCAGATTTATGGAGCAGGAGCTGCTGTGTTGCAGATGTGGGTCAGATCTATGGTGCTGGAGCTGCTGTGGGGCAGATGTAGGGCATATCTATGGGGCAGGAGCTGCTGTGAGGCTGATGGGTGTTAGATCTATGGGGAGGAGCTGCTGTGGTGCAGATGTGGGTCAGAGCTATGGTGCAGGAGCCGCTGTGGGGCAGATGTAGGGCATATCTGTGGAGCAGGAGCTGCTGTGAGGCTGATGGGTGATAGATGTATGGGGAGGAGCTGCTGCGGTGCAGATGTGGGTCAGAGCTATGGGGCAGGAGATGCTGTGGGGCAGAAGTGGGGCTGATGTGGGTCAGATCGATGGGGCAGGTGCTGCTGTACGACATATGTGGGTCAGATCTGTGGGGCAGGATCTGCTGTGGGGCTGATGTGGGACAGATCTATGGGGCAGGAGATGCTGTGGGGCAGATGTGGGTCAGATCCTTGGGGCTGAAGCTGCTGTGGGTCATATCTATTGGGCAGCAGCTCCTTTACATATGATGTGGGTCAGATCTATGGGGCAGGAGCTGCTGTGGGGCTGATGTGGGTCAGATCTATGGGGCAGGAGCTGCAGTGGAGATGATGTACGTCAGATCTATGGGGCAGGAGCTGCTGTGGGGCTGCTGTGGGTTAGATCTATGGGGCAGGAGCTGTTGTGGGTTATATCTATTGGGCAGCAGCTGCTTTAAATATGATGTGTGTCAGGTCTATGGGGCAGGAGCTGCTGTGGGGCTGATGTTGGTCAGATCTATAGGGCAGGAGCTGCTCTGGGTCATATCTATTGGGCAGCAGCTGCTTTACATAAGATGTGTGTCAGATCTATGGGGCAGCAGCTGCTGTGGGGCTGATGTGGGTTGGATCTATGGAGCAGGAGCTGTTGTGGGGCTGATGGGGGTCAGATCTATGGGGCAGGAGCTGCTGTGTGGCAAATATGGGTCAGATCTATGGGGCAGGACCTGCTGTGGGTCAGATCTATGGGGCAGGAACAGATGTGGGCCTGATGTTGGTCAGATTTATGGAGCAGGAGCTGCTGTGTTGCAGATGTGGGTCAGATCTATGGTGCAGGAGCTGCTGTGGGGCAGATGTAGGGCATATTTATGGGGCAGGAGCTGCTGTGAGGCTGATGGTTGTTAGATCTATGGGGAGGAGCTGCTGTGGTGCAGATGTGGGTCAGATCTATGGGGCAGGAGCTGCTGTGGGGCAGAAGTGGGTAAGATCTATGGGGTAGGAGATGGTGTGTGGCAGATGTGAGTCAGATCTATGGTGTAGGAGCTGCTGTGGGGCTGATGTGGGTCAGATCGATGGGGCAGGAGCTGCTGTGGTTAAGATCTATCTGGCAGGATCTGCTGTGGGGCAGATTTGGGTCAGATCTATGGGGCAGGAGCTGCTGTGTGGCAAATGTGGGTCAGATCTATGGGGCAGGAGCAGCTGTGGGTCAGATCTATGGGGCAGGAACAGATGTGGGCCTGATGTTGGTCAGATTTATGGACCAGGAGCTGCTGTGTTGCAGATGTGGGTCAGATCTATGGTGCAGGAGCTGCTGTGGGGCAGATGTAGGGCTTATCTATGGGGCAGAAGCTGCTGTGAGGCTGATGGGTGTTAGATCTATGGGGAGGAGCTGCTGTGGTGCAGATGTGGGTCAGAGCTATGGGGCAGGAGCTGCTGTGGGGCAGAAGTGGGTAAGATCTATGGGGTAGGAGATGGAGTGTGGCAGATGTGGGTCAGATCTATGGTGTAGGAGCTGCTGTGGGGCTGATGTGCGTCAGATCTATGGGGCAGGTGCTGCTGTACGACATATGTGGGTCAGATCTGTGGGGCAGGATCTGCTGTGGGGCTGATGTGGGACAGATCTATGGGGCAGGAGATGCTGTGGGGCAGATGTGGGTCAGATCTATAGGGCAGGAGCTGCTGTGGGTCATATCTATTGGGCAGCAGCTGCTTTAAATATGATGTGTGTCAGGTCTATGGGGCAGGAGCTGCTGTGGGGCTGATGTTGGTCAGATCTATAGGGCAGGAGCTGCTGTGGGTCATATCTATTGGGCAGCAGCTGCTTTACATATGATGTGTGTCAGATCTATGGGGCAGCAGCTGCTGTGGGGCTGATGTGGGTTGGATCTATGGAGCAGGATCTGTTGTGGGGTTGATGGGGGTCAGATCTATGGGGCAGGAGCTGCTGCGGGGCTGATTTGGGTCAGATCTATGGGTCAGCAGCTGCTGTGGGTCTGATGTGGGTCAGATCTATGGGGCAGGAGCTGCTGTGGGGCTGATGTGAGTCAGATCTATGGGGCAGGAGTTGCTGTGGGTCAGATCTATGGGGCAGGAGCTGCTGTGGGGAACATGTGGGTTAGGTCTATGGGGCAGGAGCTGCTGTGGGGCAGATGTGGGTCAGATCTATGGGTCAGCAGCTGCTGTGGGTCTGATGTGGGTCAGATCTATGGGGCAGGAGCTGCTGTGGGGCTGATGTGGGTCAGATCTATGGGGCAGGAGCTGCTGTGTGGCAAATGTGGGTCAGATCTATGGGGCAGGAGCTGCTGTGTGTCAGATCTATGGGGCAGGAACAGATGTGGGCCTGATGTTGGTCAGATTTATGGAGCAGGAGCTGCTGTGTTGCAGATGTGGGTCAGATCTATGGGGCAGGTGCTGCTATGCGACATATGTGGGTCAGATCTATGGGGCAGGAGCTGCTGTGGGGCTGATGTGGGACAGATCTATGGGGCAGGATCTGCTGTGGGGCAGATTTGGGTCAGATCTATGGGGCAGGAGCTGCTGTGTGGCAAATATGGGTCAGATCTATGGGGCAGGACCTGCCGTGGGTCAGATCTATGGGGCAGGAACAGATGTGGGCCTGATGTTGGTCAGATTTATGGAGCAGGAGCTGCTGTGTTGCAGATGTGGGTCAGATCTATGGTGCAGGAGCTGCTGTGGGGCAGATGTAGGGCTTATCTATGGGGCAGGAGCTGCTGTGAGGCTGATGGGTGTTAGATCTATGGGGAGGAGCTGCTGTGGTGCAGATGTGGGTCAGAGCTATGGGGCAGGAGCTGCTGTGGGGCAGAAGTGGGTAAGATCTATGGGGTAGGAGATGGTGTGTGGCAGATGTGGGTCAGATCTATGGTGTAGGAGCTGCTGTGGGGCTGATGTGGGTCAGATCGATGGGGCAGGAGCTGCTGTGGTTAAGATCTATTTGGCAGGATCTGCTGTGGGGCAGATTTGGGTCAGATCTATGGGGCAGGAGCTGCAGTGGAGATGATGTACGTCAGATCTATGGGGCAGGAGCTGCTGTGGGGCTGCTGTGGTTTAGATCTCTGGGGCAGGAGCTGTTGTGGGTCATATCTATTGGGCAGCAGCTGATTTACATACGATGTGTGTCAGATCTATGGGCAGGAGCTGCTGTGCGGCTGATGTGGGTCAGATCTATGGGGCAGGACCTGCTGTGGGGCTGATGGGGGTCAGATCTATGGGGCAGGAGCTGCTGCGGGGCTGATTTGGGTCAGATCTATGGGTCAGCAGCTGCTGTGGGTCTGATGTGGGTCAGATCTATGGGGCAGGAACAGATGTGGGCCTGATGTGGGTCAGATTTATGGAGCAGGAGCTGCTGTGTTGCAGATGTGGGTCAGATCTATGGGGCAGGTGCTGCTGTGCGACATATGTGGGTCAGATCTATGGGGCAGGAGCTGCTGTGGGGCTGATGTGGGTCAGATCCTTTGTTTTGAAGCTGCTGTGGGTCATATCTATTGGGCAGCAGCTGCTTTACATATGATGTGTGTCAGATCTATGGGGCAGGAGCTGCTGTGGGGCTGATGTGGGAAAGATCTATGGGGCAGGAGCTGTTGTGGGGCTGATGGGGTTCAGATCTATGGAGCAGGAGCTACTGTGGGGCTGATGTTGGTCTGATCTATGGGGCAGGAGCTGATGTGCGACAGATGTGGGTCAGATCTATGGGGCAGGATATGCTGTGGGGCAGATTTTGGTCAGATCTATGGGGCAGGAGCTGCTTTGTGGCAAATGTGGGTAAGATCTATGGGGCAGGAGCTGCTGTGTGCAAATAAGGGTCAGATCTATGGGGCAGGAACAGATGTGGGCCTGATGTTGGTCAGATTTATGCAGCATTAGCTGCTGTGTTGCAGATGTGGGTCAGATCTATGGTGCAGGAGCTGCTGTGGGGCAGATGTAGGGCTTATCTATGGGGCAGGAGCTGCTGTGAGGCTGATGGGTGTTAGATCTATGGGGAGGAGCTGCTGTGGTGCAGATGTGGGTAAGAGCTATGTGGCAGGAGCTGCTGTGGGGCAGATGTGGGTCAGATCTATGGTGTAGGAGCTGCTGTGGAGCTGATGTGGGTCAGATCTATGGGGCAGGAGCTGCAGTGGAGATGATGTACGTCAGATCTATGGGGCAGGAGCTGCTGTGGGGCTGCTGTGGGTTAGATCTATGGAGCAGGAGCTGTTGTGGGTCATATCTATTGGGCAGCAGCTGCTTTACATATGATGTGTGTCAGATCTATGGGGCAGGAGCTACTGTGGGACTGATGTGGGTCAAATCAAAGGGGCAGAGCTGCTCTTGGGAACATGTGGGTCAGATCTATGGGGCAGGAGCTGCTGTGGGGCTGATGGGTGTTAGATCAATGGGGCAGGAGCTGCTGTGGGGCAGAAGTGGTTAAGATCTATGGGGTAGGAGATGGTGTGTGGCAGATGTGGGTCAGATCTATGGTGTAGGAGCTGCTGTGGGACTGATGTGGGTCAGATCTATGGGGCAGGAGCTGCTGTGGTTAAGATCTATTTGGCAGGATCTGCTGTGGGGCAGATTTGGGTCAGATCTATGGGGCAGGTGCTGTAGTGGAGATGATGTACGTCAGATCTATGGGGCAGGAGCTGCTGTGGGGCTGCTGTGGGTTAGATCTATGGGGCAGGAGCTGTTGTGGGTCATATCTATTGGGCAGCAGCTGCTTTACATATGATGTGTGTCAGATCTATGGGGCAGCAGCTGCTGTGGGGCTGATGTGCGTCAGATCTATGGGGCAGGTGCTGCTGTACGACATATGTGGGTCAGATCTGTGGGGCAGGATCTGCTGTGGGGCTGATGTGGGACAGATCTATGGGGCAGGAGATGCTGTGGGGCAGATGTGGGTCAGATCTATAGGGCAGGAGCTGCTGTGGGTCATATCTATTGGGCAGCAGCTGCTTTAAATATGATGTGTGTCAGGTCTATGGGGCAGGAGCTGCTGTGGGGCTGATGTTGGTCAGATCTATAGGGCAGGAGCTGCTGTGGGTCATATCTATTGGGCAGCAGCTGCTTTACATATGATGTGTGTCAGATCTATGGGGCAGCAGCTGCTGTGGGGCTGATGTGGGTTGGATCTATGGAGCAGGAGCTGTTGTGGGGTTGATGGGGGTCAGATCTATGGGGCAGGAGCTGCTGCGGGGCTGATTTGGGTCAGATCTATGGGTCAGCAGCTGCTGTGGGTCTGATGTGGGTCAGATCTATGGGGCAGGAGCTGCTGTGGGGCTGATGTGAGTCAGATCTATGGGGCAGGAGTTGCTGTGGGTCAGATCTATGGGGCAGGAGCTGCTGTGGGGAACATGTGGGTTAGGTCTATGGGGCAGGAGCTGCTGTGGGGCAGATGTGGGTCAGATCTATGGGTCAGCAGCTGCTGTGGGTCTGATGTGGGTCAGATCTATGGGGCAGGAGCTGCTGTGGGGCTGATGTGGGTCAGATCTATGGGGCAGGAGCTGCTGTGTGGCAAATGTGGGTCAGATCTATGGGGCAGGAGCTGCTGTGTGTCAGATCTATGGGGCAGGAACAGATGTGGGCCTGATGTTGGTCAGATTTATGGAGCAGGAGCTGCTGTGTTGCAGATGTGGGTCAGATCTATGGGGCAGGTGCTGCTATGCGACATATGTGGGTCAGATCTATGGGGCAGGAGCTGCTGTGGGGCTGATGTGGGACAGATCTATGGGGCAGGATCTGCTGTGGGGCAGATTTGGGTCAGATCTATGGGGCAGGAGCTGCTGTGTGGCAAATATGGGTCAGATCTATGGGGCAGGACCTGCCGTGGGTCAGATCTATGGGGCAGGAACAGATGTGGGCCTGATGTTGGTCAGATTTATGGAGCAGGAGCTGCTGTGTTGCAGATGTGGGTCAGATCTATGGTGCAGGAGCTGCTGTGGGGCAGATGTAGGGCTTATCTATGGGGCAGGAGCTGCTGTGAGGCTGATGGGTGTTAGATCTATGGGGAGGAGCTGCTGTGGTGCAGATGTGGGTCAGAGCTATGGGGCAGGAGCTGCTGTGGGGCAGAAGTGGGTAAGATCTATGGGGTAGGAGATGGTGTGTGGCAGATGTGGGTCAGATCTATGGTGTAGGAGCTGCTGTGGGGCTGATGTGGGTCAGATCGATGGGGCAGGAGCTGCTGTGGTTAAGATCTATTTGGCAGGATCTGCTGTGGGGCAGATTTGGGTCAGATCTATGGGGCAGGAGCTGCAGTGGAGATGATGTACGTCAGATCTATGGGGCAGGAGCTGCTGTGGGGCTGCTGTGGTTTAGATCTCTGGGGCAGGAGCTGTTGTGGGTCATATCTATTGGGCAGCAGCTGATTTACATACGATGTGTGTCAGATCTATGGGCAGGAGCTGCTGTGCGGCTGATGTGGGTCAGATCTATGGGGCAGGACCTGCTGTGGGGCTGATGGGGGTCAGATCTATGGGGCAGGAGCTGCTGCGGGGCTGATTTGGGTCAGATCTATGGGTCAGCAGCTGCTGTGGGTCTGATGTGGGTCAGATCTATGGGGCAGGAACAGATGTGGGCCTGATGTGGGTCAGATTTATGGAGCAGGAGCTGCTGTGTTGCAGATGTGGGTCAGATCTATGGGGCAGGTGCTGCTGTGCGACATATGTGGGTCAGATCTATGGGGCAGGAGCTGCTGTGGGGCTGATGTGGGTCAGATCCTTTGTTTTGAAGCTGCTGTGGGTCATATCTATTGGGCAGCAGCTGCTTTACATATGATGTGTGTCAGATCTATGGGGCAGGAGCTGCTGTGGGGCTGATGTGGGAAAGATCTATGGGGCAGGAGCTGTTGTGGGGCTGATGGGGTTCAGATCTATGGAGCAGGAGCTACTGTGGGGCTGATGTTGGTCTGATCTATGGGGCAGGAGCTGCTGTGCGACAGATGTGGGTCAGATCTATGGGGCAGGATCTGCTGTGGGGCAGATTTTGGTCAGATCTATGGGGCAGGAGCTGCTTTGTGGCAAATGTGGGTAAGATCTATGGGGCAGGAGCTGCTGTGTGCAAATAAGGGTCAGATCTATGGGGCAGGAACAGATGTGGGCCTGATGTTGGTCAGATTTATGCAGCATTAGCTGCTGTGTTGCAGATGTGGGTCAGATCTATGGTGCAGGAGCTGCTGTGGGGCAGATGTAGGGCTTATCTATGGGGCAGGAGCTGCTGTGAGGCTGATGGGTGTTAGATCTATGGGGAGGAGCTGCTGTGGTGCAGATGTGGGTAAGAGCTATGTGGCAGGAGCTGCTGTGGGGCAGATGTGGGTCAGATCTATGGTGTAGGAGCTGCTGTGGAGCTGATGTGGGTCAGATCTATGGGGCAGGAGCTGCAGTGGAGATGATGTACGTCAGATCTATGGGGCAGGAGCTGCTGTGGGGCTGCTGTGGGTTAGATCTATGGAGCAGGAGCTGTTGTGGGTCATATCTATTGGGCAGCAGCTGCTTTACATATGATGTGTGTCAGATCTATGGGGCAGGAGCTACTGTGGGACTGATGTGGGTCAAATCAAAGGGGCAGAGCTGCTCTTGGGAACATGTGGGTCAGATCTATGGGGCAGGAGCTGCTGTGGGGCTGATGGGTGTTAGATCAATGGGGCAGGAGCTGCTGTGGGGCAGAAGTGGTTAAGATCTATGGGGTAGGAGATGGTGTGTGGCAGATGTGGGTCAGATCTATGGTGTAGGAGCTGCTGTGGGACTGATGTGGGTCAGATCTATGGGGCAGGAGCTGCTGTGGTTAAGATCTATTTGGCAGGATCTGCTGTGGGGCAGATTTGGGTCAGATCTATGGGGCAGGTGCTGTAGTGGAGATGATGTACGTCAGATCTATGGGGCAGGAGCTGCTGTGGGGCTGCTGTGGGTTAGATCTATGGGGCAGGAGCTGTTGTGGGTCATATCTATTGGGCAGCAGCTGCTTTACATATGATGTGTGTCAGATCTATGGGGCAGGAGCTGCAGTGGGGCTGATGGGGGTCAGATCTATGGGGCAGGAGCTACTGTGGGGCTGATGTGGGTCAAATCAATGGGGCAGAGCTGCTCTTGGGAACATGTGGGTCAGATCTATGGGGCAGGAGCTGCTGTGGGGCTGCTGTGGGTTAGATCTATGGGGAAGGAGCTGTTGTGGGTCATATCTATTGGGCAGCAGCTGCTTTACATATGATGTGTGTCAGATCTATGGGGCAGGAGCTGCAGTGCGGCTGATGTGGGTCAAATCAATGGGGCAGGAGCTACTGTGGGGCTGATGTGGGTCAAATCAATGGGGCAGAGCTGCTCTTGGGAACATGTGGGTCAGATCTATGGGGCAGGAGCTGCTGTGGGGCTGCTGTGGGTTAGATCTATGGGGCAGGAGCTGTTGTGGGTCATATCTATTGGGCAGCAGCTGCTTTACATATGATGTGTGTCAGATCTATGGGGCAGGAGCTGCAGTGGGGCTGATGGGGGTCAGATCTATGGGGCAGGAGCTACTGTGGGGCTGATGTGGGTCAAATCAATGGGGCAGAGCTGCTCTTGGGAACATGTGGGTCAGATCTATGGGGCAGGAGCTGCTGTGGGACTGCTGTGGGTTAGATCTATGGGGCAGGAGCTGTTGTGGGTCATATCTATTGGGCAGCAGCTGCTTTACATATGATGTGTGTCAGATCTATGGGGCAGGAGCTGCAGTGGGGCTGATGGGGGTCAGATCTATGGGGCAGGAGCTACTGTGGGGCTGATGTGGGTCAAATCAATGGGGCAGAGCTGCTCTTGGGAACATGTGGGTCAGATCTATGGGGCAGGAGCTGCTCTGGGGCTGCTGTGGGTTAGATCTATGGGGCAGGAGCTGTTGTGGGTCATATCTGTTGGGCAGCAGCTGCTTTACATATGATGTGTGTCAGATCTATGGGGCAGGAGCTGCAGTGGGGCTGATGGGTTCAGATCTATGGGGCAGGAGCTACTGTGGGTCTGATGTGGGTCAAATAAATTGGGCAGAGCAGCTCTAGGGAACATGTGGGTCAGATCTATGGGGCAGGAGCTGCTGTGGGGCTGATGTGGGTTGGATCTATGGGGCAGGAGCTGTTGTGGGGCTGATGGGGGTCAGATCTATGGGGCAGGAGATGCTGTGGGGCTGCTGTGGGTTAGATCTATAGGGCAGGAGCTGTTGTGGGTCATATCTATTGGGCAGCACCTGCTTTACATATGATGTGTGCCAGATCTATGGGGCAGGAGCTGCTGTGGGGCTGATGGGGGTCAGATCTGTGGGGCAGGAGCTACTGTGGGGCTGATGTGGGTCAGATCTATGGGGCAGGAGATGCTGTGGGTCAGATCTATGGGGCAGGAGCTGCTGTGGGGAACATGTGGGTCAGATCTATGGGGCAGGGGCTGCTGTGGGGCAGATGTGGGTCAGATCTATGGGTCAGCAGCTGCTGTGGGTCTGATGTGGGTGAGATCTATGGGGCAGGAGCTGCTGTGGGGCACATGTGGGTCAGATCTATGGGGCAGAAGCTGCTGTGGGTCAGATCTATGGGGCAGGAACAGATGTAGGCCTGATGTTGGTCAGATTTATGGAGCAGGAGCTGCTGTGTTGCAGATGTGGGTCAGATCTATGGTGCAGGAGCTGCTGTGGGGCAGATGTAGGGCTTATCTATGGGGAGGAGCTGTTGTGGGGCTGATGGGGGTCAGATCTATGGGGCAGGAGATGCTGTGGGGCTGCTGTGGGTTAGATCTATAGGGCAGGAGCTGTTGTGGGTCATATCTATTGGGCAGCAGCTGCTTTACATATGATGTGTGTCAGATCTATGGGGCAGGAGCTGTTGTGGGGCTGATGGGGGTCAGATCTATGGGGCAGGAGCTGCTGCGGGGCTGATTTGGGTCAGATCTATGGGTCAGCAGCTGCTGTGGGGCTGATGTGGGTCAGATCTATGGGGCAGGAGATGCTGTGGGTCAGATCTATGGGGCAGGAGCTGCAGTGGAGATGATGTACGTCAGATCTATGGGGCAGGAGCTGCTGTGGGGCTGCTGTGGGTTAGATCTATGGGGCAGGAGCTGTTGTGGGTCATATCTATTGGGCAGCAGCTGCTTTACATATGATGTGTGTCAGATCTATGGGGCAGGAGCTGCTGTGGGGCTGATGTGGGTCAGATCTATGGGGCAGGAGCTGCTGTGCGACAGATGTGGGTCAGATCTATGGGGCAGGAGCAGCTGTGGGGAACATGTGGGTCAGATCTATGGGGCAGGAGCTGCTGTGGGGCAGATGTGGGTCAGATCTATGGGTCAGCAGCTGCTGTGGGTCTGATGTGGGTGAGATCTATGGGGCAGGAGCTGCTGTGGGGCTGATGTGGGTCAGATCTAGGGGGCAGGAGCTGCTGTGGGTCAGATCTATGGGGCAGGAACAGATGTGGGCCTGATGTTGTTCAGATTTATGGAGCAGGAGCTGCTGTGTTGCAGATGTGGGTCAGATCTATGGGGCAGGTGCTGCTGTGCGACATATGTGGGTCAGATCTATGGGGCAGGATCTGCTGTGGGGCTGATGTGGGAAAGATCGATGGGGCAGGAGATGCTGTGGGGCTGATGTGGGTCAGATCTATGGTGCAGGAGCTGCTGTGGGGCAGATTTAGAGCATATCTATTGGGCAGGAGCTGCTGTGAGGCTGATGGGTGTTAGATCTATGGGGAGGAGCTGCTGTGGTGCAGATGTGGGTCAGAGCTATGGGGCAGGAGCTGCTGTGGGGCAGAAGTGGGTAAGATCTATGGGGTAGGAGATGGTGTGTGGCAGATGTGGGTCAGATCTCTGGTGTAGGAGCTGCTGTGGGGCTGATGTGTGTCAGATCTATGGGGCAGGAGCTGCTCTGGGGCTGCTGTGGGTCAGATCAATGGGGCTGGAGCTGCTGTGGGTCATATCTATTGGGCAGCAGCTGCTTTAGATATGATGTGTGTCAGATCTATGGGGCAGGAGCTGCTGTGGGGCTGATATGGGTCAGATCTATGGGCAAGAGCTGCTGTGGGGCACATGTGAGTTAGATCTATGGGGCAGTAGATGGTGTTGTGCAGATTTGGGTCAGATGTATGGGTCAGGAGCTGCTGTGCGACATATGTGGGTCAGATCTATGGGGCAGGAGCTGCTGTGGGACTGCTGTGGGTTAGATCTATGGGGCAGGAGCTGCTGTGGTGCAGATGTTGGTCTGATCTATGGGGCAGGAGCTGCTGTGGGGCTGATGTGGGAAAGATCTATGGGGCAGGAGCTGCTGTGGGGCTGATGTGGGTCAGATCTATGGGGCAGGAGCTGCTGTGGGGCTGATGTGGGTTAGATCTATGGGGCAGGAGCTGTTGTGGGTCATATCTATTGGGCAGCTGCTGCTTTACATATGATGTGTGTCAGATCTATGGGGCAGGAGCTGCAGTCTGGCTGATGGGGGTCAGATCTATGGGGCAGGAGCTACTGTGGGGCTGATGTGGGTCAAATCAATGGGGCAGAGCTGCTCTTGGGAACATGTGGGTCAGATCTATGAGGCAGGAGCTGTTGTGGGGCTGATGGGGGTCAGATCTAAGGGGCAGGAGCTACTGTGGGGCTGATGGGGGTCAGATCTATGGGGCAGGAGCTACTGTGGGGCTGATGTTGATCTGATCTATGGGGCAGGAGCTGCTGTGGGGCTGATGTGGGTCAGATCTAGGGGGCAGGAGCTGCTGTGGGGCTGATGAGGGTGAGATCCTTGGGGCAGGAGCTGCTGTGGGGCATATGTGGGTCAGATCTATGGGGCAGGAGCTGCTGTGGGGCTGATGTGGGTCTGATCTATGGGGCAGGAGCTGCTCTGCGACAGATGTGGGTCAGATCTATGGAGCAGGATCTGCTGTGGGGCATATGTGTGTCAGATCTATGGGGCAGGAGCTGCTGTGGGGCTTATGGGAGTCAGATCTATGGGGCAGGAGCTACTGTGGGGCTGATGTGGGTCAGATCTATGGTGCAGGAGCTGCTGTGGGGCAGATGTAGGGCATATCTATGGGGCAGGAGCTGCTGTGAGGCTGATGGGTGTTAGATCTATTGGGAGGAGCTGCTGTGGGGCTGATGTGTGTCAGAGCTATGGGGCAGGAGCTGCTGTGGTTAAGATCTATTTCGCAGGAGCAGCAGTGGGGCAGATGTGGTCAGATCTATGGGTCAGGAGCTGCAGTGGAGATGATGTACGTCAGATCTATGGGGCAGGAGCTGCTGTGGGGCTGCTGTGGGTCAGATCAATGGGGCTGGAGCTGCTGTGGGTCATATCTATTTGGCAGCAGCTGCTTTACATATGATGTGTGTCAGATCTATGGGGCAGGAGCTGCTGTGGGGCTGATGTGGGTTAGATCTATGGGGCAGGAGCTGTTGTGGGTCTGATGTGGGTCAGATCTATGGGGCAGGAGCTACTGTGGGGTTGATGTGAATTAGATCTATGGGGCAGGAGCTACTGTGCGACAGATGTGGGTCAGATCTATGGGGCAGGTGCTGCTGTGCGACATATGTGGGTCAGATCTATGGGGCAGGATCTGCTGTGGGGCTGATGTGGGAAAGATCTATGGGGCAGGAGCTGCTGTGTGGCTGATGTGGGTCAGATCTATGGGGCAGGAGCTGCTGTGCGACAGATGTGGGTCAGATCTATGGGGCAGGAGCTGTTGTGGGTCATATCTATTGGGCAGCAGCTGCTTTACATATGATCTGTGTCAGATCTATGGGGCAGGAGCTGCTGTGCGACAGATGTGGGTCAGATCTATGGGGCAGGTGCTGCTGTGCGACATATGTATGTCAGATCTATGGGGCAGGATCTGCTGTAGGGCTGATGTGGGAAAGATCTATGGGGCAGGAGCTGCTGTGGGGCTGATGTGGGTCTGATCTATGGGGCAGGAGCTGCTGTGCGACAGATGTGGGTCAGATCTATGGGGCAGGAGCTGCTGTGGGGCATATGTGGGTCAGATCTATGGGGCAGGAGCTGCTGTGGGGCTGATGTGGGTCAGATCCTTGGGGCTGAAGCTGCTGTGGGTCATATCTATTGGGCAGCAGCTGCTTTACATATGATGTGTGTCTGATCTATGGGGCAGGAGCTGCTGTGGGTCAGATTTATGAGTCAGGAGCAGCTGTGTGGCTGATGTGGGTCAGATCTATGGGGCAGGAGCTGCTGTGGGGCATATGTGTGTCAGATCTATATGGCAGGAGCTGCTGTGTGGCACATGTTGGTCAGACCTATGGGGCAGAAGCTTCAGAGTGGATGATGTAGGTCAGATCTATAGGGCAGGAGCTGCTGTGGGGTTGATGTGGGTCAGATCTATGGGGCAGGAGATGCTGTGGGTCAGATCTATGGCGCAGGAGCTGCTGTGGGGAACATGTGGGTCAGGTCTATAGGGCAGGAGCTGCTGTGGGGCTGATGTGGGAAAGATCAATGTGGCAGGAGCTGCTGTGGGGCATATGTGGGTCAGATCTATGAGGCAGGAGCTGCAGTGGAGATGATGTACGTCAGATCTATGGGGCAGGAGCTGATGTAGGGAAGATTTGGGTCTGATCTATGGGTTAGGAACTGCTGTGGTTCAGATCTACGGGGCAGGAGCAGCTGTGGGGCACATGTGGGTCAGATCTATGAGTTAGGTGCTGCTTTGGGGAAAATGTGGGTCAGATCTATGGGGCAGGAGCTGCTGTGGGTCAGATCTATGGGGCAGGAGCTGCTGTGGTGCTGATGTGGGTTAGATCTATGGGGCAGGAGCTGTTGTGGGGCTGATGGGGGTCAGATCTATGGGGCAGGATCTAATGTGGGGCTGATGGGGGTCAGATCTATGGGGCAGGAGCTACTGTGGGGCTGATGTTGGTCTGATCTATGGGTCAGGAGTTGCTGTGCGACAGATGTGGTTCAGATCTATGGGGCAGGTGCTGCTGTGCGACATATGTGGGTCAGATCTATGGGGCAGGATCTGCTATGGGGCTGATGTGGGAAAGATCTATGGGGCAGGAGCTGCTGTGGGGCTGATGTGGGTCTGATCTATGGGGCAGGAGCTGCTGTGGGGCTGATGTGGGTCAGATCTATGGGGCAGGATCTGCTGTGGGGCTGATGTGGGAAAGAACTATGGGGCAGGAGCTGCTGTGTGGCTGATGTGGGTCTGATCTATGGGGCAGGAGCTGCTCTGCGACAGATGTTGGTCAGATCTATGGGGCAGGAGCTGCTGTGGGGCATATGTGGGTCAGATCTATGGGGCAGGAGCCGCTGTGGGGCTGATGTGGGTCAGATCCTTAGGGCTGAAGCTGCTGTGGGTCATATCTTTTGGGCAGCAGCTGCTTTACATATGATGTTTGTCAGATCTACGGGGCAGGAGCTGCTGTGGGGCTGAAGTGGGTTCGATCTATGGGGCAGGATTTTTGTGGGGCTGATGGGGGTCAGATCTAAGGGGCAGGAGCTACTGTGGGGCTGATGTTGGTCTGATCTATGGGGCAGGAGCTACTGTGCGACAGATGTGGGTCAGATCTATGTGGCAGGTGCTGCTGTGCGACATATGTGGGTCAGATCTATGGGGCAGGATCTGCTGTGGGGCTGATGTGGGAAAGATCTATGGGGCAGGAGCTGCTGTGGGGCTGATGTGGGTCTGATCTATGGGGCAGGAGCTACTGTGGGGCTGATGTGGGACAGATCCTTGGGGCTGAAGCTGCTGTGGGTCATATCTATTGGGCAGCAGCTGCTTTACATATGATGTGTGTCAGATCTATGGGGCAGGAGCTGCTGTGGGTCAGATTTATGAGTCAGGAGATGCTGTGTGGCTGATGTGGGTCAGATCTATGGGGCAGGAGCTGCTGTGGGGCATATGTGGGTCAGATCTATATGGCAGGAGCTGCTGTGGGGCACATGTGGGTCAGACCTATGGGGCAGAAGCTGCAGAGGGGATGATGTAGGTCAGATCTATGGGGCAGGAGCTGCAGAGGGGATGATGTAGGTCAGATCTATGGGGCAGGAGTTGCTGTGGGGCAGATGAGGGACAAATCTATGGTGCAAAATCTGCTGTTGGACTGATGTGGGTCAGATCTATGAGTTTGGAGCTGCTGAGGGGCACATGTGGGTCAGATCTATGGGCCAGGAGCTGCTGTGGGGCTGATGTGGGTCAGATCTATGGGGCAGGAGATGCTGTGGGTCAGATCTATGGGGCAGGAGCTGCTGTGGGGAACATGTGGGTCAGGTCTATGGGGCAGGAGCTGCTGTGGGGCAGATGTGGGTCAGATCAATGGGGCAGCAGCTGCTGTGGGTCTGATGTGGGTCAGATCTATAGGGCAGGAGCTGCTGTGGGGCTGATGTGGGTCAGATCTATGGGGCAGGAGCTGCTGTGGGTCAGATCTATGGGGCAGGAACAGATGTGGGCCTGATGTTGGTCAGATTTATTAAGCAGGAGCTGCTGTGTTGCAGATGTGGGTCAGATCTATGGTGCAGGAGCTGCTGTGGGGCAGATGTAGGGCATATCTATGGGGCAGGAGCTGCTGTGAGGCTGATGGGTGTTAGATCTATGGGGAGGAGCTGCTGTGGTGCAGATGTGGGTCAGAGCTATGGGGCAGGAGCTGCTGTGGGGCAGATTTGGGTCAGATCTATGAGGCAGGAGCTGCAGTGGAGATGATGTACGTCAGATCTATGGGGCAGGACCTGATGTAGGGAAGATTTGGGTCTGATATATGGGTTAGGACCTTCTGTGGTTCAGATCTATGGGGCAGGAGCAGCTGTGGGGCACATTTGGGTCAGATCTATGGGTTAGGTGCTGCTTTGGGGAAAATGTTGGTCAGATCTATGGGGCAGGAGCTGCTGTGGGTCAGATCTATGGGGCAGGAGCTGCTGTGGGGCTGATGTGGGTTAGATCTATGGGGCAGGAGCTGTTGTGGGGCTGATGGGGGTCAGATCTATGGGGCAGGAGCTAATGTGGGGCTGATGGGGGTCAGATCTATGGGGCAGGAGCTACTGTGGGGCTCATGTTGGTCTGATCTATGGGGCAGGAGCTGCTGTGCGACAGACGTGGTTCAGATCTATGGGGCAGGTGCTGCTGTGCGACATATGTGGGTCAGATCTATGGGGCAGGAGCTGCAGTGGAGATGATGTACGTCAGATCTATGGGGCAGGAGCTGCTGTGGGGCTGATGTGGGTCAGATCCTTGGGGCTGAAGCTGCTGTGGGTCATATCTATTGGGCAGCAGCTGCTTTACATATGATGTGCGTCAGATCTATGGGGCAGGAACTGCTGTGGGGTTGATGTGGGTTAGATCTATGGGGCAGGAGCTGCTGTGGGGAACATGTGGGTCAGGTCTATGGGGCAGGAGCTTCTGTGCGACAGATGTGGGTCAGATCTATGGGGCAGGAGCTGCTGTGGGGCATATGTGGGTCAGATCATTGAGGCTGAAGCTGCTGTGGGTCATATCTATTGGGCAGCAGCTGCTTTACATATGATGTGTGTCAGATCTATGGGGCAGGAGCTGCAGTGGGGCTGATGGGGGTCAGATCTATTGGGCAGGAGCTACTGTGTGGCTGATGTGGGTCAAATCAATGGGGCAGAGCTGCTCTTGGGAACATGTGGGTCAGACCTATGAGGCAGGAGCTGCTGTGGGGCTAATGTGGGTTAGATCTATGGGGCAGGAGCTGTTGTGGGGCTGATTGGGGTCAGATCTATGGGGCAGGAGCTACTGTGGGGCTGATGTTGGTCTGATCTATGGGGCAGGAGCTGCTGTGCGACTGATGTGGGTCAGATCTATGGGGCAGGTGCTGCTGTGCGACATATGTGGGTCAGATCTATGGGGCAGGATCTGCTGTGGGGCTGATGTGGGAATGATCTATGGGGCAGGAGCTGCTGTGGGGCTGATGTGGGTCAGATCTATGGGGCAGGAGCTGCTGTGGTTAAGATCTATTTGGCAGGATCTGCTGTGGGGCAGATTTGGGTCAGATCTATGGGGCAGGAGCTGCAGTGGAGATGATGTATGTCAGATCTATGGGGCAGGAGCTGCTGTGGGGCTGCTGTGGGTTAGATCTATGGGGAAGGAGCTGTTGTGGGTCATATCTATTGGGCAGCAGCTGCTTTACATATGATGTGTGTCAGATCTATGGGGCAGGAGCTGCAGTGGGGCTGATGGGGGTCAGATCTATGGGGCAGGAGCTACTGTGGGGCTGATGTGGGTCAAATCAATGGGGCAGAGCTGCTCTTGGGAACATGTGGGTCAGATCTATGGGCAAGGAGATGCTGTGGGTCTGATGTGGGTCAGATCTATGGGGCAGGAGCTGCTGTGGGGAACATGTGGGTCAGATCTATGGGGCAGGAGCTGCTGTGGGGCAGATGTGGGTCAGATCTATGGGTCAGCAGCTGCTGTGGGTCTGATGTGGGTCAGATCTATGGGGCAGGAGCTGCTGTGGGTCAGATCTATGGGGCAGGAAGAGATGTGGGCCTGATGTTGGTCAGATTTATGGAGCAGGAGCTGCTGTGTTGCAGATGTGGGTCAGATCTATGGTGCTGGAGCTGCTGTGGAGCAGATGTAGGGCATATCTATGGGGCAGGAGCTGCTGTGAGGCTGATGGTTGTTAGATCTATGGGGAGGAGCTGCTGTGGTGCAGATGTGGGTCAGAGCTATGGGGCAGGAGCTGCTGTGGGGCAGAAGTGGGTAAGATCTATGGGGTAGGAGATGGTGTGTGGCAGATGTGGGTCAGATCTATGGTGTAGGAGCTGCTGTGGGGCTGATGTGGGTCAGATCTATGGGGCAGGTGCTGCTGTGGTTAAGATCAATTTGGCAGGATCTGCTGTTGGGCAGATGTGGGTCTGATCTATGGGGCAGGAGCTTCTGTGCGACAGATGTGGGTCAGATCTATGGGGCAGGTGCTGCTGTGCGACATATGTGGGTCAGATCTATGGAGCAGGTGCTGCTGTGCGACATATGTGGGTCAGATCTATGGGGCAGGATCTGCTGTGGGGCTGATGTGGGAAAGATCTATGGGGCAGGAGCTGCTGTGCGACAGATGTTGGTCTGATCTATGGGGCAGGAGCTGCTGTGCGACAGATGTGGGTCAGATCTATGGGGCAGGTGCTGCTGTGCGACATATGTGGGTCAGATTTATGGGGCAGGATCTGCTGTGGGGCTGATGTGGGAATGATCTACGGGGCAGGAGCTGCTGTGGGGCTGATGGGGGTCAGATCTATGGGGCAGGAGCTAATGTGGGGCTGATGGGGGTCAGATCTATGGGGCAGGAGCTACTGTGGGGCTGATGTTGGTCTTATCTATGGGGCAGGAGCTGCTGTGCGACAGATGTGGGTCAGATCTATGGGGCAGGTGCTGCTGTGCGACATATGTGGGTCAGATCTATGGGGCAGGATCTGCTGTGGGGCTGATGTGGGAAAGATCTATGGGGCAGGAGCTGCTGTGGGGCTGATGTGGGTCTGATCTATGGGGCAGGAGCTGCTGTGCGACAGATGTGGGTCAGATCTATCGGGCAGGATCTGCTGTGGGGCTTATGTGGGAAAGATCTATGGGGCAGGAGCTGCAGTGGGGCTGATGGGGGTCAAATCAATGGGCAGAGCTGCTCTTGGGAACATGTGGGTCAGATCTATGAGGCAGTAGCTGCTGTGGGGTGATGTGGGTCAGATCTATGGGGCAGGTGCTGCTGTGCGACATATGTGGGTCAGATCTATGGGGCAGGAGCTGCTGTGGGGTTGATGTGGGTTAGATCTATGGGGCAGGAGCTGTTGTGGAGCTGATGGGGGTCAGATCTAAGGGGCAGGAGCTACTGTGGGGCTGATGGGGTCAGATCTATGGGGCAGGAGCTACTGTGGGGCTGATGTTGGTCTGATCTATGGGGCAGGAGCTGCTGTGCGACAGATGTGGGTCAGATCTATGGGGCAGGAGCTGCTGTGGGTCTGATTGTCATGGTTTAATAATGTTGTAGTTTTGCTATCAGTATTCCACATCATAACATCATATAAAGCATGGATAATTTTACTGAATCTGCAACTTACAGAAGAAGACTACATCTCCCAGAGAGCAACACGATGGGTCACGGGACCTGGACTCTATATTAACTCTGTCGCAGAACAGACTGACGTCTTTCGAGTTCTGGCGTTCAGGGCAGTGTGTGGGAGCCTTCAGCCGTTCGCCCAGATTCACAGTAGGCCTCTCGGTTACGGGACTCATTCTCTCTCCTATTTTGCTTGATTCATTAGCTCAATTTTCAATTATATTGTATTCTATTGTGTTATCCTGTATTTCGATATAGTATTTAGTAAATAAGTGTGCCTCCTTACATCGTTGCCGCTGTTTTCTTAATTAACTTTTTCTTTTCGGCTGAGGGCCCTTCAGGGGCCCACGGCCCTTGTCACGGACGCAGGTGGATTTTTCGTTCAAACCGTGACAGATTTGGTAGCAGAGGATGGTTCCACTGTTGCAGCCACCCCCATAAGGCATTTGCCACCATCCATGAATCAGTATAAAGATGAAGCATTGGCCACCTCTCCCGTTCAGCCACATCTAAAGCCAGCTGAACAGCCTTTACCTCTAAAAATTGACTTGATTCTCCTTTACCTTCAGTGGCCTCTGCAACTTGTTGTGTGGGGCTCCATACAGCAGCTTTCCATCTGCGATGCTTCCCTACAATACGACATGATCCGTCTGTGAATAGGGCAAATTACTTTTCGTTTTCTGGTAGCTCATTGTATGGTGGTGCCTCTTTAGCACGTGATACCTCTTCTGTAGGTGGTGTTTCAATTTTTTTACTCTCAGGCCAGTCCATGATCACTTCTAGAATTCCAGGACGGCTGAGTTTTCCCATTCAAGCTCGTTGAGTAATTAATGAAATCCACTTACTCCAAGTGGCATCAGTAGCATGATGGGTGGAGGGAACCTGTCCTTTAAACATCCAGTTTATTACTGGCAAGCGAGGTGCTAGAAGAAGCTGAACCTCTGTCCCAACTACTTCAGAAGCAGCCCGAACCCCCTCATACACGGCTAAGATCTCCTTCTTAGTCGGAGTGTAGCGCTCCTCAGACCCTTTATATGCTTGACTCCAAAATCCTAGCGGTCGGCCTCGGATCCTCACATCCTGCCCCGTCCGTACTGGCCCCAAGGCCACGGCACGGGCTATTTCTTGTTTTATCTGCTCAAAAGCCTGCTGCTGCTCAGGACCCCATGAGAAATTCTTCTTCTTCTGTGTTACCTGATAGAGGGGGCTCACTATGTGGCTGTAGTTTGGGACATGCATTCTCCAAAAGCCCACTACTCCCAGAAAAGATTGGGTCTCTGTCTTGTCGGTGGGCGGAGACATAGCAGTGATTTTGTCAATCACATCTGCTGGGATGTGACGACGTCCATCTTGCCATTTTATACCTAAGAACTGGATTTCCTGGGCAGGCCCCTTCACCTTGCTGCGCTTAATGGCAAAACCAGCTTTCAAAAGAATTTGGATTATCTGTTTCCCTTTCTTGGAAACCTCTGCTGCTGTATGGCCCCACACTACAATATCATCAATATACTGCAAGTGCTCAGGAGCATCACCCTGTTCCAAAACAGCTTGGATCAATCCATGGCAAATTGTTGGGCTGTGCTTCCACCCTTGAGGTAAACGGTTCCAGGTGTACTGAATACCTCTCCAGGTAAAAGCAAACTGTGGCCTACATTTTGCAGCCAATGGGATGGAAAAGAAGGCATTAGCAATGTCAATGGTGGCATATCACCTAGCTTCTTTTGACTCCAGTTCATACTGGAGTTCTAGTATGTCTGGTACAGCAGCACTTAATGGAGGTGTGACTTCATTCAGGCCATGGTAATCCACCGTCAGCCTCCATTCCCCACTGGTTTTACACACTGGCCATATGGGGCTGTTAAAAGGCGAGTGAGTTTTGCTAATCACTCCCTGATTCTCTAATTGGCGAATTAGCTTGTGAATGGGGAGCAATGAGTCCCTATTGGTGCGGTACTGCCGTCTGTGAACCACTCTGGTGACAATTGGTAC